>NC_090729.1:140515031-140547531 GCF_036898095.1 Palaemon carinicauda
GGGTCTTTGTGAACATTTTAATGTAGAAGAAATAAGAATGGCCCACCTAGTTGATATAAGAGTGAAAAAGTTGGTGTATATAAGAGAATTCTTGTGCAAAAGACTGATGAAGATGCAAGGAAGGTATATGAAGTGTTAGAGAAGAAATCATCGCAAGTGAGACATAGCGCTATGATGTGTATGGGAAATGCGAATGGGGAAAATGTTCTGAGGGATGGAGTAAGAAAAATAATTGTTCACCTATATTGTATATTGATTTTATAGAGTGTAATCACTGTAGACACATGATATTGCTTATAAACCCATTGAAATACAACCGCTAGAGAGTTAGGGGTCCTTCGTCTGGCCAGACCGTACTATATTGGATCCTTCTCTCTGGTTACGGGTCATTTTCCCCTTGCCTACATATGCACCGAATAGTCTGGCCTATTCTTTATATAGTCTTCTCTGTCCTCATACACCTGGCAACACTGAGGTTACCAAACAATTATTCTTCTCTCAAGGGGTTAACTACTGCACCGCAATTGTTCAGTGGCTACTTTCCCCTTGGCAAGGTTAGAAGAGACTCTTTAGCTATGGTAAGCAGCTCCTCTAGGAAAAAGGCACTCCAAAATCAAACCATTGTTCTCTAATCTTGGGTAGTGCCATAGCCTCTGTACCCGGGCCTTCCACTGTCTTGGATTAGAGTTCTCTTGCTTGAGGATACACTTGGGCACACTATTCTATCTTACTTCTCTTCCTCTTGTTTTGTTAAAGTTTTTCATAGTTTATACAGTATAGGAAATATCTATTTAAGTTATTCTATTTTTCCTTCTTTCCTTTCCTTACTGGGCTATTTTCCCGGTTGAAGCCCCTTGGCTTATAGCATCCTGCTTTTCCAACTAGGATTGTAGCTTAGCAAGTAATAATAATAATAATAAAAAGTAACTTTTACAAATTTTCCTAAATGACTACGATAGATAACAGATAGATTGATAAAGGAAAAGCAGTATGGGATATGCGAGGAGGATATTGTGCGATCCAGTGTTTGTTCTTAAACAGTTATATGACTACTGTGAAAATGAAGGAAAGACACTGAATGCAATAAACAATAACTTGGTAAAATATTATGATAGTATAATTACTTACTGTAATGCGGAAGCTGTTAAGGCCGGATGGTCTAGGAAGAGATTTGGTAAGAGTATTCTAAATTTTGATCCTGACAAGATGACAATTATTTTGGTGGGGAAGGAAATCTGAGACCAGCATGTGTTGTATTAACTGATAAATGAAAGCAAGAAAAAAGTCGGGAGATTTAACTGCAAAAATAAAAAAGAAAAAAAATTATAAAGGAAAGAAAGTAGGCAATAGATTGAATGTAAAGTGGCCGATGTGATGTATGCCCAGAATACAATCTAAAGAAGAATAGTGTCATTTCTTTAGACAGAGAAAGTATGAAGTGGATCGTAACTCTAGAAACGTAATGAGGCTGAAATTAGCACGAAAGATAGATGGAAAAGATTAAGGAAAAATCAGAAAACAACAAAAACCATTAAAGAAAAAATTGGAAATGAGAATAAAATCATAGAGAGATGAAATAGAATTATCAGAACTATCCATGGTTTTGGGCTAATGAGCCTTACTATCTAATAGGTGCCAGGGTGTTATGATAACGGCCGTAAATGAAGGACACTTCATTTCGGTTGCTGACGACCGTTCTGTGCAGGCTTCAAAACTTTATGTTCTGAAGGTTCATCCTTGATCTAACAGTTAAACGATAGACAGGCGCTGGGTGACAGTTGATCTGATTTTCTTTACAGCCACTTGCACGTTATGGAATAGATACCCAGAAAGAAGGCACGAAAAACTGCACTACTCACCGTTTGCTATGAGATAGTCGTAGAGATCGCCCAAGTCGTTGGCATCCTCTATTCTTGCCATGTGACCTCCAAGGGCATTGCAGATCATCTGTTGTTCAGACCAAGGGTTTTCTTTCAGTGCGTCGACCAAGAGACATACATTACCAATCATGATGAAGGGCGAAGGGCACTCTGAGGGAAGATGTATATCTTGAACAGGAATATTCAGGACTAGATTTCTTAACACAGTCAGGCAGATTTCGTGTATAGTTCGAAGTCACATGTATATAGGTTTCAGTAATAAATGTATAATATGTATAATATATATATATATATATATATATATATATATAGAGAGAGAGAGAGAGAGAGAGAGAGAGAGAGAGAGAGAGAGAGAGAGAGATGGTTGTAATACTGAGTTATACACCGTTGCATACGAACCAATTTTCTGCGGTCATGAATATTCTTTGATAATTTGCCTAATTTTAGGCTCACGTGAATTTCTATCGTCATTTGATCTCACCCTGACTAATAGCTAAAATAGTGATGTTAAGAAATATCTTTGTTCAAGGCTAAAAAGAATATACAGTGAAACTGAATTGGCACTAAACCCATTTGATTCAGGAAAACTAAATTGGTTATCAGATCATGCAATGCTTCCAATGACATTAGGTTCAGGTCCATGTCAAGATATACAGAACGTTCAGCATCATTAAGATTGTAAAGTAACCTTAACTTTGTTATATTACTGTTATATAAAAAATAGGTATATCGATAATTTTTCAAAAATTCTAAATTTCTTAAGGAATTACATTTTAAATTCTATATTTTTTTTTCAGCAGACTACAGATATAATTTGTATAACATGATGTGTTTACTTTAATATCTATCTGGGATTGTATCATCAATCAGACACCCTCATTTGTGAAGGTCTCCTGTAGCAATGGGTCACTATGGATGTTTCTTGCACCAATATCATTGCAATATGATACCAATCAAGTATCTGTGTAACTTATATCCAGTTAGAAATATTGATAAGAAATTTTTTTGTTTATTAAACATTCTATTATGTGATTATATTACTTTGCCACAATTCATATCAATAATAGGCTGATATCGGTTGCGATATGAAAAAAAAAAAAAATAGCTTTGTCAATTTAACACATTTAATTACTATCGCGTATATTAAGCCACACACGTAGGTCCTTAATAAGAAAAATTGATCAGGTTTGGAAACCGCGGATAAAATTCACAAAAAGCAGTATGAAGCACCAAACAGGAAACTCTACTATTCAATTTAGTCTAAGAAGTGTCATCACACGAAGAAAGGGAAACTACAGAGACCACACATACAAACTTTTAAGAGGCAATTGAAATAGCTTGTGGAAACGCTCCTCTATTCCTATCGTTTAGCGTTTCGAATTCATTCATTCTTTTACTCAGTTTTGATTTTTAACATATACTTTCTCTTGCCTCTGTGCTACTGGTATTTTCTACCTTATTGATAAAACTATTAGTATTAAATAAAAAGATAAAGGGAGAGGGATTTGATGAATGACTTGTATGCAAATACTTACGTAGAAAAAAGATGAAAAAGTTGTTTTAGTTATCTTGAAACCTTCAAGTGCGTCAATATTATTTAAGCAAATCAAATTACACAGAATTCCTATTTAAAACCGGATGGTTATATCAAAGATTTAAGAAAGCGTCAATTCGACAAATCTTTATGAAATCCATCATTATAGCTATCATTATCATCATTAGTTATCATGCAACATTGATCTTGCTTTTCCTTACCTCGTCTTGGGGTATCATCTTTCTCTTCCTCTTCTGGCTTGGCTTCAGCCATTTTTTTGGTCGCTGAAAAGCACAAATATTATGAGAATAAATAAACTTATCATATATTGTATGCATTATGGCACGTCCCATAAAATTAAAAAAAAAAAAAAAGATGGATATGAAATGTTATGGAGTTCTATTACGTTGGAATATTTTTTTGGTGTTTCATCATTAAATTTTAGTAATATTGTGTTATTAAGAGGGAGACATATCACAGCTATTTTAGGTTTTATCACCGTGTTTTGTTTTAGTTTATCTATTACATTTTCTTATATAGTTAAGTGGCTGAACAAAATCATAGTTTTATTATCCTATTTTTCCTATTTACTATAATAAAGCAAGTGCCAGAGTTACAAAAAAGCATAGGGTTTTACACTGGAATGTCAGTTTTCAGAGCTCCACTAAAATGTTTGGTTA
The DNA here is from genome assembly GCF_036898095.1 of Palaemon carinicauda. Lineage (NCBI taxonomy): Eukaryota > Metazoa > Arthropoda > Malacostraca > Decapoda > Palaemonidae > Palaemon > Palaemon carinicauda. The sequence continues at coordinate 140,519,126 of NC_090729.1, forward strand.
GAATAATCATGATATGGCGGTTACAATTGTGTTTCAAACACCATTTCATAGGTCTGAAGTAAAGCAACAAGACGAAATACAACTGAATCTCACAAGCGCAAATAACGGCATTTGGCTGATCACAGTTGTCATCAAAGACGTAATAATGATAATCTTTGTTAAGCATGGCACAGTTTTCGTAGACGCCTCCAGTCGGTTCCTGGTGCCCTGATTGTACGCCCCACAGAGGAGTGTTCATTCGAACATGGGTGTTGTTGTAAGACCAAACCCATTTTCCCTCATCTAGTATGTCGTATGCTCCAATCCAGTAGCTCTCGGAGTCTAGAATAGCTGGGGAAAAAAAGAAAAAAATTAACTTTGAGATACGAGTGAAATTTAACTGAAACAAATGAACCGAGTTATAGATATGCTAATGCATAACTGCATATACTCTAAGTACATATGAAAATACTAAGCATATACAGAATAACCATATATACATTTAGGTGTAGACCCAAATGGTATTTTTCCATTGTTTTTTATAAAGACTAGTTTTCTTAGCTCCAAAGTTATCTGTTATTTTGCTCAAGTTCGCAAGAAGAGGAGCCTTTAGCACTTGTTGGAGAATTGGTAATGTTACTCCATTATGTAAATGTGTTTGTGGTAGCTCAAGTCCAACTGATTACCTCCCAATTTCCATAACTCTTATATTTTTCTAAAGTTTTTGAACGTCTTTTGACAAAACATTTTAATAGGTTTGCTGAAGGTAATCATCTGTTCCCTAGTTTACAATTTGGTTTTCGTAAAGGCCTTGGAGCATGGGATGCCCTTCTTACAACCTCCAATGCTGTACAGAAATCCCTTGATTGTGGTCAGGAAGTTCGTATGATTAGCCGTGATTTTAGTGCTGCCTTTGACCGTGTTAATCATGAGGACCTTGTTTTCAAACTCAAACAGTTGGGAGTGGGTGGGTTGTTTCTTAGCATCATTATTGAATTTTCAAGTAATAGATCGCAAAGACTAGTTGTTGATGGGCACCATAGTCAGTATAGGAATGTGATATCTGGTGTTTCTTAGGGTAGTGTTCTTGGCTCTTTAGTTTCTACTATATACACATGACATGTGGTTTGTCCTAGAAAACAAGTTTGTTGTATATGCTACACTCTTTGCATCAAATCCATCCCCTGAATATAGATTTGGGGTTGCTGAATTCCTTAATAGAGATCTAGCTAAAATTAGTGCATGGTGCTAATTATGTGCCATGAAATTGAATTCTAACAAAACTTAAAGTAAGATTTTAAGTAGGTCAAGGACAGTGGCTCCTCAATATCCGGATCTCAGCGTTGATAATGATTCTTTAACTTTGCATGACTCTTCAAATTTTAGGTGTGATTTTTGACAGAAAATTTACATTTGAGAAATACAATTAGGTCTGTGTCTTCTTCAATTGCACAAAAAAATTGGCTTATTGAGAAAGGTGATCAATCTATTCTGAAGATGTGTTTAGATTCTTTCATTTTACCTTGTTTCGAATATTGTTCTCCTGTCTGGTTTTCAGCTGCCGATTCTCATCTTAATTTGTTGGACAGGAACTTACGGTCTATAAAACATATTCCTAGTCAAGATATTAATCTCTGGCACCGTTGTTCAATTAGTTCATTACGCATGTTACAAAAGAATCTTTTATAATTCTGACCATCCTTTACATTCAGATCTTCCCGGACAGTTCCATCCTGTTCGTAATACTAGGCATGCAGTTAATTCTAATAGTCAGGCCTTCTCCATCATGAGACTCAATACTTCACAGTAATCTAGAAGTTTTATTCCAGCTGTGACCAAGTTCTGGAGTGATCTTCCTAATCGGGTAGGTGAATCAGCAGAACTTCAAAAGTTCAAACTTGCGGGAAATGTTTTTATGTTAAACAGGCTGACATTAGTCCTTTTATACCTTATATATCAAATATCTGTTTTAATGTTGTTAATGTTTTTGAATTTTTTTTTTCAATTGTTCCTTACCTTTTATATCGATTAATTATTTACTTATTTCCTTTCCTCACTAGACTATTTTTCCCTGTTGGAGCACTTGGACTTATAGCATCTTGCTTTTCCAACTAGGGTTGTAGCTTAGCTAGTATTAATGATAATAATAATAATAATAATAATAATAATAATAATAATAACAATAATAATAATAATAATAATAACAATAATAATAATCATTATAATAATAATAATAATAATAATAATAATAATAATAATAATATAATATGCTTATACAATTATGCATATATATATATATATATATATATGTGTGTGTGTGTATATATATATATATATATATATACTGTATGTACACATATGAGAATGGTCATGAAATTCTGGGAAGCCTTTGTGAAAAATTATTGATCCTAAATTTGTTTCATTTCAAAGATTCTTAAAGTTTCATGTATCAATTTTTTCAACTAATTTCGAACTATCCAAATATTCTTGTCTTTTCTTGGATTTTCACCACCAAAGCCGTAATTAAAGTGCTATATCTCAACCAATGATTTTCCAAAGAGATACCGACTTCAATCCTTGGACGCCACTGAGATATAATCTGCTTATATATATATATATATATATATGCATATAAATGTATGCCTATATATATATATATATATATATATGTATACATATACGCATATATATATATATATACATATGTATATATATATGTTTATATATATGCATATATATATATATATATATGTGTGTGTGTGTGTGTGTGTGTATATACATAGGCTGTATGAATGTATACATATTCACACATATAAGCTATATATATATATATATATATATGTGTGTGTGTGTGTGTGTGTGTGTACTATATAATAAATATACAGTATATAGGCCTATGCATGAAGAAACAAGAAAAACGGGTATTAAGATAATTAGCTTTCTAAATGTCAAAAAACCAAGGATATGCTCATATACACAAATGCTTTAGAGTTCGGAATCTACGATTAATATCATGAACAGTAGTTTAGGAGTTGATGTGGAAAATATGCGGTGCGTAATCCTGGGTTTTCCTTTATTTGGGTGGGAATATTAATGATCTAATCTGAATATTATTTCTTTTTTTCTCTTTGCATACACCACATATTTTGGGGGGCTAAACATTGCATGAGGAAAAGGGAGAGAGTAAACGATAACATAAACACACTTGAGACATAAGAACAGAATAAGTTTTTAGAAAGGCGACAATTGGATTACCATTCAGTTAAAGAAAAGTGATTAGATAAGAAAAAAAATTGGTTTCATGGAGAAAAAGAAAAATAAGGATAATAGTATCATTATTTTGTGCGAGTTAATAGGACAAAAAATTTGTTTTATTGATTTCAAACATTTCCTGTTATAACATCTGTACTCTTAATAGTGCAGGAGCTCACAGATATTTGTATTACATCTCGAGTACAAAAGGTTTGATAGCTAAAGTCATCAGCTAGTGTAATGGGGATCCCCAAATGACCATTTTTAAGTTATGCCGCTGGTGCGTTGAGTAGGGGGCGCAGCTTGAACTGCCCCCCCCCCCAAGTAGGTTTAAATTGCATTTTGGAGTACATTAATCAAACCTATGATAAAAGTTTTGTTTTGGCACTGTGATTACAGATGTGCCATTCTTAAATGGTGCAATTGGTGCAAATTAAGAAGGGCTCAAAGGGGGCGCTACAGTCGCATTTGAACCGCAATTTGAGTACATCCATGAAGGTTTGTGGAAATATACCTTAAAGCTTCCTGATGAAGAATCAGTAATTCTTAAGTGTCAAATTTGGTGCAAAATCCATTTAAGAACGACCCAAAGAGGGCACTATTTTTTGCACATTTAAAAGACGTCTTACGTACTTTAATGAAACTTTGTAGAAATATTCCTTAGACCTTCCTGATTAAGGATCAGCCGTTCTTAGGAGTCGAAGTTGGTGCAAAACACATTAAAGAACGGCCTAAAGAAAGTGCACTAGCACAAGGCAGTTTAATAAATATTTTCTAGCGCCATGACCTCTCTATGTACCAAGAATAAAATTGTGGGAATCTTTGTTTTATATGATGTATGAAAACAAAGGAACTACAAATTTATATATTTAATTATTTATTTATACAAGAAAACGTGCACTGGTGAAGAGAGAATACGAGAAAACGTGCTATGGTGAAGAATGAATACAAGAAAAGGTGCACTGGTGAAGAGTGAATTCAAGAAAAGGTGCACTGGTGAAGATTGAATACAATAAAAGGTGCACTGGTGAAGAGTGAATACAAGAAAAGGTGCACTGGTGAAGAGTGAATACAAGAAAACGTACACTGGTGAAGAGTGAATACAAGAAAAGGTTCATGGCGAAGAGTGAATACAAGTAAATGTGCACTGGTGAAGATTGAATACAAGAAAAGGTGCACTGGTGAAGACCGAATAGAAGAAAAGGTGCAATGATGAAGAGTGAATATGAGAAAAGGTGCACTGGTGAAGAGTGAATACAAGAAAATGTGCACTGGTGAAGAGTGAATGCATGAAAATGTGCACTGGTGAAGAGCAAATACAAGGAAAGGTGCAATGATAACGAGCAAATACAAGAAAAGGTGCAGTGGTGAAGAGTGAATACAAAAAATGTGCACAAGTGAAAAGTGAGTACAAGAAAAGATGCACTGGTAAAGAGTGAATACGAGAAAATGTGCACTGGTGAAGAGCAAATACAAGAAAAGATTCACCGGTGAAGAGTGAATACAAGAAAATGTGCACAGGTGAAGAGTGAATATAAGAAAAGGTGTACTGGTAAAGAGTGAATACAAGAAAATGTGCACTGGTGAAGAGTGAATATAAGAAAAGGTGTACTGGTAAAGAGTGAATACAAGAAAATGTGCACTGGTGAAGAGTGAATATAAGAAAAGGTGTACTGGTAAAGAGTGAATACAAGAAAATGTGCACTGGTGAAGAGTGAATACAAAAAAGGTGCACCGATGAAGAGTGAATAAAAAAAAATGGCACTGGTGAAGAACAAATGCAAGAAAAGGTTCACTGGTGAAGAGCGAATACAAGAAATTGTGCACTAGTGAAGAGTGTATACAAGAAAAGGTGCACTGGTGAAGAACAAATACAAGAAAAGGTGCACTGGTGAAGAGTAAATACAAGAAAATGTGCACTGATGAAGGAAGAGTGAATACAAGAAAATCTGCACTGGTAAAGAGCAAATGCAAGAAAGGGTGCACTGGTGAAAAATGAATACAAGAAAAGGGGCACAGTTGAAGAGAGAATATAAGGAAAGGTGCACTGGTGAAGAGCAAATGCAAGAAGAAGTGCATTGGTGAAGGGCGAAAACAAGAAAATGTGCACTGGTGAAGAGTGAATACAAGAAAATGTGCAGTGGTGAAGAGCAAATGTAAGAAAAGGTGTATTAGTGAAGAGCGAATACAAGAAAATGTTAACTGGTAAAGAGCGAATAAAAGAAAGTATGCAAGGGTGAAGAGCAAATATAAGAAAATATGCAGTGGTGAAGAGAAAATGCAAGAAAATGTGCACTGCTGAAGAGCGAATTCAAGAAATTGTACACTGGTAAAGAGCAAATGCAAGGAAAGGAGCACTGGTGAAGAGTGAATACAAGGAAAGGTACACTGGCGCAGAGTGAATACAAGAAAAGGTGCACTGATGAAGAGTGAATACAAGAAAATGTGCACTGGTGAAGAGTGAATACAAGGAAAGGTACACTGGCGCAGAGTTAATACAAGAAAAGGTGCACTGGTGAAGATCAAATTCAAGAAAAGGTGCAGTGGTGAAGAGCAAATGCAAGAAAATGTCCACTGGTGAAGAGCGAATAGAAAAAAATGTGCAATGGTGAAGAGCAAATACAAGAAAAGGAGCAGTGGTGAAAAGAAAATGGAAGAAAATGTGCACCGGTGAAGAGGGAATACAAGAAATTGTACACTGGGGAAGAGCAAATCCAGGAAAAGGTCCGCTAGTGAAGAACAAATGCAAGAAAATGTGCAATGGTGAAGAGAAAATGCAAGAAAAGGTTCACTGGTGAAGAGAAAATACAATAAAAGGTGCACTGGTGGAGAGCAAATGCTAGAAAAGATGCAGTGGTGAAGAGCAAATGCAAGAAAATGTGCACTGGTGAAGAGCAAATGCAAGAAATGTGCACTGGTGAAGAGCAAATGCAAGAAAATGTGCACTGGTGAAGAGAAAATACAAGAAATGTGCACTGGTGAAAAGCAAATGCAAGAAAATGTGCACTGGTGAAGAGTGAATCCAAGAAAAGGTGCACTGATGAAGAGCCAATAGAAGAAAATGTGCACTTGTGAAGAGCAAATACAAGAAATTGTGCACTGGTGAAGAGTGAATACAAGAAAATGTGCACTGGTGAAGAGCAAATGCAAGAAAAGGTGCACTGGTGAAGAGTGAATACAAGAAAAGGTGCACTGGTGAAGAGTGAATACAAGAAAAGATGCACTGATGAAAAGCAAATACGAGAAAAGGTGCACTGGTAAAAAGCAAATACAAGAAAAAGGGCACTGGTGATGAGCGAATAAAAGAAAATGTTCACTGTTGAGGAGCGATTACAAGAAAAGGTGCACTGGTGAAGAGCAAATAAAAGAATAGGTGCACTGGTGAAGAGTGAATACAAGAAAAGGTCGCTGGTGAGGAGTGAATACAAGAAAAGGTCGCTGGTGAAGAGCGAATACAAGAAAATGTGCGCTGGTGAAGAGCAAATGCAAGAAAAGGTGCACTGGTGAAGATCGAATACAAGTAAAGGTGCACTGGTGAAGAATGAATCTAAGAAAATGTGCACTGGTGAAGAGCGAATATAAAAAAAGGTGCACTGGTGAAGAGTGAATACAAGAAAAGCTGAACTGGAGAAGAGTGAATACGAGAATAGGTGCAGTGGTAAAGAGCGAATATATGAAAAGGTACACTGGTGGAGAGTGAATGCAAGAAAAGGTGCACTGGTGAAGAGTAAATACAAGAAAAGGTGAATTGGTGAAAAGTGAATAAAAGAAAAAGTACACTGCTGAAGAGTGAATACAAGAAAAGTTTCGCTGGTAAAGAATGAATACCCGAAAATGTGCACTGGTGTAGAGTGAATACAAGAAAAGGAGCACTGGTGAAGAGTGAATACAAGAAAACGTGCACTGGTGAAGAGGTAATACAAGAAAAGGTTCACTGGTGAAGATTGAATACAAGAAAATTTTCACTGGTGAAGAGCGAATACAAGAAAAGGTGCCTTAGTGAAGAGTAAATACATGGAAAGGTGCACTGGTGAAGAGCGAATACAAGAAAATGTGCACTGGTGAAGAGCGAATACAAGAAAAGGTGGACTGGCGAAGAGCGAATACAAGAAAAGGTACACTGGTGAAGACCGAATACAAGAAAAGGTTCGCTGGTAAAGAATGAATACCCGAAAATGTGCACTGGTGTAGAGTGAATACAAGAAAAGGAGCACTGGTGAAGAGTGAATACAAGAAAAGGTGCACTGGTGAAGAGTGAATACAAGAAAAGGTGCACTGGTGAAGAGTGAATACAAGAAAAGGTGCATTGTTGAAAATTGAATACAAGAAAAGGTACACTGGTGAAGAGGGAATACAAGAAAAGGTGCACTGGTGAAGACCGAATACAAGAAGAGGTGCACTGGTGAAGAGTGAATACAAGAAAAGGTACACTGGTGAAGAGTGAATGCAAGAAAAGGTGCACTGGTGAAGAGCAAATACAAGAAAAGGTGCACTGGTGAAGAGTGAATACAAGAAAAGGTGCAATGGTGAAGAGCGAATAAAAGAAATAGTGCACTGGTGAAGAGTGAATACAAGAAAAGTGCACTGGTGAAGAGCAAATACAAGAAAAGGTGCACTGGTGAAGAGTGAATACAAGAAAAGGTGCAATGGTGAAGAGCGAATAAAAAAAATAGTGCACTGGTGAAAAGTGAATACAAGAAAAGGTGCACAGGTGAAGAGCAAATACAAGAAAAGGTGCACTGGTGAAGAGTGAATACAAGAAAAGGTGCAATGGTGAAGAGCGAATAAAAGAAATAGTGCACTGGTGAAGAGTGAATACAAGAAAAGTGCACTGGTGAAGAGCGAATACAAGAAAAGGTTAATTGGTGGAGAGTGAATACAAGAAAAGGTTAATTAGTGAAGAGTGAATACAAGAAAAGGTACACTGGTGGAGAGTGAATACAAGAAAAGGTGAACTAGTGAAGAGTGAATACAAGAAAAGGTGCACTGCTGAAGAGTGAATACAAGAAAAGGTTAATTGGTGAAGAGTGAATACAAGAAAAGGTACACTGGTGAAGAGTGAATACAAGAAAAGGTGCACTGGTGAAGAGTGAATACAAGAAAAGGTGCACTGGTGAAGAGGGAATACAAGAGAAGGTTCACTGGTGAACATTGAATACAAGGAAAAGTGCACTGGTGAAAAATGAATACAAGAATATGTACTGGTGAAGAGCGAATACAAGAAAAGATGCACTGGTGAAGAGTGAATACAAGGAAAGGTGCGCTGGTGAAGAGCAAATAAAAGAAAAGGTGGACTGGTGAATTGCTAATACAAGAAAAGGTACACTGGTGAAGAGTGAATACAAGAAAAGGTGCACTGGTGAAGAATGAATACAAGAAAAGGTGCACTGGTGAAGAGTGAATGCAAGAAAATGTTTACTGGTGAAGAGTGAATGCAAGAAAATGTTTACTGGTGAAGAGCGAATACAAGAAAAGGTGCACTGGTGAAGAGTGAATACAAGAAAAGGTGCACTGGTGAAGAGCGAATACAAGAAAAGGTGGACTGGTGAATTGCTAATACAAGAAAAGTTACACTGGTGAAGAGTGAATACAAGAAAAGGTGCACTGGTGAAGAATGAATACAAGAAAAGGTGCACTGGTAAAGAGTGAATACAAGAAAATGTTCACTGGTGAAGAGCGAATACAAGAAAAGGTGCACTGGTGAAGAGTGAATACAAGAAAAGGTGCACTGGTGAAAAGTTAATACAAGAAAAGGTACACTGGTAAAGAGTGAATACAAGAAAAGGTGCACTGGTGAAGAGTGAATACAAGAAAAGGTACACTGGTGAAGAGTGAATACAAGAAAAAGTGCACTGGTTAAGAGTGAATACAAGAAAAGGTACATTGGTGAAGAGTGAATACAAGTAAAGGTACACTGGTGAAGAGTGAATATAAGAAAAGGTGCACTGATGAAGAGTGAATTCAAGAAATGGTGCACTGGTGAAGAGTGAATACAAGAAAAGGAGCACTGCTGAAGCGTGAATACAAGAAAAGGTACACTGGTGAAGAGTGGAATACAATACATGCCAATACTGTTTACAATTCGATATTTATTTATGGTAGGCTATTTACCTGGATATCATAATTTAATATCTAACTTATTTAACGCATGATTTTTTTTTTTCAAATCTAAAGTTTCATACCTTTTGCAAGGTAGGAGGAGTAGTAGATATGGTAAAAATTGCTATCTCATAATATACTACTACAGGGGATGACTGGGTACTAACATGTCTTTTTGCAAGTGATTATGCTTTTTGAAACCAAAACTGCCTTTTGATAGACACACTCATATTAATTAGTGTACACATGCATGTATCACATTTGCTATAAATCTATTGCAAAAGTTTATAAGATGAAACATTAAAACCGCTGATGAATCTCTCTCTCTCTCTCTCTCTCTCTCTCTCTCTCTCTCTCTCTCTCTCTCTCTCTCTCTCTCTCTCTCTGTTTTGAAAAGATATGTAAATATGCTTATAATAATGAGTTCAACTAGTATTTACTAGTATAGCCAATTATTATCTCAGCCTGCCTTTCTGTCACAAGATTTTAGTTATCCTCATCACAACTCCCATCTTCCTCTAAAGATGCAATGTCCAAGTTATCCTCATCATTGTCCAATTCTTCTAAATCCTCTGTTTTTGGGATAAGGCATTCATGGAGTTGCTCCCCTTCGAATCAAACCGGTTTGTAATGGCCATCATCCAACCGCCAGCCATTTTGTTCAGAAGGATGCTGCTCTATATAAGTTTGATCTGCTCTTTATTATTAGCAAATATGGAGGCACACTTAATGTAAGGACTGAGCTCATCTTCACAAGGTAGTTCACTTGCATCTATGGCCTTCAAATTGGCCAGTGGGTGTTTTCTATTTCCATTTGGTCCATGTCTTCATAAACTTCTCATACCTCCATTCATTCAGCCTAGTATTTGCTCTATCCTCAGAACTATACATTGTGGCTGTGAACCTCTGAAGAGCTTTCGTCGCGCAAGAAACTGTAGAGCTTATTGCCCTTACTCTGAAAGTCTTCTGATAGTCAGGCTGCTTTGAGTTTGGAGAGGCCTGACCTTAATTTTTCTGACAAACGCTGATGTATACTCTGATCCCGTGAAGGCATGGAAAGTTGGCAATGCTGCACAAAAATCTGGTGTTAGTTTCTTTCATATTGCAGTCAGGCTGACTTGATGACGATTGCTCTTTGAAACTGTTTTCTTATCCATATGCAATGTTGACTGAAAGCTATTGCAGTGGTACAATAATATCACTGCAATATCTGTGTCGGATGCCATTCTTACTGTGTCAATTCTCACGATCAGCTGATAAGGAATAATCCATCTACTGCATTTCGCTGTATCATACCCTCTGTCACCTGGAACTTGTACAATTTCCCTCGGAAATCTAGGAAGACTTCACAATCCACAAAAATGTTAGCATATGAAGAGTCTTGCCATTCATTGGCAAGAAACTGAGGTAACTTCTTGAAGGACTTGGACTTTAGGGTATTGTTTAGATTTCTTGGTACTCGTCTCTGCTCTGTTCCTGTGATGATGAAGGTTCTGTTGTCAGATCCACACCTGTCTCTTTTAGTATCGTTAATTGAAGTCTGTGGATGGTCATCAAAGGCTATGTGTATGCATTTGACTGACGTTGTCAAACTGTGGGTAAGAATACTTCTGGCTAGTCCTTTGTATGTGGGGGACAAATTTGGTGGCAAGGTATGTAAGAGGATATGTCCATCTATGATGTAAGCACTGACCTGCTTTAGCTGCTGTTCAAAACCTTTCTATTTACTCTCAATATATTGAAGAGCGCACTCTTATCAATCTTTGCCATTACTTGTTCAGGGCTGGTCCAGGACAGGGGTATTGAGGTCAATGGGTACTGGAGAATATGCTACATGCCAAGTCTCTTCTTGATGGACAGTACAAGTAGACGTCCCATTAGCTCAATTTTTGTGTTCTTCGTCCGACGATTACTTGCACTGCCATCTACAAAGGTTTCCAGCTTTTCCTTCTTTATTGGACTTTCAAACTTATTTAGATCCCTCACGCAAGCCTTGATGAATTCCTCGTGTCTCACTTTTCTTTTGGTTGGTACATAGAGGAGGTTTTCAGGGATTTCATCATCAGTACCTTTTCTGGTGGAAATATTGTACAATACCTCTGAAGCTTCCCATGTTTCAAATAGCTTGTTTGTATCTAAGATTTCTTTAATGATTTTCTGAAGATCCTCATTGTCACATCGAATTCGTCTCGGTCTAAGTTCTGTGGTGACATCTTCTTTGCTAATCAATCCTGTCATCTCTTGGTGCTGACTAATGAACGATGCTCGGGTAACCTTTGTTATCATCCATCTAAGGTGAGCAGAGAAATCATTAGTGAAAGAGGTGGTTTCTGTCAGTCCAGATGTGGCGTCAGCATTGATAGTTTGTTCCAGTTGTAAATCTACTAGAATTCTGCTGAAATCATGTTCTGTCCTTCGCAGTGTGAATACACCCTGATGAGTCGCATCAATACTCAATAACACCAATTGGTATTTTGTTAACCCCCGGGAATAGTTGATGTGGCCTGTGCAAAGAACAGGTCAATAATCAGTGTCGGTGTGAAGACAAAGAGCTTGATGTTATTTGTCCTGATAGCTTTTTCAAGTTGGTGAAACATGTTAATGTACTCCACATATATCATCCAGAACTTTGCAGTGTATCTATGAGCGCCTGAGACAGTTGCCTTGGTGAATTCAAAATACTCTTTCGAACATTTCTCAAAAAGATATGCATTGATCACCAGCTCAACCCCATTTTCTCCTGTAATGGTATTTCCTTTCACAGTAGATATCAGGGTATAAAGCTCTTATCTGTAATCACGTCTCTAGAAAGGCTTTGAAATGCAGGCTTTCGAAGGCAAGGCAAAATAGAGGTTAGAGCCCCTTACATTGGTTGAAGTGTTCTCCTGTGAGGAACCCAATCAAAGAGCCTGGTGCAAAGACCCCAGTCTCTATGAATATGTGTGGTCGTCCTGATTCTGTTATGAGTTTTCCTTAAGTTTTTAAATAACCCCATAAACTCACAAAAGATCTCAGTATAATAGCAGGTTATCAAAATTTCAACTCAATTACAAAATATTACAACATTTGTGATCTATTACTCAGCCAAAGCAATAATATAAACATCAGGTTATACCCTTCTTAACAGGCTAACTTCCACACAAAGCAAAGTTGCCATTATAATGGTGTTATGCAACTCTAATTTTTATAATCATGACCCCCTGAAAAGAAGAGTTACAATTAGTACTATCATTCTGAAATTTCATCGCTTATATATTCAATGAAATAACAGTAGTTTATACTGGTGTTATGCAACTCTAATTTTTATAATCTCGACCCCCTGAAAAGAAGAGTTACAATTAGTACTATCATTCTGAAATTTCATCGCTTATATATTCAATGAAATAACAGTAGTGACAAGATGAACAGAAGAGCTCACAATAAAGTGTTATGGCACATGTGGATGAGATGACATGAGTGAGTATATAGGCCTAAAGAAAGTGAATATAGGCCTTTTCAATGTGCTAGTAATAACTCTCTCTTTAGTCCGTTCTTAAATAGGTTTTGCATCAACTTCGACTCTTAAGAACTGCTGATCCTTAATTAGGAAGGTCTAAGGAATATTTCTACAAAGTTTCATTAATGCACCCAAGACATGTTTTAAATGTACAAAAAATAGCGCCCTCTTTGGGTCGTTCTTAAATGGATTTTGCACCAAATTTGACATTTAAGAATTACTGATCCTTCATCAGGAAGCTCTAAGGTATATTCCCACAAACTTTCATTGATGTACTCAAATTGTGATTTAAATGCGACTGTAGCGCCCTCTTTGAGCCTTTCTTAAATGTGTTTTGCACCAATTGCACCATATAAGAATGGCACATCTGTAATCACAGTGCCAAAACGAAACTTCTATCACAGGTTTGATTAATGTACTCCAAAATGCAATTTAAACCTAGTTGGGGGGCAGTTCAAGCTGCGCCCCCTACTCAACGCACCAGCGGCATAACTTAAGAATGGTCATTTGGGGATCCCCATTACACTAGCTGATGACTTTAGCTATCAAACCTTTTATACTCGAGATGTAATACAAATCTCTGTGAGCTCCCGCACTATAATCAAAGATCACCCGGAAATAAAAACAACAACAACTGAATATGGTTTATGGTTAAGAGAATAAAGGGAAAAAGGCATTGTTATCCGGGCAATAAGCAATTTAGTTCAACTTAACACCATATGCTAATCAACCAGTGCCTGAACAACGTCAATCGAAATAAGTGGTAACCTTAGGTTTCCTAGAGGAGAGAAAAGATTGTATTAAAGCTGAAACCTTCAAAGTTTGTAACTGCCATTCTTATTGTTGTAGAGGATTAATGTAACTGAAGCCTAAGTGCTTGAAAAGGAATGTATACATCGAATTGGATTATAATGGATTTATGAGTTTGGGAGGAATAGCCCGACACTAGTGCCTATGAGACCCCTCAATGCTAAAGTGCGTCGAGGGTAAAACCTTAAAGTTATTGTATTAAGCAAAAGTTAAAAGCTGGACAGCAAGCTTGAAGCAAGGAAGCTAAAATTAAGTTAAAGTAGAAAGATGTAAAGCAAGGACAGTTAGGGCCGATAATGAAAAAAAGTTGTAACAACTTTTAACTAATACCTACAGTGCACCACAAGAAGTCCACTGACGAAGCTACCTCACCCCCCCCCCCACCCCGCACCCCACCCCCCCCCCCCATGATAGGGAGGAAGGTATCGCCTTAGGATTGAATTCGGTTTCTTAAAAGAAAATCTAACACATCTTGCAGAAGATTCTGCAAAATGTTACTGTGGACATTTTTGAAATAACAACTTTAGTCTGAAGAAATGGATGAAATTCTGACTTTCTCATCGATAAGTATTAGGTAGGTATGACTAAAAATTTGCCATACCACATTGAACTATATCATGGGCCTCACATCTCAGCTAGGTAACACTGATCAAAGATCATTATATGACATCATAATGAACAGTTTCATTTTAACAAGATCCACAAGTAGGCCTGTACATACTGTATAAAGGTTTTAGTCTCGATATAAATAGGACGAGGGGAATGTGAGCCAGTCACTGGTGTATACAAGAGAAACAATTGCAAATATAGTTTCCTATGAAACACTTATGGGTTATTTCCTGGTATTGATAAATAATATTATGTTGGTTTATCATACTAAACCCATTTAAAATTGTCCTCAGCATAGCAAGCTTGAATTTCATAATCACGACATTATAAAAATCCTAAAGTAGATAATTAACAGTAATTTTTGGGAAATACTCAAATTAAAGTTAAATTTACTCACGATTTTCCTTGATGAAGCTGAAAATGTCATGGAGGATGTTTGCATCGTGCATGTTTACTAATTCTCCTCCCAGGTTGCGGCAGAACTGACGAACGCTGTCCCAAGTACCAATGATGGACGTGTCAACCACCAAGCAATGATGCCCAATATCTCGGAAAGGTGGATCGCATACTGTTACGGCAAACAAAAAGTCATTCCAACAGTTTCCGTATAAGCTATATGTCGTTTCCCTCTGGATTACTACTGTTTGTATCTTTCATGTATTCATATTTGACTGGATTGTAAATTTTATTTAATAACTAGTAAACTTAATTTGTCCATCTTTATCAAATGTATGAAGAAAAAACATTGATTCCATAAACAATTCTCAAAAGAAACCTACCAATATTGCTATCCACATTTTCTGCAAGGGCCAACCCTGAAAAGGAAAATTGAATTCTTTTAAGTAAACTTGAGTAAAAATAAGAAAGTTTGGAAACGAAAATCTCTACCAAGGCATGACAATTAACACCCCTCCCCCCTCCCTTCTTAGCACATCAAGGTCTCCCACAATTCCTAAACAATTATTGACAGTCACAAGGATTACCTCTAATAACAACTTTAGTGGAAATAGAGACAACTCTTCACGACATCTAGCTAACAAAGAAAGAAACAAAGAAACAAAAATCTTGTCATACTTTCATCAAAAGTAATTAATTGAAGTAAACAACTAAATAAATATTATAAATATCATTAAAATTATTTGAGGTTCATAGGCTCATATCACTGAATAATTTAGGAAAAAGAATGATTCCAGTTTTAATTTTTTCCTCTTGCGAATAGTTCTGCAAATATCAATAGAGAATATAAATATCATATATTGAATTATTATTATTATTTTGTTATTGAATATAACAGTTTTATTCCTTATTTTGTTTGCCTATTGTTTTGCATTATAAATGATTGAATCCTATCCCATATATTGCCATACATTGTACCCTTGCGTCATTTATACTTTTATAACATTTTTTGAGCTCGGCCATGTCGTCCTGATGGAAGGCTCCTTTAGGTAGCTTTCTAAGGGATATTTGCTACAGTGATACTCCCAGAGAATTAAACCGAAGGTCTCCAGGATTCTAACTCCTGGCGCGAGTATCCAGTTTAGGATATCGCATAATATCAGGGGACGTATTTTTTAGATACGACACATAGCAATCTTCACCTCGAATAGATTTAACTCTTTGATGTAAGGGGGAAGAGTGGTGGACCTCCTATCCGTACTACTACCGGCCGCCATTCCTTTACTTGTAGTGTTATAAGTTAGGTGTTCTCCCAACATTTTCCCGGTGTTTTGTTGGAAGTTTTCAGAATAATCATGCAATTTCTAGCATCTTTATCTTCTGGAAAGTTGAGTATTAATTCTTTCCTGTGTATAATTTTAGGCTCCCTTCTCACACTTAAATTCGAATAATTTAAGTGTGTTTGGTTGAGCGTTGCCATGACCGGAGGCGGCCATTTTACGACCGCTGTCGTCGATTATTATTGCATTTTATTTAGTCAGTAGGGCGACATTTCCCAGTATTTAGCTATAATATTAGCTAGTTAGGCAAATTATACAAGTGAAGATTGTGCATACAGAAATATTATTCCTCTTCCTATTATGTAACTTTACTTTGCGTATGCGGTGGGAGCCCCGGCGGTACCAACCATGGCCTTGGTTCCTACCAGAGCTAGGCTAACCTTGCTCATATATACTTTAGTAAAGTAATTCTCCACGTTTTGACTTACCTTATCGTTCCTTATTAATTCAGATGGGGATTTACATCCTCTAGAATTTATGGATAAGGTTCGATATAATTACATTCTCTTTTAGAGAAAAGAGGCAAAACCCTTCCTCCCTCCCTGAGTACCGTTGCCATTACAGGCGGCAACCACTGTCTTTTTTCATTGCCGTCGAGTAGAACCTCGGCTTTGGGTTAGATAGTAATAACCATCGTCTTTCTTCATTGCCGTTGAGTAGAGCTCCAGCTTTGGGTTGGATGGTGATTAGCTCAGGGTGCCCTTATCTTACCACCGACGATGTCACCAGCGGAGGAATCATGTTTCCTCTGCCGCCGACGACGTCATCAGCACAGGAAGCCATGCTATCGAAGGTAGGTGGCATACCTGCTGCCACCTCTCTTCCCAGTGAACTACAAGACCCTTTCCCTTCCCCCTTCTGTCCTTTAGTGTCGGCATAGCTGTCACAACATTTTTTAACCGGTATTCTGACAGTCATCCCGGCTTGCCGGGTTGTCTGCGTTGCCGGCCGGGACCCTACCGGCGGCAGTTAGTTCAGCCGCCTCAGCCACCTTCCCCCTTATGTCCTTCCTTCACCGGAAGTGAATGTCACGGGGGGAAGATTGGACCGGCCCTGACGGCTGCCAGTGGGAAACTCAACATACTTTTGAGAAGTCTTCAGCCCTCTCTTCGTCTGCCATCCACAAGTCTTGCCGTCGACAGTACAGCTGGCGGCAGGCCTTTTGTGGATGGATGGAAGCTAGAATCAGATGGATTCTTACCCCTTCCATTAGAACTCTCATTCTGGTAAGGAGACAGTAGGTGGCCTCCTACACTTCCAATTGTTTTGCTAAACCATAATAATAGGAAACTCTCCTCCCCTAATGCTTTTTCTCTCTCTATCAGTTAGTGCCGCCAGGTACTAACCTAACCCCGGTAGTGCACCGGCTGAACTACAGTATACAAAAAATACAGTAGTACATTTATTTTCTAACATACTCTGTGTTTCCTATCACAGTCTATTGTTGGGACCGCAATATCATGTTGAGGTTGAGTAATCCCTCAACACCCAGATGATTTCTTTAATCATCGGGACCCTAATAAATTACTGATCAATATTAATATACTACAGGTGGATAAAGTTAGTATAAACACTTACTAGCCTTAACTTTAGTGCCTAGAGTTTCTTCCACCCTGTGTTCTCTCTACCAGGGAATCTAAATATCATTATTGACGGAGGTCTCAGCAATTACCTTGGAGAGGAAACACAGATATGTGTCTTTCCTATTTCATTTCCAGCTTCCTATCCTAAGCTACCATTTACAATAGTGATTACTATTGTTAATTAAATGTATGCCTTTATATCAATGATATAAAAAGCTGTATACTCATTGAAACCATTTCCTTTACAGGAGGAGCCGATGGTGAAGTGTGCAGCCATGTTCTGCAACCACAAAAGTAAGGACTTTTGTGGGCACAAGATATGCAGGTCTCATGCCCCCCACTGTATCGTGTCTGGATCCCTAAATCATTGGGACCCGAAGGGTTGCTCCACCTGCTCAACCCTGCTGACCAACGGCTTCGGAGAAGCCATCCCAGTCACTGTGGAGACTAGGGACACAGCAAGGAAAACCCTTCGTAGGTGGGTAAGAGGGTTCCAAAAGAACCCTCCGGGACCATACCTACCTAATGAATCCCGAAGGTGCCTTCTGTTCCCCAAGGCTCTAGCAAACGTGGTAGTGCCCCAGGAACAGGTCCAGCCTCCTCTCATACAGCTGAAGATCGATGCAGACATCCACAAGGCACTAGAAGGCATGGACATCCACCAAGAACGGATGTCAGAAGTGTCCACCAACACAGAACAGGACCTACTACAAGGAGGCCCTGAAGAAGATGTGGATCAACCACGAACGGAGGAAGAAGGATCCGTTTCGACAGTAACTGAGGACCCTAGGTTCACCGTGACGGCATACCAACCTATGCCGTCAACCTCTTCAACCCCAACTCCTCAACAGGTCGACAAGAGTGAAGCAATCCTCACGTCGATCCAGCAGATGTTGGAAACGTTCCGGAAGGAACAGGAGGCGATGAAGCAGTCCCTCCAATAGAACAAGAGACAGATACAGGAAAGGGACCGCCCTGGAACCTCCAGGGGCGCTACTAAGCCCCTTAGAATATCAGATCTCCCACACTGCTCCGAAACCAACCCCTGGAGGTACACGGAGCATATGCCCATGATGAATGGGAAACTATTTGTCTCAGAGAAGTTGGGAACCAAACTGTTTGAAGATCTTGAGTTCTGGCCCAGCTTTTCAGCTTACTCAGACTGATACGTGAGACTGTGGGATGAACTTGCATCCCGTGAGGAAATGGTACCGAAGGAGGTCATTGTCTTCGAACATGACAAGGCACAAGCCATCCTTGTAAAGTCCTTGAAAGGAGCCGGATACACCAACTCCAAAAGTCTCAGCAGTTAGCAAGAGGCTCCCCACCTTTATTGCTCCTTCCTACGTCTCTTTCCCCTTTTCGGAGAAAGCTCTAGACCTTGTCATCAAGGCAGTCGAGGAGGACAAACCCTGCCCAACTCTAGAGGAATGCAAACCATTCTCTATAGCAATGTCTACCTGCAAGGAGAAGTGGAAAGACGTCCATCTAACCTTCTCCATCTCTAAATTGGATCCAGAGATAGCAGGCCAGCAGTTCAATGAGAACCTTCCGAAGTTGCCAGACCATCTTCTGAGGAGGGAACAGGAGACAAAAGTGAGAATTGCGGCCTTCCTTTCTCATCAGAACTGCCTGGAAATGTTAGCAGGCCTACATAACGCCCCAGAAATGTATAATTTCCTGGCTAAGTCACACATGGGCACCCTTGTGAAGGACTTATATGCTTTCATCAGGTCAAGGAGGACCTGCAGAGAGCACGTGTTTGCCTCGGCGACAGTGAAACACAAACCTAGGAAGCTGATTTCCTCGTGCATCTGGGCAAGGACCTTTTCCCACAGGAAGTGGTCCGAGAAGTCATAGCCAAAGCAGCCACGGAGAATAGGAACCTTCTCCAAAAGTGGGGCATGACATCAAAGAGGAAATCTTCCTCAGACGGAGGTCCCCCGCTTAAGAACAGGAAGGTAAGGAGACTACGTAAACCTACGCAACTTCCGGCCGTGACCATGGCCACGGTGCCTCAACTGGTAGCCCAACCTCAAACCACCTTCCAGATGATCCTTTAACAACTGGTAGCCCAGTCCCCAGCATTTCACCCTGACATTGAGAGGCAATCGACCACCTTTCGTCCTTACAAAGGAAAAGGCCCAAGAAGAAGTTCCTCTGGAAACCCCTCACGGGGCAGAGGAGGACGTGGTCACGGAAACAAGTCCTCAGGATCCCCCAGGCAATGAGGGGTTCCAGGTATGGGGCAGATTATACCGCTTTCAGGATCGTTGGACCTTCGATCCCTGGGCCCACAGCCTAATCACGAATGGACTCGGGTGGAGATGGAACAGAACTCCACCCCGTTTTCCAGAATTCTTCCAACACTCCACCCCCTCGTTAGAAGAATATACCTCAGAACTCTTGAACAAGAAGGTAATAAGGAAAGTGAAGTCCATCAAATTCCAGGGAAGGCTGTTTTGTGTTCCCAAGAAAGACTCAGACAAACTCAGAGTCATTCTAGACTTGTCTCCACTCAACAAGTTGATCGAGAACAAGTTTTGAATGTTTACTTTGCAACACATAAGGACCCTTCTACCCAAAGGGGCGTACATAGTCTTAATAGACCTGGCAGATGCTTACTGGCATCTGCCAGTCAGCCACCCCCTCTCCTCCTACCTAGGATTCAGGCTACAGAAGAAACAAAATTGTCTTCAGAGCAATGCCCTTCGGACTGAACATAGCCCCAAGGATATTCACAAAGCTAGCAGACACAATCATCCAGAAGCTACGCTCCAAAGGAGTTCAAGTAGTAGCATATCTAGACGATTGGCTAGTGTGGGCAGCATCCAAGACTACTTGTCAGCCAGCAGCCGAAAAGGTGATCCAGTTCCTGGAACACCTGGGCTTCAAGATCAATCGCAAGAAGTCTCGCCTTTCTCCAGCTCAGAAGTTCCAATGGTTAGGAATCCAATGGGACTTATAGTCACACCACCTCTCCAATCCATCCAAGAAGAGGAGAGAGATAGCGGGATCTGTCAGGAGACTAATCCATCACAAGAGGATTTCAAGATGCCGACAGGAAAGATTATTGGGCTCTCTCCAGTTTGCAGCAGTTACAGATCCTGTGCTAAAAGCACGTCTAAAGGATGCGTCAGGAGTCTGGAGAAGATACGCATCAAACGCTCGAAGAGATCAACGAAGGTTGACTCCGACCCTATTGCGCACGCTGTTAAGGCCATGGTCAACAGTCAAGAGCATAGCACGGACAATTCCCCTGCAACCACCACAACCATCAGTGGTGATACACACGGACACCTCCTTGAAAGGATGGGGAGGCCATTCTCACGAGAGAAAAGTGCAAGGGAATTAGTCGCACCAGTTCAAAACCTTTCACATCAACATCTTGGAGGCTATGGCCGTTTTCCTGATGTTGAAGAAACTCTCCCCTCACAGAGCAATCCACATCAGATTGGTCCTGGACAACGAGGTGATAGTAAAATATCTAAATCAACAAGGCTCGAGATCACCTCACATTAACCATGTGATACTAGCCATCTTCTACCTGGCAAGGAAGAGGGGATGGCACTAATCAGCAGTTCACCTTCAAGGGTTCCGCAATGTGACGGCGGACGCTTTATCCAGGTGAAAACCGATAGAGACAGAATAATCCCTAGACGCAGACTCATCCTCCTTCATCTCGGAAAAAGTCACGGAACTGCAGATCGACCTCTTCGCAACAAGCGACAACAAGAAACTACTTCGTTACGTAGCCCCTTATATGGACCCTCAAGCAGAAGCGATAGACGCCATGTCTCTCGACTGGAACAGGTGGAATTACATTTACCTGTTTCCACCAACCACTCTCCTGCTAAAAGTCCTCGACAAGTTAAGATCCTTCAGAGGGACAGCTGCAGTAGTGGCCCCCAAATTGCCCAAAAGCAATTGGTTCACTCTAGTTCTAGAATTGAAACTGAAGCTTTTTCCTTTGCCTAACCCAGTTTTATCCCAACTGGTCCAGAAATCGACTGTCTACGCTTCATCCTCGAGAACCAACAACCTACAGTGAATCTCAGGATTTTCTCGCCCTAGCAGCGAACAAAAAGTTTAGATCTCGAAGGATAAAATTGACTTTATTGAAGAGTATAAGTTCAACTAGGAGACAATATGAATCATCTTGGAAGAAATGGGTGTCCTTTGTGAAAACAAGGAAACCAACAGAAATATCGATAGATTTCTGTCTCGCTTTCTTTATATACCTACACGAACAAGGCCTGGCTTCCACCACAATTACTGCGTGTAAGTCGGCCCTGACTAGACCACTTCTGTACGCCTTTGAGGTGGACCTCACAAGTGAAATCTTCAATAAGATCCCAAAAAGCATGCGCTAGACTTAAGCCGGCAACCCCTCCAAAGCCCATCACATGGTCTTTGGACAAAGTCTTGCACTATGCTTCGAACCTAAACAATGAGGATTGTACTCTAAAGGATCTAATACAGAAAGTCGTCTTTCTGTTTGCAATAGCCTCAGGGGCTAGAGTTAGTGAAATAGTGGCCTTATCCAGAGACGAAGGCCATATTCAGTTCCTAAACACAGGAGAACTGAACCTTTTTCCTGATCCTGCCTTTCTTGCCAAGAATGAGCTACCCACTAAGAGGTGGGGTCCTTGGAGAATCTGCCCACTGAAGGAAGAAGTCTCTCTATGCCCAATAGAGTGTTTTAAGGTCTATCTTCGAAGAACTTCAGACTTCAAGGGAGGACAGCTCTTCAGGAACAAACCTATCCCTAAGACAACTGAGAGCGAAGCTCACCTACTTCATTCCCAGAGCAGATCCTGACAGCACACCCGCAGGTCACGATCCAAGGAAAGTTGCTCCTTCGTTGAATTTCTTTCAACATTTGGACTTTGAGAGGCTCCGCTCATATACTGGGTTGAAATAATCCAGGGTCTTCTATAAACACTATGCGAAGCAAGTATATGAAATAAAACCCTTTGTGGTGGCGGAGGGTAGTGTCATAAAACCCGTCGTCTAGTGTTGCGATGAACAGTGGACTTTTTTGGGACTCAACAATGTATCGTGTGAATGGATATTCGTACCTTCTAGTGTAAATCATTAAGGTGATTAACAGACTGTTCTATATAGGTGCATTATCTGACCAATAACACCAGTGCCGTGTGGACGTTTGCATCACAGTGTTTATGCATGTCCAAAATCTGAGCAAGTTAGACATATTTGGTTTCACATCTCCACTGAGTGGCATTATTCTGATAATGAAATTATATATATTCTTCCTTTATAGGTCAATATATAAACCCTGATGTGTATTAATGCTGGATTAGATTCGTACTTTGTTGCAACTACATTTAATAATTTATTTGCAAAATAAAGATAAAAAATGTAGCCGCGTCTTATTTTTATCTCCTCAGTTGCATTTAAATAAAACATGTCAGAATTTTATTTTATTCCTATAGGAAGGAAAAAAACTTGAATCGGTAACAGATTTCCAAGATAATCAAAGGTAACCTCTAAAAAAGTTTCCCTTTTGTTACTATGGAGATACAAACCTTAAATACTTATTGTCAAAGTCGACACTTTCCCTGCAGGTGGCAGGAATCACTAAGCCAGTTCCAAGCTTAGTGGAAATGACAGTTAACTTTAATTTCATATAAATGTCTAGGAGACCAGATAAGGGACCCATTCAAGGTAGAAGGCACATACACAAACCCACAGATATTGTACTTTCAAGTTAATTCTCTGTTAAGCTTCCATCAGGACAACATGGCCGAGCCCAAAATATGGATTTTGAGCAAAGTGAAAAATCTATTTTTGGGTGAGATAGCCATGTCGTCCTGGTGGACCCACCCTTTTTGCTGACCCCACCCGAAACTACTCTATCTGCGGCTATTCCTGCTTAAAGACAAGTAAAGGAATGTCGACCGGTAGTAGTACGGATAGGAGGTCCACCGGGTACCTAGATCGGCACCCTTTTCTTTTGCTACTCTCCCCCCTTATATCAAAGAGCTAAATCTATTCGGGGTGAAGATTGCCATGTCTGGTATCTAAAAATTACGTCCCCTGATATTATGCGATATCCTTAACTGGATGCTCGCGCCAGGAGTTTGAATCCTGGAGGCCTTTGGTTTAATTCTCTGGGAGTATCGCTGTAGCAAATATCCTTTAGAAAGCTACCTAAAGGAACCTTCCATCAGGACAATATGGCTATCTCACCCAAAAATAGATTTTTCCCTTTGCTCAAAATCCGTTTTGTTTTTTCTTGTTTGTATTCTGCCGACCCGAGGTTCACCAATGGCCATTTGCTTTTGTGAGTTATTTTCTACTTAATAAAGTCAGTATTGACGATGACTTCGGTTTTACGCTAACCGAAACACCTCAAACTTATAATAAAGTGACGTCGCATGGAGTCTGGATGTAGGATGTTGATTTTGTGAGCAGATTTCAAGACGCTGGTTTTCACCCAACATGTGCATGCCTTGTACGGCAGTCCGGACCAAAGCTCCTAGGCTAACATCCTTGCATTTCGGCTACTCCCCTAGGCTATCTGGATGTCAATCTGTTTCCTAGGAGTGATGTTATTGTTTTGTGGAAGAATTGTGCCATTTGATTTGGTAAGCTGTATTTTTCCTATGTTTTTAGGGTGGCTAGTAAACTTGCTATGCTGCCTAACCTGTTTGCCTAAGCTGCCTAGCTTCGTTTTTTCCCATGATTGGTTACGTGGATTCAACGATTTCTAGTGTTCTCCGATGGCTTCGGAATCCCAGAGTAAGATTGTTCCTTTTGATCCTAAAAAGATTAAGCTAGACGTTTGGTTGTCTATGCTGCAAACACATTTTGGTCACTATGGCATCACTGAGGAGATTAAGAAGAAAAATAGTCAACTTATTTCTTTAGGTAGAGAGACTTTCAGTATTTGAACTTCTCTCTGTGCACCTAAACTACCTCATGATGTGTCTTTAAAATTTGATGATATTGTTTCTCTTTTGAAAACCTATTTTATTGTGAAACCATCCTATCACAGATCTTTCATTAAGTTTCAGCAAATGAAGAAAAATCGTGGTGAGTCATTGCGTGATCTTTATGCTGATCTGAAATCCTTAGCTTCAGATTGTGATTTTGGTACTGCCTTTGACTGTCGAGTCAGAGATCAGTTGTTTATGGCCGTTGATAATGAAGTTTATTTTCCGAATTTGACTGCTTTAAATTTTAATTTACAAACTATGACTTCGGTGGAAACCCTTGAAAGACTTTTGAATTATGAGAAACCTTTCTGTTCTGAGAAAGTTAGTGTTAATGCTTTGAATTTAAATTATAGTGCAACCACACGTAAAGCTAGTTTTAGTTGTAGACATTAGGGTTATCCTCATCGTAGTGAGAATTGCAGATTTTCCCATTTATCTTGTTCTTTTTTGTAATAGAGAAGGGCACCTGAAACGTGTTTGTCCTCGCTTTATAGAGTCAAATCAGGGCCAAAAGGCTTCATCAAAGCCAAGTGTGGTAAGAACAGTGATGATAAAAGTCCGTTTTACAAATCTAAGAAAAAGAAAGTTTTTGAAAAAAAAAAAAGCAAATGCTTTAGCTGAATGTGATAATTCAGATTTTGATGATGATGATAATAGTGATCAATTGCTTAATTTAAAGGATGAGTCTGATGTTTCAGAATGAGATCACATGCTTAATGTGGAAAGTGATTGTGATAATGCTGAACCAATCTGAACAAAGAATACCTTGAAGTTGTCATTTGAAGTATATAGTGGTGCTGTGGTTTCAACTTTGAATTGCGAAAATTTTCAAATTTTAGGGTTGTCTGTTCAGCCTAGTACCAAAGGGCTGATAGCAAATGAAAATAATTCTATTCATGTAATAAGGCAAGGTGTTTGTTAATGTAAAATTTGAAGTTTACAACATCTGCCATGGTTTTTATGTGGTTGAAGACTCTAATGTCAATTTGTGTGTTAAAGATTTAATGCGAAAATTGGGTATTTCTTTAACAGGATTGAAGATGAGGTAGTTCTTCATTCTGTTTCGGATGCTAAATCCCAGTTACAGCAGTTCAACACTGATCCTAACTTGCCTGTTACTAGTGTAGTAGCTAAAATCCACTTGCAAAAGGTGTATACTTCCTAAATTCCATAAATCTAGGCATGTTGCTAGTAAATATGTAAAGCTTGTTGAAAATGCAGTAGTTAGGCTTGTGGAAGATGATGTGATAGAACCTGTTAAATTTAGTGATTGGGCAGCTCCTATTGTGCCTGTTTTTAAAAGTGATAAACAGTCTATGCGAATTTCTGGTGATTTCAAATATCTTAATATCAATATTGCTTGTGAAAAATATCCTTTGCCTAGACTTGAGGAAATATTTGCTATAGTGGGCAAGACTACAACCTTTCCAAAAATTAATCTTAAGGATGCATACCGACAGTTACGTGTAGATACCGATAGTCAAAAATTGCTTGTAATAAACACTTCTAAGGGATTATCTAAGTATAAGAGACTTCCCTTTGGTGTTCCTTCATCACCCGCTATCTTTCAGAAGTTCCTTTCTCAAATTCTAATGCATATTGATGGTGTTATTGCTTTTGTAGATGACTTTTTTAATTGGGGGAGAGGCACAAAAAGAACATGATGAGAGACTAAACAGAGTTTAGAGAGAGCTTTAGAAGCATAATGTTGCCATTAATAAAAGTAAAACGGTTTTAAATACCAGTAAGTTAGAATACTTAGGTTACGTCATTTCAGGAGATGAAATTATTCCATCACCAAAGAAAATAGCTGCAATTCTGGAAGCTCCTTCTTCAAAGTCTGTTCCTGAAGTGAAATCCTTTTTGAGAATGGTTACTTATTATTCGAGATTTGTTCCTAGTTTTTCTAGTGTACTTTCTCCTCTATATGATTTTTTGAAAAAAAAAATGCAAAATTTAAATGGTCTGATAGTGAGGCTAATGCATTCAGTATAGTCAATGCTTAGTTATCCAGGTACAATTTTCTTGCTAATTTTGACGGGGATAGTCCAGTAGTAATAGAAGTGGATGCGTCTCCAGTGGGTGTGGGATATGTTCTAATGCAGCAATTCATTGGTATTTAAAAATCAGTCTATTTTGCAAGTAAGAAATTGTCAGCTGCTGAGTTGAAATACTAGCAATTGGAAAAGAAAGCTCTAGCTTTGGTTTATGCTGTATTCAAGTTTAAATATTTTTTGTTGGGTCGCAAATTCGTAATCAGAACTGACGACAAACCCTTACTTGGTTTATTTGGCAGAACCAAGTTGGTAACTATGAATGCTAATGCTAGGGTACAACGTTGGCCTTGCTGCTTTCTCAATTTGATTACAATTTATGTTTTAAAGCTGGCAAGAACAATGTTGTCGCAGATGCTTTGAGTCGGTTACCCCTCTCTGATTCGGATTTGGATTCAACTACCCCTACTGAATATATACATATGGTTCAAGCTTTGGATGATAAAAAATTGATCTTAGGAATCAATTAAATCTTTGTCTAAATGTGATCTTGTGCTTAAGAGAGTAATCAGTTGTGTGAAATATGGATGGATTAATGATCCTTCAATTTTTGATTTTTCCAAAATGAAAGACCATTTAAGCCTTATGGTGATGTACTTTTGTATAGAAACCGTGTGATTATTCCATCTGATATGCAAAATGTAGTGTTGGATCAATTACACGTTGGTCATAATGGTATTAGAGCAATAAAAGCTGAAGCACGCAATTGGGTATGGTGGTCAAAAATAGACCAAGACATTAGGGAAATGACAAAATCATGTAATGTATGCTTTAAAAAACTATCAAACTCCTAAATCTTCTGTATTGTCGTGGCCAGTGACTGGTAAAACATAGGATAAAGTAAATACAGACTATGCTGGTCCTATGGTGGGAGACTATTTTTTAATAATCATTGATTCTTACATTAAATTTTTGGATATTCGTGTAACTAAATCAACTACATCAATTGTAACTATTGAGAAATTGAGACTTAGTTTTTGCAATTTTGGATTACCCAGTGTACTTGTTTCTGATAATGCTAAATATTTGGTTTCTGATGAGATGGAAAGTTTCTTGCGGAATAATGACATTAAGCATGCAATGCCTGCTCCGTACAATCCATCATCAAATTGGCTTGCAGAGAGGGCAGTTAAGACGTTTAAGAGGGTCTTGTTAAATTCACAGAGGGGAATATCACTACACGTTTGTGCAGATTTTTGTACAATTATAGAAGGAAAGTGCATTCTTCCATTGGAAATCCCCATCTGATATGATGTTCATTCGCCTATTTTGTGGTTTAATTGAGAGGATTTAACCCCAGAATAAGAAAGAGAGAGAATTGAAAAATGATTGCAAATTTGAAAAGTCTAAATATGTTGTTGATGATGCAGTATTTATAAAAAAAAAAAAAATGGTGCTAGGAACACTTGGGTGCCAGGTAAAATTATTGAAGTGCTTGGTTTTAGAAATCATAAAGTGCGGTTGAAGAATTTTGGTAACACGGTATGGAAACGCCATGCTGATCAATTAATGCCTAGATTCACTCCTAAATCTGATGACTCTATTGTTCCTACTCGTAACCCAGCAAATAGTCGATTCTCTGAACCTATTTTGTCTTCTATGCCAATCGTTGGAAGTTCTGATACTGGTTTAAGCAGTGAGAATGTTAATAACTTTAGTGACTCTGAAATTTATGTTGAGCCTGGTATTGCAGATAAGTCAATTCCTAGTAACTTATCATTGCCAGAACTAGTACCACTACATAGATCAGGTAGATTGGTTAAACCACCTGATCGACTGAATCTTTAATTACAGACGATATCTTAATCTAAGGGAAAAGGAAATGT
>NC_090729.1:140552531-140607531 GCF_036898095.1 Palaemon carinicauda
TCTCGTGGCATGGTTGGTTTCGACCTGGCCTTTCATTAGAAGGGGCTAGCGTTCGATCCCAAGTATGAGGTAGAAATTTATTTCTATTTGAACACGATGTTGTGTTGATATTTATCCATATTGACTCATTAGGGGTAATTTGAATGAATTACTACCAATTGTGTCACGTGGTGGGCCGGGGGAAATCGGGTAAAACTTGCTGGTAAGAGACTGATGTCTCGCCAGGTAAATCCTCGGACAGCTAGGTAGCGTCAGGTTCCGATTTCTTTTTATGGCCTCTTGTGGCATGGTTGGTTTCGTCCTGGCCTTTCATTAGAAGGGGCTAGCGTTCGATCCCAAGTATGAGGTAGAAATTTATTTCTATTTGAACACGATGTTGTGTTGATATTTATCCATATTGACTCATTAGGGGTAATTTGAATGGATTACTACCAATTGTGTCACGTGGTGGGCCGGGGAAATCGGGTAAAACTCGCTGGTAAGAGACTGATGTCTCGCCAGGTAAATCCTCGGACAGCTAGGTAGCGTCAGGTTCCGATTTCCTTTTATGGGCTCTCGTGGCATGGTTGGTTTCGTCCTGGCCTTTCATTAGAAGGGGCTAGCGTTCGATCCCAAGTATGAGGTAGGAATTTATTTCTATTTGAACACGATGTTGTGTTGATATTTATCCAAATTGACTCATTAGGGGTAATTTGAATGAATTACTACCAATTGTGTCACGTGGTGGGCCGGGGAAATCGGGTAAAACTCGCTGGTAAGAGACTGATGTCTCGCCAGGTAAATCCTCGGATAGCTAGGTAGCGTCAGGTTCCGATTTCCTTTTATGGCCTCTCGTGGCATGGTTGGTTTCGACCTGGCCTTTCATTAGAAGGGGCTAGCGTTCGATCCCAAGTATGAGGTAGAAATTCATTTCTATTTGAACACGATGTTGTGTTGATATTTATCCATATATATATATATATATATATATATATATACATACACAGAGAAATCTAGTATCTCTTTAAACATTTCATATTTCAACCCCAGGTAGAATATAGTAGCTATACGGACTTAAACTTAGTGAAAACTGGGTGTTACCCGCCTTTAAACCTTTACACGTAGTTATAATGTTAAAACCTCTCGATATTTACAATCGGGTACCTAGTAGCATACATCCTTTAAACCTTTAAACTTCATAGAATCTATACCATATGTAGTCTTTAGATCCTTAAATCTAGTTCGATCTGACACCCATTTGTAGCCTTTAAAATTCTGAACATTTACACCCAATAGAATCTATTGTCCATTTACTGCATCCAAACCTATCAATCACTCAAACCCAGTAGAATCTGGTACTTCTCATAACCTTTAAATTCTTAAAATTTGCAGAATCTGGTATCCTGTAACCTCTTTAAATCTCTAAATCTACTTCAATGTGACACCCAATTTTAGCCTTTAAGACCCTAAATTTTAGGGTCTTAAAGGCTACAAATGAGTGTCAGATCGAAGAAGAATTAAGGATTTAAAGGCTTTACATGGTAGTAGATTCTGCTAATCTTAAAGGTTTAAAGGATGTACAAGGCAACAGATTCTACTGAGGTTTAATAATTGACAGGTTTAAAGGCTGTAAATGGATAAGAGATTCCATTGTTTATAAAGGTTCAGAGTCTGAAAGGGTACAAATGGGTGTCAGATTGAATTAGATTTAAAGATTAAAGACTTTACATTTGTGGTTACTTTTGTGGATTTAAAGTATGTACAAGATACCAGATTCTACTGGGTTTAATAATTGATAGGTTTAAATTTTGCAAAGTATAAGAGATTCCATAGGGTATAAAGATTCAGAGATTTAAAGGCAACTGATGATTATCAAATTGAACTAGATTTAAATACTCAAAGGCTCCACATGGTAGTAGATTCTGCCACGTTTAAACGTTTGGAGGATATACAGATAGATTCAAATGTCCTCCGACATTCAGGGCAAATCGTTTGTCACATGTCTCTAGTGCCACCATGACGAAATAGATCAAGTGATGCCCTTCTTACTGATTATAGGAAATGGGCTGAGCCTTATCCAACCTCAGTGAATGCTACATATATTACAAATCGAGTTACCATATTTCATTCTGTGGTATCATTTAATACTACAAACACACAGACCACACATATGATATAATATATATATATATATATATATATATATATATTATATATATATATATATATATATATATATATATATAAACAATTCCTTCCGTCCGTTAACAGCTACGTAAGATTAGTCTTCTTCGAGTCACTGATAGGAAAAGTAATTTCATTTATGGCTTGATGCTGTAAAAAAAATGGGTTATACCGGAATGAGGACATTCAGAGAGAGAGAGAGAGAGAGAGAGAGAGAGAGAGAGAGAGAGAGAGAGACAGAGAGAGAGAGAAATTCCTGTAGTTAATATAGTAATGGACCTCCATGGAAATTCATTTTTAGATATTCATGCCTATGAAAAAAGTTTGTCTCGATTTTTGACAAATTCATCGGTATATAGGTAGTAGGTTGGCTAGGGCACCAGTGACCCGTTGAGATACTACCACTAGAGAGTTATGAGGTCCTTTGACTAGCTAGACAGTAGAACATTGGATCCTTCTCTCTGGTTACGGTTCATTTTCCCTTTGCCTACACATACACCGAATAGTCTGGCCTATTCTTTATAGATTCTCCTCTATCCGCATACACCTGACAACACTGAGATTACTAAACAATTCTTCTTCTCTCAAGGGGTTAACTACAGTACCGTAATTGTCAGTAGCTACTTTCCTCTTGTTAAGGGTAGAAGAGACTCTTTAGTTATGGTAAGTAGCTGTTCAAGGAGAAGGACACTCCAAATTTAAACCATTGTTTTCTAGTCTTGGGTAGGGCCATAGCCTCTGTACCATGGTCTTCCACTGTCTTGGGTTAGAGTTCTCTTGCTTGAAGGTACACTTGGGCCCACTATTTTATCTTATTTTTCTTCCTCTTGCTATGTTAAGTTTTTATAGTTTATATAGAAAATATTTATTTTAAGGTCATTGTTCTTAAAATATTTCAATTTTCCTTGTTTCCTCTCCTCACTGGGCTATTTTCCCTGTTGGGGCCCCTGGGCTTGTAACGTCTTGCTTTTCCAACTAGGGTTGTAGCTTGGCAAGTAATAATAATAATAATAATTTTTCAAATGCTAGTTTGACTATGAAAGACTTTTGTCGGCCTTTAGATATTCAAAGATCCCAGCATTTCGTAATACTTCCCAAATCATCCAGATTCAAGGGGATAGGCCACCAGGCGCATATTCGCTCATATAATGTAATGCTATTGCTGTTTCTCTCTCTCTCTCTCTCTCTCTCTCTCTCTCTCTCTCTCTCTCTCTCTCTCTCACAATGACAATAGACCAACCTGTTCAAGTTTGCTATCTCATATTTTAGTTTGTTTGAATTTTTTGTGACATTCTCGCTTGCATGTGCTTTGATATAAGCTCATTATCTGTTAAAAAAAAAAAAGTTTACCTGCAATCACCTTGCCTCTCTATTACAACCTAACAATTACGTTGCCACATTGGTGACCACCGGAGTAACTACTCCACACCACATTTTTCGCCCTACCTTACTTACAATGCCCCTACCCCTCACCAAACCTGACTCTTCGACACATGCTTTCTCAATGAAATTGGCTCCCTTTCACCAGGGCAATAGCGTTCACCTGGTTCTCCTATGCCGAAGTTGGGTTTCACATCAAGGGCATGAATTGCTCCAGCATCAAAGTAGACCATGTCCTTGCGATGATCCCCGAGGACACGTTCCCTGAAATATCCAATTGGCTTTGAGACCAAGGGGGTGCCCCAATAGACCACGACACCCTAAAAAAAATACCTCCTGGAACATTACTCACCATTGCCAGACTCCCATATAGAGAAGCTTTTTCAGCTCAAGAAAATGACCAGTATCTCTCACTTGCAGCCTGCCACAGATGGCTCTCCTCGGGAATTGACCCTACTTCAAACCCTCTGGGTACGACGCCTACCCAAACCTGTATGTGCCCCCATCCCCTATGTCGATACTATGCCCATGAAGAATCTGATGCCCATCTTCAAGACCTCCATCAACGCCTTCCTGATGAAGAGGACAACTATTCAACACAATTTAAAAAACAACGAGAATGAGGCAAGACACAGACGTCCACCCCATGACATGGCGGAGTAGCGACAAAGCTGACCACCATCCACAAATGCCACCCCTCTCTCACACCCCAAATCAATGATATTTCCAGCCGCTTACTGACGCCCATCAGCCACAGTTCTCTTACTACGACTCTAGTAGTGGCGGTGGCGTCTTCTGTCACTAATCTTTTCTGTTTACATGATGTAGGTATTGGTGGGTGGTTTTTAGTAGATATTGGTGCTTTCCATTCCTTTCTACCACAGTCACTCTTCAATAAATGACGTAATCATTCTAAGGTGGCTTATGACTACCTGGTAGCTGCTAAGAGATCTGAGATCCCCACCCACGGGTATGAGAAAATCACACTATTGTTTGGGAGCACCAAATACCATTGGGCATTCCTCGTTGCTGATGTAACATTGCCAATACTCAGTGCGGAATTCCAACTCCCTGTTGATGTGGGGGATTGACAATTAGTCAACGCAGACTAGTGCTCTTTAACACCTCTTCTGACCTCACACTCCACATCAGCGTGGCCACTGAGGCCTACACCCAACTCATTTCATTCTGAACATCACCAAACGCCCTTGATTCCTGCCAAGCATGGTATTTATCACCATATCAAGACGACAGGGCTCTCAGTGTTTGTCAGATTCAGGCAATTGGCCCTGGATCATTTTGCAGCCACTATTCAAACATTTGCCAAAATGGAAGAAAGTGCCTTTGCCAAAAGGGCTCAAGACCATGGTTGTTGCCCTTACACATCGTCCTGAGGAAAGATGGCTCTCTGCACCCTTATGGGGATTTCAGGCATCGGAACATGCAGACAAAAGTGTATAACTGCCCCCTCCCAAACATCACCGACGTTACCTCCTACTTGCACAAAAGGAAGGTTTTCTCTACACTCAACCTCTTGAAGGGGTATTATCAGGAGGCTAAACATCCACAACTGAAGATGACGATCAGACCCATTGCCGAGGACAACTTGTCATCACAGCACAGGACAAGGAGACCTCAGATTTCCTTGGGCAGCAGGACAACATCCAGTATCTCAAACATACTGAGATGCTGATGACCATAATTATAAATTATGACCTGGACCTACCTCTCAAATCTGTGCTTAAAAACACATCCCTTCTCTTGGCCAAGAGATACAAGGGGAAATCCAGAAGGAGATCCTACAAACTCAAAGCCATCTACAAGGCACAGTGACCTCAAGAGATTTCCTTTGGGTACTGGGGAACCTTCCAGATGACGGACTACTTCCTATAACCCCTCAGATGCTTCAGGTGTCTGAAGCTTGGACCCACAAGAGCCGCTACACTGGCCCAAAAATCTGTGCCATCTGCAGCAATAGACAACACCCCACCGACCACTGCATCTCCAGGTTCAAGGCTGGACAACAAACCATCGGCAAGTGTCCTAACTGCTGAGGTCCTCACCACACTTGGAATAACAGATGTCCGGTAAGGCTCCAACATATCGTCAACCTTCAAAAAGTAGATTGCTACTACAACCCACAGTCACGGAAGCCATGTCGAACTAACCATCCTCCCACTAACCACACCTCTGCCCAAACAACCACACCTTTCCTATACCTAATCCTTCTCCAACCAGATCTGTAATTCCTGAACTTACCTCTCCTCCATGTCCTCTCTAAAGACCCAAACCTTAACATCCACCAAAACCTCCTCCTAAGTCACAGGGAATCCCCTCCCATATTGCTACTCCACCTTCACCAAAATTCACCTCTCCCTTCATCCCTGTCACTCCTGAGCAAACCCGTCCACAATCCACCTCACCAATAACCCACACCACTTTTGCCACTCATTCTTTAAGTGATTTTCCCAACTTCCCTAGATCCACCATCAGAAGACCTCCAAACGCCTCACGCCTCTCCATCACCTTTAAACAACCCTCCACTGATTGGAATGACCTAGATCCCATCTTTTGCCCCATGGGTGCCTTTATTGCTGAAATATCTACTGTACTTAGCAGCTTTTTAAATACACATAAAATCAGTTTCTCACAGCAAGCCTTATATAATTTTTTTTTTCAACAGTGTCTCTCAAGAACTCCGTACCCTAGTCTCTTCATAGTGCCTCCAATGAACGATCCTAATGCAAACACACTCATCAACGAAGTAACTCTCAACAACACCAAAGTGAATGTGCTCCAATGGAACACCCGCAGACTCAGAAACAAGTTCACCTTCCTACAATCCTAAACCTCAGTGCAAAAACCCGACATCATTGTGCTCCAGGAGCCCTTATTAAGTGAGAATGCACCCTGCTCATTTGGAGGATACAAAGTGTATACCGCATATCTAATACCAATAACCAGAGGATTGACTACTCTCATCAAGAATAGTATCCCCTCAAAAAAGAGTACAAAGCATCGACTGTAGGACAGATACAGAGATACTTAGTGTTCAGGTGTCTCTGCTAGCACCAACCTTCGCAATCCACAATGTCTACAAATCTCAAAAAAAAAAAAAGCGTCAATGCAGAGGGGCTCTTTGCTGCCACCTCTGAGGATGATACAATCATTGCAGGTTATTTCAACACCTACCATCCGTTTTTTAACTCAATATTGGCAACAAACTTGACAGGCCAACTCTTGCACGCCCTCTGTGGAGGACTAATTTTTGTTTTATTTTTATTTATTTTTTGTTTGCCAAATCCTGAGAGAGAGAGAGAGAGAGAGAGAGAGAGAGAGAGAGAGAGAGAGAGAGAGAGAGAGAGAGAGAGATAGTTAGTGTATCGATTGTTTGTTGTGAGAAAGACTGTTGGTATAAATGAGATTGTTTGTTTGTCTTTAACTAGGTTACAACAGCGGTGAATGTCTTGGGTGAATGGCTTTATTATTTGACTGCTGCTAGAAGTGGTTGTGTGTGTGAATGCTGGATTTACTTTATTTGATTCGACTAGTGTGGAAGTGTTTTGATTATTTTTTGAGCCGTAATTCCTCCTTTGGGGAGAAATTTTATGTGAATTTGATTGTTGCCGACCTGGCTTCTTTAAGGAACTTGATACGACTGCTCAGATTTGGAATGAATTATTGATGACCTGGATTGTTCAAGGACCTGATTGGATTGCTCTGTGGATCTTGATGAAATAGATTCTG
Organism: Palaemon carinicauda; assembly: GCF_036898095.1. Taxonomy (NCBI): domain Eukaryota; kingdom Metazoa; phylum Arthropoda; class Malacostraca; order Decapoda; family Palaemonidae; genus Palaemon; species Palaemon carinicauda. Next base: position 140,559,822 of record NC_090729.1, read on the forward strand.
TAACGATCCAGCCCGGTTGAAGGAATTTGTTTGGCCTCTTGATGATGATGACGGTGATGATGATGATTAATGCAATTGTGTATTATTATTTGTCAGTGTTACGGTAGCTACAGAGTTGTGGTTGAGCTATAAAAGGACTATTGGCCCTTGTGTGGACAAAGAGGTCCACACATAAACAAATACTGTATTGGTTTTGGTGCGTGGTGTAATTTTAAGTTTGTTAGGGTTTTTTGGGTTTATATGAATGGTGTTTTTGTTATTATATATTTAGTGCTAAGTTTTGATTAGTTGTGAGTGTGATTGTTATTTTGATTGTGAATGGTTTTGTATTAAGCTTTCTAGTTTTAAGGAATATAATATTAAATTTATGTTTTGTTTTTATGTCCTTTTTGTTTAAGAGTCCAGTTTATGATAACGTAAGAGGAAAGTTTGTGTTGAGGAGACAATTGTCTGTTTAGTGTGATTCAAGGGTGTGGGGGTTGTTCTTGCAACATCCCGCCACATTATTTTGATGCCCGAACAGGGACTGCCAAGGTGGGAGAGGAAGCTGGAGTCTTTGACAAAGGACTGAAATAGGATAAGAAATTAGATTAAGGTTGATGAAAATGGAAGGACAGTTAAAGATACTAAGGGAGGAATTGTGGTTTGTTAAAGAACGGGAGCAGAAGTTGATAGTTGAGAAAGAGAGGTTGCTAGTAGAGAATGAGAGGTTGAACTGTGAGAATGAGGCGATGCAGAAGGAACTTAGGAAGCTAAAGGGAACTGTAGAGAGAGTGGAAGAGGGTGTTGAGATAAGGATGCGTGAGAATGAAGAACGAATGGAAGCTATGATGGGGCAGGTAATGGGAATGATGAAAATGTACATGGGTGAAGGTGCAGTCGGAGGAGTGTCCTCAGCTTCGGGTAAAGGGTTGATAGTGGAAGAGAAGGCTAAGGTAAGTAATATGGAAGGTAGTGATAGTGAGATTGAAAATAAAGGAATTAGGCATAATAAGGATGAACAGAAATGTGATAAGAAGAATGAGAAGAAAGGTAAAAGTAATATGAAGAGGGAAAAGAAGAAAGGTCAGGATGAGAGTGAAGATGATCATGAATGGGTGAAAGTGGTAAGTAAGAAAAAAGGGTAAGAAGGGAATGGTTAAAGATAGGACTTTGAGCGTTGAATTGGATTCATTATATTCGAATGAAGAAGAAGGAAAAAGAGGGAAGGTAGCAGTGATGATAGCAGTGAGAATGAACGTGATGTGTGTAAGACTATGTTTATGAAGAGGTATCGGTGTAAAGGTTCAATAAGATAGAGTAGGGATTTTATACGAGTTTTTCAAGTAGTATGAGAGGTATTGTCAGGATAAGTATGGTGATAGTAAGAGAGTTTGGGCTAGGGAGTTAGGAGAATATTGACTGGGTATTTGTTGACGATGTATGGTGTGATAATGAGTGTAGGTCACGTTGATTATGAAAGTGTGAAAAAGAGAATAATTGAGCAGGTAAAACGTATGAAAGGGAGTGTTAGGTATAAGCGTAAGAATGATTTTGATGAAGCACGGATGAATGCAGGAGAAGCGATATCGATGTATGTATGTAGGTTGGAAACTTTAGCTAGGAAGAAGTATGGGGATGAAAGTATAAATGAGAATAAGGAGTTAATGAGGAAGTTTTTGGCGACAGTACCTGAGAATGCGTGTGAATTTATTAATTAGAAACGGAAGGAGAAAATGAGGTGGACGCAAGAGAGATTGACATGGGATGATATTTTAGAGATAGTTGAGGATTACGAGTTGGATAGGTGTATGAAAGAAAGCAAATCTGTGAGTGTAAGAACTGGAATGGAGGAAAGTGTACTAGAATTTCTTAGTTTTAGAGATGTTGTTATGAGAGGACCGATGAGGGTAGCTGATAGTGTAGTAGATAGGAGTGTTATGGCGAGTAATGTGGTAATACCTGTAAGGACAAATGAAGGGTTTAGGCAAGGGAATCAGGTTTGGAGGGATAGGAGTATTAGTGCGCAGCAAGGTAGGTCAGGTAGTTGTATCCATGAAGAGAAATGTTATAGATGTGGAAAGTAGGACATAAGAAGAATTAATGTAGATGGGCTCTAGGTGCTTGTTTTGGATGTGGTGAGGTAGGGCATAGAATTAGCAAGTGCAAGAAAGAGAAAGTGTAAAATTCTATCGGTGTGGTATGACTAGGCACATAGGCAAGCGAGTGGATGTCGTAGTAATCATATGAATGTGATTTGTGGTAATTGTGGTAAGGATGGTCATTATGCTAGAATATGCAAGGAGCCGCAGGGTAAGTGTACTGAATGTGGTGTTGATGGGCATGTAGCTAGAGTATGTAGGAAGAAGTGATTAAGTCAGCCAGGATGTTCGGGAAACTGGAGTGTAAGAGGGTTCAGCTAGGTGAGTCCTCCTGTGTGTGTGTGGAAGGAATAGGATCAATGTTCGTGAGAATGGATGAATAATTGTTGGAAATTGTAAGTATGAACCTAGTATGCATGAGAAGTTAGGGTTGGAAAATAAACAATTAGAATTTGTTGAATATAGGAAAAAAGGCGTTTGAAAGTTTTAAGTGAGGAGAAAGTGCAAGGGAAATTTATAGGTATAGGTGGGAATCCGAATATGCATGACAAGGGTGTAAATGTACAGGTGAGTGTTGAAGATAAATGTATTAATACAGATGAATCATGGATGAGTATGAATGATACCTATAGTGTGTGTTTTTTTCATTAGATGATGTAAAAGAAAGTATGACGAATGCGAGAGTGAGAGATAGGAGAATGATAAGTATTATGAATGAATCTTTTATTAAAGTAGAAAATGGTTTTGATGAAATGGATGAATTGCTGACGGAAATAAGTGAGATTTTAGGACCAGATGATAGTGAGGTAGATGGGATAGTGCATGATATATTAGATGATAGGGATTTAAATAGAAATAGTATTAATGTAGCGAATGATTGTGATAAGGAAGAAGTGAATGAGAGAGTGTATGAAGGCCCAGTTACTCGGAGCAGAGGTCCCGTTCCCGACTGCGACTGGGCAATGAAGAAAATAATGTAAGTGTTGTGTGGGAAGGATTTGGAATGTGGAGGACTAATTTTTTATTTATTCTTATTTATTTTTTATTTGCCAAATCCTAAGAGAGAGAGAGAGAGAGATAGAGAGAGAGAGAGAGAGAGAGAGAGAGAGAGAGAGAGAGAGAGAGAGTGAGGTGAGGTAGTTGGTGTATCGATTGTTTGGTGTGAGAAAGACTGTTGGTATAAATGAGATTGTTTGCTTATGTTTTTAGCTACGTTACGACAGTGGTGAATGTCTTGGGTGAATGGCTTTTTGATTTGACTGCTGCTAGAGGCAGTTGTGTGTGTGAATGCTGGATTTACTTTATTTGATTCGACCAGTGTGGAAGTGTTTTGATTATTTTTTGAGCCGTAATTCCTCCTTTGGGGAGAAATTTTATGTGAATTTGATTGTTGCCGACCTGGCTTGTTTAAGGAACTTGATACAACTGCTCAGATTTGGAATGAATTATTGATGACCTGGATTGTTCAAGGACCTGATTGGATTGCTCTGTGGATCTTGATGAAATAGATGCTGTAACGATCCAGCCCGGTTGAAGGAATTTGTTTGGCTTATTGATGATGATGACGATGATGATGATGATTAATGCAATTGTGTATTATTATTTGTCAGTGTTACGGTAGCTACAGAGTTGTGGTTGGGCTATAAAAGGACTATTGGCCCTTGTGTGGACAAAGAGGTCCACACATAAACAAATACTGTATTGGTTTTGGTGCGTGGTGTAATTTTAAGTTCGTTAGGGTTTTTTGGGTTTATATGAATGGTGTTTTGGTTATTATATATTTAGTGTTAAGTTTTGATTAGTTTTAAGTGCTTATTTTGATTGTGAATGGTTTATGGTTTATTTTTAGTTTAAGAAATATAGTTTTAAGGATATGTTTTGTTTTTGTTTCCCTTCAGTCTAAAAGTTCAGTTTATGATAAAGTAAGGAGAAAGTTTGTGCAGAGGAGACATTTGTCAGTTAGTGTGATCAAGGGTGTGGGGATTGTTATTGCGACATCCTGTCACACCTCCATCAAGAATATCCAGACATAACATTGCTTAACAATGTGTCAGAAGCAACCCATCTAAAGGGCGGTCGATTAGACCTCACTTACTTGTCACACACCATCCAAAGGGGTGCTACCTGGCGACCACATCCTGTGCTGACAAGTGATCACTTTACAGTAGAAATTGACCTCGAACTTAAGAAATACCCCCTTCCTCTCCCTCTACCTAAAAGGTGGAACCCAGACTTTACAAACTGTGTAAGATTCGAGCAATCTTTGACGGAGTGGGCTCGTGAATATATGAAAAAAACCCATACGAACATCTGCATTTTATTACTAGATTTCAACAAACAGCTCGATGCTGCCGCCAGTATATCTATGCCTCAGAAAAGGTACTCACGAACAAAGCATGCTGATGCCTGGTACTACAACAGCTGCATCAAGGAGATGAATGCAAGAATCAACCAAACCAAACTCTTCAGACGACACAGAATTGATGAACTTCGTGCTCTATTCGTTGAAATCACTAAAAATTCCTTACAAGTAACACTGGAAACGAAAATAGACAAATGGTAGTCATTGTGTCACTAAATCAACAACAACGCATCTCTAGCAAAAATATGGGGCTGGTTCAACAAGGTCTCTGGGAAAAGCAGCACACCCATAGTCATCCAACCAGACCCTTTAGCATAAGCAAACAGAATTACAAAAAACTTTGCTGATTGAGCCAAAAGCACAAATCCTTCTCTGTAAACCATAAATATAGAGAGAGAACTCTGCTGCCAATAAGGAACAACATAATTGAAGCAACATACAACATGGCACATGACACTGACAACCCCTATACCATGAAAGAACTCAACACAGCTCTCGCAAAAGGCAGAAGAGACACTGGCCTTGGAGCTGACCTATTCACTTATAGTATGCTAAAGAATATAGGAAGTTCCACAAAATTGGTGTTCTTGCACTTAATCAACAGAGCACACACCGAACGACTCCGACCAATAACATGGAACCAACAAGACACGAAACCCCAAGAAAATCGTTGAACCAATGGTGCTCAGCAGACTCCAATGAAAAATAGGCCCACTATTACCTCACCTTTATGCTTACAGAGAAGGCATAGGCACTCAAGAATGTATAACCAATGTCCATACAACCATCAACGATAAATAAACCTTTGTCATCTTTCTTGACCTCGAGAAAGCCTTTGAGCTAACCAGCTCCTCAGCAATCCTCTTCACACTTATAGAGAAAAGAGTAAAAGGACACCTACTGGCATGGACTCAGAACTACGCCCAAAACAGAGAAACCAGAGTCTCCTTTCAAAGGAGAAACCGCTGAATTCATCCCCCTGGAAAATGGAACTCCTCAGGGAGGCATGCTGAGCCCATATCTATTCAACTTACATATGGAGAATCTTGCCACTCCAGACATCCCAAATGTAGTGGAGATCTTCATATATGCTGATAATATCTGTATTATCTGCCCACATAAAGCACACTCATGCAAAACCACCCAGAAGGCCCTTGATATGATCCAGGCCAAATGTAGAGACCTGGCCTAAAAATCAACACTAGCAAGACCAAAGCAATGGCCATCAAATACCTTGAAGACCCTCCGAATTTCCCCCTCATGCGAGAATCCATAGAATGGGGGAAATAATTCATGTACTTAGGAGTAATCATCAACAAAACTCTATCAACTGCCAACGAAGTAACACATCTCAGAGAGAAAACAAAAATTCGTGTCTCAGCTATGAAACAAATGACCTCCCTCAAAAAAGGAGTATCAAATAGCCTCCCAAGACTTTTCTACATTCAAGCAATTCGATCCCACATCGATTATGCAGCACCTACGCTCACCTCACTGAGAGAAACTCAAAAAGCCTCCCTAGAAGTGATACAAAACAACGCCATGTGATTCATCTGCGGCTTTCCAATGTGAACCAGACTCTGCTTGTTAAGAGCCGAAACTAAATTAATTTCCCTTTTAGCTAGGATCGATATCAGAAATTGCAGAATCATGTTCAAGTCAATCAAAGCAGACAGAGACTGCCCTCTGAACAACAGACTCAAAAGACTCCACCCCTTGGTGGAGAAGATTAATCCTCAAAAGACACATGCAAAGAGGCTGCTGGATAACCTTACAGGAATTCAAATTCAAAATGAAGCCTTCAAGACAAAAGGGCAACAAAAGCACGACGGCTACATCACTCTTGCCCCGTAGTCACCAGATCCCTTCTAGTACAGCTTTACCATCCTTCCAGCAGCAAGCAAAGCTCTCTGCAGCCTAGAACAACTTACAGAAGCAGCCAAAAATGCAATCAGCAACATCTCCGCCCCCAACATCTACTATACTGATGGATCATTTGATCGTGATATTTCTGCAGCAGCAGTAGCAGTCGTTTCTCCATTAGGCTACAGAAACAACTGGAGGCTTTCCAACCATGCCTCCACCCTGAAAACCGTGCTAGTGGCAATTGCCAAAGCCTTAGAACACTTGGCTAGTCTACCTGAAGGAAATGCAACAGTCCACATGGATTTTAGAGGAGAAATTCTAGCTCTCAGCAATTAACAATCCACTGAAAATATCTATCTAATCATAGCAAAACAGTATCTAACCCTAGCCCACCAAAGCAACAACAGACAGATCATCCTGGATTGGATTCCAAGTCACACTGGATTGACCAGCAATGACGAGGCCGATCACCTAGCCAAGTCAGCCCTGATGTGTGAGACAATTAATATCACACTTTAACCTTCACTGAAAACCATCAAGAATCAAATGACAGCCATTTGCATTATGCAAAAAACAAGTGAAATAAAATGGGCCTTCCTTGAAGGCTCCAGATCTGCCCAATGGTACATCGAAACAACAAACCTAATTATGCATCCTCTTGCAAGAAACACCCCCAGCCAAATTGCATTCATCATTTGCAGACTACGACTAGGGTATCTATGCAACTGGCAAATCATTAATGACAACTAGTACCCAGCAGCACAGCAGATACGAGAAAAACTGTGCAACAATTGTCAGCAACTGATAAATGAACCTCTGCAACATTACCTGTCGCATTGTCTAGAAACAAGCCTACTAAGACAGGATTTCAACTCTAACATTCCTGTAACTGCAACACCAATTGCAAAACACATCATTGCTAATGTTGATGCATTTTCAGCATATCTCCGCAGGTACCCTTCCCCCAGATAATGTAATTACCATCACCAATTTGAAAGTAAACCAACCTTGCAATTCTCTGCTTAACCTCCTTTTTAGCTCTCCTCTCACTTGCAATTCTCTTCTCTCTTTAAAGAAGTCCAGGACTCATTCCCAACTAAACATCAGATCTGATAAAGACGTTGATATCCCAAGGACTATAAAAATAATTAGAATTTTATCTTTATTTTACTTTTATTTATTTTTTTTTTTTTCAGGTACAGGAATGTTTATTCCACCCTTTCTCTTCCAATCATATCCGCTAACCAATTTCTCCTTTTCAGCTCTCTCCTACTCAAGATGAAACTTCATACTATTACTCATCCTAAACGCTTAAGCTCAAAATACTAAGGGAGTTTTTACTACTTCTTTACCCTTATCTCTAACTAAACATTTCCCAACTCCTTCTCTAGCTCTTCTACTTATTGGGACTTACTGCTGTACCTCTTTCTCTCCAAATGAATAGCAGGAGCCAGTGGGTTCTTTTGAGGAGGATGCCTCCTACCCTCTGTTACCTTCTTCCTTTTCCTTTGACCTAAAAGAGGCTGGGGCGCCTCTAAAAATGAGGAAAGCTAATTGACAATAAATAAAAGTTGCTGATTGTCCGTGTCCCACATCCTATCCCAAATCATCTACAAATAAAAGTTGCAAATTATCCCATACCCTAAATCCCATACAAACCTAAAAACCCAACCAAACACCTACGGGCGGCAAGTGTGCAAGAGTCCGTTCCTTGGCTATAAGGGCCAGGCAATCTGAAACAACAACAACAACAGGTGCCCATGAACCCAGAAGACATTCCCAAGACGGCCATCACCACCCCCATAAGTACATATACTTTCAAATATTCCTGTTTTGGCCTTTGTAATGCTTAGGCCACTTTTCAAAAGCTCATTGATGGTATCCCAGGGAACCTCCCCTTCTGCGTATGTTATGTAGACAACATAATTGTGTTCTCTTCTTCCAAAGAGGAACGCCATCACCTACGCATCGTTCTTGACACCCTAAACAGAAGAGCCTTTTAGTCCAGTATGACAAGTGTACCTTTAGCACCAATTAAGTATCATTCTTAGGGCATCACATCACTCCTGAAGGCGTCCACTCTCTCCCTAAGAAGATAACAACCGTTCAGAACATCCCCACGCCCTTGACTATCAAAGCAATACAAGAATTCTTGTGCATGATCAACTATTATCACCCTCTACACTTGCCCCCAAGGGCAAGCCAAAAGACCTGAAATGGGGTTCACTTCTGCAACACAAAGAATGTACTATCGACTGCTGCTGCTCTAACTTTTCCCGTGCCACATGTCCCTCACCTTCTTTCCTCTGATGCCAGCAACGTTCCTGATGGTGCAGTACTTAAGCAGGTGATCAACGGCTCGCCCTGCCCATTGGCCTTCTTCAATAGAAAACTGTCCAGACTGGAATCTCGCTACTCTACTTTCGGCCGTAAATTGTTGGTGGTGTATTTGGCTGTCTGTCACTTTGGTAAGGCAAGCTTTTCAAGTCTTGTGGTGTTCTGAATAACAAGGATAGCATCATCAGCATACTCTAGGTCAGCTAATTTCCTTCTCCGCCATCCCCAACTGTTCTAAGTATTACAAAATCCATGAGGAGGAAAATAACATAGGTGACAACAAATTCCCTTGGAGTACTCCATTGTTCACTGGAAATTCATTTTATAGAACTTTGTTAATATTAACTTTGGACTTGCTATGCTTGTGAAGAGACTTAATAAAATTTACATATTTACGAAGAACTCCATAATAACGCAGGACTCTCCACAATGGCCGGTGCACTCTATCAAAGGCATTTCTTAGTCCACAAATGCCATCAAAGGTGGATTTCTATATTCTATATACATTGCTGTACAACATATCTTAAAATGAAAATCTGGTCAGTACAACTTCTACCTTTTCGAAATCCTGCTTGTTCTCAACCTTTCATCAATATTTCTCTCTAGTCTCTTTAGAATGATCGTACAATATATTTCCATACCAAGTGACGTAAATCAACCAAGATATTTTCAACAACTGGAATAATGATAAAGGAATTTGATAGAAAATGTATAAGAATTCTGATGACATCTTTTATTCGAGGGAGCGTGCATCACAATCCAGGGTTTTCTTCTCTTTAAATGGAGATTATAAAGTTGAAGCTTATAATAGTTGAAGAAAATTTAAATACAGTGCTCCTAATGCCTTATTTCTGAATCTAAATAATGATTATCTTGTCTTGGGTTTTCAAAAATTTCGAATGGTTCCAGTTTGGAATGGTCAAGTGAAGGTGTTTCATGCTACCGCTCGGGAGACAATTCTTTACTGGAGAGATGGTGATAAGCTACCGGAGTGAAAGGCTATTCATTTTAAAAATACCGGGAATTTCAATAAATAGCTGAATAAAGAATGAAAGAAAGGAAAACAAATGTTGAAGAATAAAGATCTAACACATGTCAGGGGATCGAGGAAGAAGCTCTAAAAATAAAATCGAAAAGAGTGAGAGAAAATGTTTAGGACTATAAGGGCATCGATTTTCAGCTGTGTTATTCAGTGATAAAAAAGAACAATGAAATATTTATTTTCAATAAAATCGAAAGAGCGAGAGAAAATGTTTAGGACCATAAGGGCATCGCTCTTCAGCTGTGATATTCAGTGAAAAAAGGACAATGAAATATTCATTTTCAAGTTATCTTAATATTTTGTCTTCCCCTTTCCCCACTTATTGCATCAGGTTGTAGAAATTGTAGTTTAACTACTACCTTGAGAGGCTGAGGAGAAGGCATGGCCATTGCAATATAATTTTCGCTAGTTTAGCTCTCATATATTCAATACACCCGGTCCAAAGGCCCACATCCATCGTCACATATCTGTGATCACTTAGAAAGGATGCTGTAAATGGTGACTTTATCATGCAGAGGTAAGCCTATTTGAATCAAGATTATAAGGATACTGTACATGAAATTGATAAGAAGTCAGCTTGATCTCCAAGCTATGTTCTTTCCTAAAGATAAAGCTATTAGCAATTATATAATCATTTATAACTTACCTTCCACCTTTATCAACGAAAAAAAATAGTATTGCCCTACACGCGAATGAAAAGTTCATGCCATCGACATTATTGAGCATAATTTACGATTAAATGAAACACTCATTATCCCTTTGAACAGAAAGACTAACGAATTCCTAGAAGCCAAATACTAACTTGAAAGAAGTCGAAATCTTGATTTGAAGACTTGCATAAAAAACTCAAAGTGAAAAAGAAACTTCATTGACTTTGAGTCATGGATTGTTTAATGAGTTCAAGAAGCACTTTAGTTTGCACAATATCAAAGTTCAGGGAGAAGCTGGAGTTGCCGATGCCATTGCTCCCAAGTAATTTCCTGAATCCATGAAAAAATCCTCAATGAAAAGACAATTCTTCCTTTTCAAAGAATAGTTCAATGACATTTTAAATCATAAGTCAAGGGGTATTGTGAAAAAAAAAAGCTTTCTTTCAAGAATATGTTGATCACACTCACCTGAGCAACATGAACTCAAATGTTAAAGCTGCTTACTTATCAAACAACACTTTCAAGGCTGTTCTGAATAACTTATGCTATGCAGTTGATGCTCATAAGCAACCATTGCCAAATGAAAAATTGTTTGAGTAATATGAGCAAGAGAACACTGAAAAAAACTGTCCCTGATTCAGAAACAAGTAACTCCAAGTTCAAAGCAGGGCTTTTACTATTTATTCAAGATTTGATCAATCTTTGAATCCCAAGATATTTTAGTCGAACGTATCTAATGGTATTGAAGATTTATTCGTGACTTAAAGGATAATTTTTGATGACGAGAGAAGGGACACCATCCAACAAACGGTAAATCATTTCCTATTAGAGTATAAAAGTGAAAGGCTACAGAGTCACCCTTCATATTGACATCAAGGAACCACTCTCTTCAAAGCCATATTTGACAAACTAAAACTCATTCATCTTCACTGTCAACCAGGTCCTTCGTCTGCTCCAACAACAAATACTTGTTTACTTCCATATCCACCCTTTTTCATGTCCATTAAGTAGCTGCCAACTTGAAGATAAGTTGAGTTACAATTTATTCATTATAAAATTGTTTATTGCATTCTCTCTCTCTCTCTCTCTCTCTCTCTCTCTCTCTCTCTCTCTCTCTCTCTCTCTCTCTCTCTCTCTCTCGAGCAAGTGTTACTGTATGCTAGTGAGTCCATTTGTGTGATCCGAAAAATAAGCTGATTTAACGCGGATAACAAAAGGCTATCGAGTGCAATATAGCTATAAGTTTTCGTGAATAATCGGTGATTAGTTTGAGGTCAGAAAAGTGGGATAAAACGTTGGCATAGGATAGTTATCTTGTGAATTACTAAAAATCTGAACAAGATGGCGCTCTATAACACAGGCAAGGCATGGAAGGATATTGCTCCAATCAGCAAGAGTTGGCACAACAAGAACTAGACCTTCTGATAACAAAGGTCGCTAATAGCTCCAACCAGTGTGACGGAAAAATATTCTCAAACATATTGAAATAACATGATCCAACAAACTGGAGTAGGTCTGTGGAAAACATCATCAAAATAATAAAAGAAATTCCAAAGAAGATCCAGATGATAAAGAGACTTATAAAGAAAGTTTACATCACTCAGCACATTCCATCAAAGAACAGTAAGAAGTCCAATAAGGTGAATATGCTGATTGATGCATTGGGAAAAAGAATGGCAAAATGGTGCAATACATGTAAGATGTGGTACAGCATTGTTAATCCGCATCATCTGATTAAGAAATGCGCGCATGTCATGTACCAACACACCCTACTTGCGCTGAGGTACAACAAAAAATAAATAATAAAGACACAAAGGTATTCTGCTCAACATGCTTAGTCTGGATAGAAAATATAATTAAGTCGAGACTGAATCTGTAAATAGTTGAAGAAGAAGAAGAAGAAGAAGAAGAAGAAGAAGAAGAAGAAGAAGAAGAAGAAGAGAAAAATGAACAGGATATGTGTAAGGATGCCGAGAAAATCATTGATACAACATATGATGCCACTTAGCAACTTAATTACGAAGAAATAAATTTTCAGATGGAAACAAATAATAGACCCAAGAGACTCTACCAGGACCTACATACTTTTAGGGAAGAAGAAAAAGAAAAAAAGGAAAGATATATTCTACAATTTACTGAAAAGAGGGAATTGCAGATTTGGCGAAAGATGCTACTACAAGCATCCAAAGATATGCCATAATTATGAAATATATGATAAATGTGTATATTTAGATGGATATGAAGACAAATGCAGAGATCTCCCTCCAAAAATATGCAAAAACCTGAAAGAAGGAAAAGGATTCAAATTCAACAAAAATTGTCGAAATATGCATCCTGCAACCATGATTGAAAGTCAGAAAACTCAAAAGCAAACAGACAAGAAAAATGAAAGCAAAAATTAAACAAAAAAAGAAACAAAAAATCAAGCCGAGTATATACCGCGCTATGCACAAAAGGCCCCAAGATAATGATGCCTTTCAACCCAAATATGCACAATTGGAGCCCAACTATACAAATGAATGTATCACATATACACAAAAATAAATATGAAGGCGAAAGAGCAAATATAATAGAAAATTTGGATTTTTTAATGGCAGAATTCTGGGAAATGAAGAAAAGAACATCATATCAGAACAGGAAGGAAGCATGGGAGAATCCACATTATCACCAATATTAGATAATGGGGATGAAACACAAACCATCATAGTGATGAATGCACAGGGTTTAGTCACGAGTAACTCTAAAAGGAAAATAGAGTTCTTAGAAGAACTAACCCAAATTTAAAAAATAGATATATTAAATAAGTGAAACATGGTATTCCCAAGAGACTGGCTGTGATGACCAGATAAAGGGTTTCCAAACATATAGATCAGACAGAACAAATAGGAATCAAGGGGGAACCGCAATATATGGAAGAGACGTAAATCAAGGAAAAATCTGTGAAAAATACAGAAATACAGAATGTGAATTGATTGCGGTAGAATTTGAATATGAAAAATTAGTGAATACTGTAGTTTACAGACCCCCAAATACTAATAGAAAAAAGAGATGATATATGTAGAAACCATAAAGACTGGAATATACTCTGTCCAGAGATTTTAACTTTCCTTTCGTGGATTGGAAAGAACGGATAGAAGAAATTGGTTGTATATATACATATAAAAAAGAGAGTAATAGTAGCGCAGAAGATAAGAGGCAATTTGAAAAGCTTTAAGATATCATATTAGAACATAATATGCAACAAATAAAACACATTCCAACAAGAAAGGACAATGTCCTAGGTTTAGTATTTGTGAATGAGGTGAATTATGTTAAAGAAATAAGAGTGTATAACACGGGAATTTCAGACCACAATGTCATAGAATTAATAGTCCATTCCAAAGTAAGTGAACGCAGAGATAAACAAAGTACAAAATGATGGGAAGGATATGGAAAATATCATCTTTATAATAAAGTAAGAATATAAAATGGTCAGAAATAAATAAAGAATTGAACAAAGATTGGAAAAATGTATTCGTGAGTAATAATGTAAAGGTAAATACGGATATACTGTACAAAATACTGGAGAAAATTGTTGAAAAATATGTACCGAAAAAAAAAATAAGCATCAGACATGCATACCAAGAGGCAGAAGGATCTTATTTTAGAAAATTAAAAAGTGAAAGAAAAATCTTGCAAAAGAAAAATATGTTTGGAAAATGATGGAAATAAAAAGATAGAAAATGCAGAACCAAAGATTATACAATTGAAAGCAAATAGAAAAAGGGACTTAGAAGAAAGGACACTTCAAAATATAAAAAAAAAACTCCCAAAATACTTTACTCTTATGCAAAAAAAGATGAATAAAGGGAGATTAGAAATAGGCCCTCTACGAATTGAAGGTCGGTTAACGGATAAAAAAAGGAAATATGCAACATATTAGCAGAAAAATATAAGAGTGAATTCACGCCAAGAATTGCGAATGAGAATAATGAAACAGAAATGAGAGAAGAAAATGTTAAATATCTAACGGATATATTTATTAATGAAGCAGATATTGTGCAGGCTATAAGCAAAATTAAAAATGGATCGGCAGCCGGGCCAGATGGAGTTCCAGCGATTTTGTTAAAAAAAAAACTGCACACACTATCGCGAAGCCACTTGCAATACTGTTAAGACAAAGTGTAGATATGAGCGAGATATATGTTAAACATAAATTAGCATATATAGCCCTACTTTCAAAAGTGGATCAAGACTAGAGGCAAGCAATTATAGACCTGTTAGTCTAACATCACATATTATGAAAGTGTATGAAAGGGTAATAAAAAAGGAAATAATGAATCATTTGGTTAAAAATAATTTTTTCAATATAGGTCAACACGGTTTTGTGCCCGGAAAAGTACACAAACCCAACTGATAGCACCCTATGAAAACATACAATTATAAATAAAAAAGACACAGATGTGATCTATCTAGATTTTTCAAAAGCCTTTAACAAGGTAGACCATAATATATTAGAGAAAAAAATGAGAAAGCATAATATTGTGGGAAAGATAGGAAAATGGATAAAAGAATTTCTGCAAAACAGTAAACAGATAGTTGTTGCAAATGACGAGAAATCAGATGAAGCTCAGGTAATATCTGGCGTGCCACAGGGTACGGTATTAGCTGCAATGCTGTTTGTTATTATGATCTCAGACATAGACTGTAATGTTAAAGACTCTGTAGTGAGAAGTTTTGCTGATGACACAAGACTAAGTAAAGAAATTACTTGCGATGAAGATAGGAACTCATTACAAAGAGATCTAAACAAAATATATGAATGGGCGGAGATAAATAGGATGGTATTTAACTCCAATAAACTCGAATCAATAAATTATGGAAACAGAGAAGGAATGGTATATGCATACAGGGGACCTAATAACGAGACAATCACAAACAAGGAAGCAATTAAAGATCTTGGTGTAATGTTAAACAGGAATGTGTTATGCAACGACCAAATAGCAACACTGTTGGCTAAATGTAAAGCAAAAATAGGAATGCTATTCAGACACTTTAAAACAAGAAAAGCTGACCACATGATTATGCTTTACAAAACTTATGCACGTAGTACACTCGAGTACTGCAATGTGATATGGTACCCACACTACCAAAAGGATATTGCACAAATAGAGAGTGTACAAAGGTCCTTTACTTTTAGAATAGAAGTTAAGGACCTTGACTACTAGGAAAGACTACAATTTTTGAAATTGTACAGTCTAGAAAGGAGAAGAGAACGCTACATGATAATACAAGCATGGAAGCAAATCGAAGGAATTACTGAAAACATCATGGAGCTAAAAATATCAAAAAGAGCAAGCTGAGGTAGATTAATAGTGTCCAAAACTATACCAGGAAAACTAAGGAAGGCACACAGGATATTAATCCACTATTCACCAGCATCAATAATGCAGTGACTATTTAATGCGCGGCCAGCTCATCTAAGAAGCACATCAGGAGTGAGCGTAGATGTATTTAAGAATAAATCGATAAAACCTAAGATGCATCCCAGACCATCCAAGACTGGAAGATGCAAAATACACCGGAAGATGCATTAGCAACTCTCTGGTGGATATACGAGGTGCCTCACACTGAGGGACCTGAGGGAACCTAAACATAGAATAAGGCAATAAGGTAAGGCTCTCTCTCTCTCTCTCTCTCTCTCTCTCTCTCTCTCTCTCTCTCTCTCTCTCTCTCTCTCTCTCTCTCTCTACTGCTTAAACTTACCTTTAATTTAAATGTTATACTTACAGTAATGTACAGTATTTTTACTTCACATGGAAGCCTTCCTTGGTAGGCCTCTGTGCTTGTTTTATAAAATGATAGCAAATTGTATATAATTTTCCATGTTTATTACGTGTAGGCTATAGGAAACCTAGAAGTCACTTTAAAGATATAAAATCGAACCTACGTCGTAAATCGCCTCGTGCAACGAATTAATGATATAGGGTGAGGTATTACTATTACTATATATATATATATATATATATATATATATATATATATATATATATATGTGTGTGTGTGTGTGTGTGTGTGTGTGCGTATACGCATATATAGCTAGGTAAAACACACACACACACACACACACACACACATATATATATATATATATATATATATAGATATATATATATATATATATACAGTATATATATGTATATATACATGTATATATATATATATATATATATATATATATATATATATATATATATATATATATATATATATATACATATATATATATGTATATATATATATATATATATACACACATATATATATATATGTATATATACATGTATATATATATATATATATATATATATATATATATACATGTATATATATATATATATATATATATATATATATATATACATATATATGTATAAATATACATATATATATATATATATATATATATATATATATATATTTTACTAGCAGTTAAGGTACGACCCTAGTTGGAAAAGCAGGATGCTCCAGCAGGAAAAATAATCCAGTGAGGAAAGGAAATAAAGAAATAAATAAACTAAAGACATAAAGACATTTGCTGTTAGTTTGAACGTCTGAAATTCCACCGCTTTAATTGTCTGATTAGGAAGATCAGTCCCGTCACAGCTGGAATAAAACTTCTAGAATACTGTGTAGTATTAGTATTGAGGCTTATGATTTAGAAGATAAGGCTGTTAGAACTAACTGCATACCTAGTGCTACGTGCTGGATGTTACAGTCTAGGAAGATACAAATGCAAAGGGTGGTCAGAATCCCGAAAAATTTTATGCAACATGCATAAAAAAACTAACCAAACGACAGTGTCAGAGATTGATATAAAGATCAGGAATAGGAAATTTAATAGACCGTATGTTTTTGTCCAACAGATTGAGGGGAGAGTCAGCAGATGAAGACCAGATAGAAGAACAATACTCGAAACCAGGTAGAAAGAAAATTGAAATATTTCTGTGCGATAGATTGATCAGCGAAAATCCTAAAAGACTTTCTCAATAAACCAACTCTTTGTGCAATTTAAGAAGAAACAGACTGAAAGTGTCGCTCAAAATAAAATTTGCAATCCAGAATCCCACCTAAACCTTTAAAGGAGTTGTATATAGCAAAGAATTAGGAGCCACTGTCCTCGACCTACTTACAAACATACTTTGAGGGCTCAACTTAACGATACATATTTGTACCATACACTCATTCTAACTAGATCTCTGTTTAAGGATTCATCTACCACAGATCTACATTCAGAGGATGGGATTGATGCAAAGAGAGTATCGTCATCTGCATACGCAACGAGCTTGTTTTCTAGGCCAAACCACATGTCATGTGTATATAGAATGAAAAGTAATGGGCCAAGAACACTACCTGAGGAATACCAGATGTAACATTCCTATACTCACCATGGTGTCCATCAATAACAACTCTTTACAATCAATTACTTAAAAATTTAACAGAAATACTATGAATCACCCACCTATTCCCTATTGTTTGAGTTTGAAAACATGGATATCATGATTAACTCAGTCAAAGGCAGCACTATCTTACTAAATTCCTGACCACAATCAAGTCACTTCTTCACAACACTGAAAATTGTAAGAAGGACATCACATGCTCCGAAATCTTTGCGAAAGCCAAATTTACAAACTAGGGAAAAGGTTATTAACTTCAGCATATTTATTTAGACATTTTGCCAAAAACGTTCAAAAATATTAGATTTTATGGTAATTATGGAAATGAGGCGGTAATCTCTAGGGCTAGAGCTATCACATACATTTAATTAATGGAGTAACATTATTTCTTTAACAAGTGCAAAAAGATCCTCTTCTTACTAACTTGCGGAAATTAACAGATATCTTAGGGTATTAAATCAGCGGTCTTTATAAAAAAAAAAAAAATGCCATTGGGGTCTAAAGCTCCATAAGAATTGAGGTATGTTAAAAGGGCTTTAATATCATGGGACCAAAAGGTTAAATTAGTTAGATTAACCTCAGGAAAACAAGAATGAGAAACATCGAGTTTCTCATTATTATGCTTACTGTCAAATACATCAGCCAGAGGGATTGCCCTTTCCTTTGGACAGTAAGTAACCCACCACTAATGTTCCTGGGTTGTACCAGAAAGATTTTTTTTAAGGGTAAATTGTATTCAGTTGAAGTATAAACTCTCTAAGTAACAGCTCTTAGCCGAGTATAGTTATTCCAAGTCAAATCTGATGTTACCCTTACAAAGATGACAGGCCTCTGCTTCTCCAAATAAGCGCGTTTACAATCATCACTGAACCAGGGTTTGTCTTACACTCGGTATCTTAATATACAAGAAGGGATACAAATATCAATTACGTTAACCGATTTTTCATTCAAAAGAACAACAGGTTCAACACTTTTATACATGTGTGCCAATTCAAATTGCAAAATTATCACTTAAGAAGCCATTCAAGTCTGTTTAATATTTTGTCTACGTCTTACATGAGTATGACACATTTTCCTGCGTAAATCTCACAGGGAAACGCGATCCTCCGATGCAAATCATCACAGGGAAATGAAAATATAGAGTGAATCCTGACCACTTTCGTCTTACTTCCTAAAGAAGAATGATCTATTAAGAGAGATTTGATTATGGTACATTGAGAGTACAAACATACATACAATCATTTATAGAACAATACATCAGAAAAACAAGCTGCCTGCACTGTGGGAGTTTGTTGGTGTTTTTGTGGGTGGAGTTCATATTCCATTAACTAGGCGTGATAATCAAAGGGGCATTTCAGATATCAGGAGATTTTATTTTTGGGTATTAGGTTGGCCAGGCCACCAGCCACCCGTTGAGATACTACCGCTAGAGAGTTATTGTGTCTTTTGACAGACAGTACTAGATCGGATCCTTCTCTCTGGTTACCGATCACTTTCCCATTGCCTACACATACCCCGAATAGTCTGGCCTATTCTTTACATATTATAGTCTATCCATATACACCTGACCAAACTGAGATTACCAAACAATTCTTCTTCACTCAAGGGATTAACTACTGCACTGTAATTGTCCAGTGGCTACTTTCTTTCCTCTTCGATAGAGTAGAGGAGACTTTTTAGCCATGCTATGCAACTCTTCTAGGCGAAGGATACTCCAGAATCAAACCATTGGTCTCTAGTCTTGGGTAGTGTCATAGCCTCTGCACCATGGTCTTCCTCTGTCTTGGAGTAGAGTTCTTTTGCTTGGGGTATACTCGGGCACACTATTCTATCTTATTTTGCTTTCTCTTGTTTTTTTTAAAGATTTTATAGTTTTCATATGAAAGATTTATTTTGTTGTTACTGTTCTTATTTTTTATATTAATTGTTAAGTACTTCCCATATATTTAATTTATTTCCTTATTTCCTTTCCTCACTGAGCTCTTTTCCCTGTTGAGGCCCTTGGGCTTATTGCATCCTGCTATTCCAACTAAGTTTGTAGCTTAGCAAATAATAATAATAATAATAATAATAATAATAATAATAATAATAATAATAATAATAATAATAATAGTTACCTACAATTTCTTTAAATCAATATGCGTTTATCTTGAATAATTTTTAAATATATCCATGTACACTGCATATAGAAACATACAGTATACAGCACATGCATATATAAACACACATGTACATGCATATACATAGAGTAGATGCATGTACACCTATATACAGGCTTGCACACATGTTTATATATGCATAAGCACATTGACTTATAAATATAAACATACATATACATACATATTTGTACGTATTTGACATATTAATGCACATATATAAAAAGCACACATAAAAGTAACAGCAAAAACCATGTGTAAATGTTATACAATATCACATGCCTGTGAATGATAAACTAGATCAAAACCAGGTGTCACTAGAGTCAGTTTTGCTTTAAGAAGTTAAAATTCATAAATCTTGTAGATCTCTGCATATAAACAACTCGAGTTCGTACGTTCTATATCTTGTATTTTTATTATTATCAAAACTTTCTGTTATAAAACTGAACTCTATGATGTTTCTCTCTAAGTTATTAGAATGAAACAATTTATTTGTACTTGACCTAAGTGTGATTTTGATCCCTAATATGGACAAACAGTGAATTGTTATCTAAAGCACATCTTACACTTTTCTTATGCTGTTCAGAGTTTTACCTGTTTGACCGATATAAAAAATTTTTCTCATGAATTACAGGGGATATGATATTCACATCACTTGGTACTGTTAGGAAAATTCTTTATGGAGGATGTTTTAAATTGTATTATTTCTCTTAAATTCTACATTAACATTGAATTTTTTTAACATTTGAGGAATATTTTCAAAAGTAATACCATATGGCAGTACATGAAAGTGTTTTGTATTATGGTTTTCTGTATTTTTATTACCAAATAAGGTCTTTTATGCTCTTATTAACGCATCATCTAATAAAGATTCCGGGTTAACTTAATATTTAGCCTATATTCCTAATGTTATATATTTCATCATCAATATATTTAAGGCTCAAAACTCGTAACGCTCTTAGAGATATAGAAGTTAATACTTATTTCTTAACTTTATTACTTAGATTTTAGTAGCAATGCCCATATGCAGAGATATTAGTTGGTTTTCTGTATACACTAAACTTAAGTCTATTAAGCAATCCAAAAAACGCCAAGCAATAATTATTCTACAACTCTATAGTGATATCAACCTATAAAAAATTTATTTAAATTTTCCTTTTCTGGACACACACACATCATGTCATCAACCATTTTAAACTATCGGGTTTACTGACACTCGAGATTCGCCTTTAAAGAAATCCATATATAGGTTTCTTAATACTAGAGATATGGGAATTCTTGTGGCAATACCAAACGTTTGTGCATAAAATTTCCCATTAAATAAAAATTTGAAATCTTTCATACATAGTTTAAATAAATTGTATTTCGTCATTTTGAGGAATTGATAAACTCTCTAAGGTATTAAATAGAAATTCCAACACGCCATCAATGGGTACCTTAGTAAATAGTGATACAACGTCAAAACTGTTAATCTGTACATTATTCAATTTCTTAATTAAGTTAAATTATTTTTTACGTTTTACTCTGAGTTGGTGATAACTAAAGGATTGAGGATACTAAGTGGGTACTTAGATAAGTTATTTGCTGCTGAACCCAGAGGACTAATTATTGGCCTAGTGGGATGATTTAGCTTATATAGATAGTGTTGGTGAGATTGTGCAAAACTTTTTTTTATGAAATCTTCATTCTGTTTCAATATTCATTTCACCTTTTTACTGTAATTACTGTTAATTATATCAACGTGTTTTCGTCGTCCGAAGTTTTGCATTTCCTTATGTATTTATTTTTATCTAGGATTACCAGTGCTCCACATTTGTCAGCTTTTGTCCACGTCTTTCTTGAATCTTTTTGAGTAATTTGGAACCATTAATTTTATCATATTGTCGTATACAGTATAATGCCCTTATTGGTTTTATCATATTGTCATATACAGTATAATGCCCTTAATCCTGCCTGATTTCTCTACCAACATATCCCTGATTTTTTCCGGATAACAGACTCCCTTCATAATTTTTATACTACGCGCTCGATGATATGGAGAGATTTAGACTATACCCCAAAGCATACTTCATATTTTGATTTAAACGTTCAAGAATAAAATATTTTAAGAACAGTAACAATATTGAAATAAATATTACCTATATAAACTATAAAAACTTTAACAAAACAAGAAGAGAAACTAGATAGAACACTGTGCCCGAGTGTACCCTAAAGCAAGAGAACTCTAACCCAAGACAGTGTAAGACCATGGTACAGAGGCTATGGCACTACCCAAGACTAGAAAACAATGGTTTGATTTTGGACTGTCCTTCTCCTAGAAGAGCTGCTTACCCTAGCTGAAGAGTCTCTTCTACCCTTACCAAGAGGAAAGTTGCCACTGAACAATTACAGTGGAGAAGTTATCCCCTTGGGTGAAGAAGAATTGTTTGATAATCTCAGTGTTGTCAGGTGTACGAGGACAGAGGAGATTCTGTAAAGAATGGGCAGACTATTCGGTGTCTGTGTAGGCAAATGGAAAGAACCGTAACCAGAGAGAAGGGTCCTATGTAGTACTGCCCAAGGTCCTTAAAAGGACCTTGGTACTGCCTAGCCAGTCAAAGGACCCCATAACTCTCTAGTGGTAGTATTTCAACGGGCGGCTGGTACCCTGGCCAACCTTCTACCTACCAAGGGCTTTCCTTCCAGCTGAATCTTTGACAGAATTAAAAGCTTTCTCATAGTCTTTAGATGCCATATATAGGGGTTTGTCATACTCTATTGAGTTTTTCATTAACTGGTTAATTACATGAATGTGGTCAGTTGTTGAATACCTGCTTCTAAAACCTGCCTGCACTCTTGGTTATTTAAAGTCTAGCTGTCTTCCTATTTGGCCTTATAAAATCCTAGAAAATAATCTATATAATACAGAGAGCAACTTTATTGGGCGGTAATTTTTCAAGTTTTTGTGAATTGGTATAATGATAAAGTTTTTCCAAGCTGTAAGCATAGAATATTCTTGCAGACATTTGGTGTAAATTTCATCGAGTTTTACTACTATGAATCTCCTCCATCTATTATCAAATCAATCGTTAGGCCATATTCGAATGCTGCTCTACCTCTCTCTATGCTTTTTAATGTTTTCTTTACGTTTAGAACTGCCTCAGGAAACACTAAAGATAGGAAGAAGCCTATAACTGATGAAAAGAAGACTTGGAACAGGGCACCAACAGATGATTACTATAAGGACGAAAATTGAAATATCAACAAAACAGATTGAGTGATAAAAATTGCAGAAGATTTCCATACAATGCTATACGATAGTGACATAAGAAATAACTTTGCTAATATATATATATATATATATATATATATATATATATATATATATATATATACATATATATATATATATACAGTATACATATATATATATATATATATATATATATATATATATATATGTATATATATGTATATGTATATATATATATATATATATATGTGTGTGTGTGTATATATGTACTTATATGTATATATATACATATATATATATAAATATATATATATATATATATATATATATGTATATATATACATATATATATATAAACATATATATATATATACTGTATATATATATATATAAACATATATATATACTGTATATATATATATATATATATATATATATATATATAATAAGGAGTATATATATATATATATATATATATATATATATATATATATATATATATATATATATATATATATATATATGTATATATATATATATATATATATATATATATATACATATATATATATATATATATATATATATATGTATATATATATATATATATATATATATATATATATATATGTATATATATATATATATATATATATATATATATATATAAATACACACAAACACTGAAACAATTATGAATCTAAGCTTAAATGAAGTTATTGATGATTCTAAGATCCCTTATCAGAACAACTGACAATATGAAGTACTTAATTTGTACCTCTTGGCCCTTCGAAAAACATTCAGTCATGTATGCCTGGGAAAAAAGACATGATAGTTTTAACATTTTTCATTTTTTGTTTCTTCAAGTTTTGGGTATTTCTGTTGCAACGTTCCGTTATCTTTTTTTTCCTTTTAATCTCATTTCTATCTCATTTCGGGTTTCTTGCACTGTTTCTGCTTAACACCGAGCTAATAATTCTTGGAAATAACAATAGGCTTTCAATTTTCAGTGATGAACTCAGGTTGAAAGCTAACGAAATTTGCTTTGGATACCACAACTCAGCGCAGTAAGAGGAGTAATTTAGTTAGGTTTTCAGAATGTGGTTTCTCATAGATTCCATGTAGAACTAACTGAAAGTTACTTATTGAAAGTTGAATCAAAGTCTATACATATATATTTATCTATATTGACTCTGAGTTGAATAGTGTCGAAATGGATGCCTCTCTTAAATTTGCTGGTGTCTCAACATAAGGGACAGGACCTAAGTTTTCTTTTCTCTGTCAGAGAATGGAAAGCAAAGAATTAAGCGTGTCACTCCTAAGACCTTACAAAAGGAAATTGATGCCTTCCTTCGTGAAATCCTACTAAATGTTGTAGAAAAGCTTTGGAATTATCGCTCATACGATGTTCGTTAGGGTTAGTCGATATCCGCATTAGTGACCTTTGATATGAGACAGTGGGGCGAAAGGACACTTTGCATGCCTATATAGATAAAATCCTTATTGTTCCTAAAACCTACTTTTACACTGTAGCTTTTGGATAATACATAATTCACGGTTTATGTGGAGATTTTTTATCTAACATATTCTATATTAATATGCATGTTCAGATACACAAAGGAGCAAATGTATAATTAAAATAAGAAAACCTACATGCATTTACACAAGTAATTTGTACTGTAGTATGATAAGAAATGGGACTAGAGTCCCGCTTTTAGGTGGACAGTCCCGCTTTTTCAACGCCTGTCCCGCCTTTTTTAAAGTTAGCAAAATGTCCCGCTTTTTTCAACTTTTGTGAATTATGTCCCACTTTTTTGTGGTACAAAAACAAAACTGTCACCATTTTAGTGGCATAGTACTGATATTTTGTTTTATTTTGCCATTTCCCTACCTAGTAACTTCTATTGTCTTCTTCGACTGCTACGATACCTAATGTAGTGAATCAAAGGAATATTATAGACTGTAAAGTGCATAAAGTGAGGCCCTTTTCAGCTGTTGATATCGGCAGAATAAACGGCCGAGAAAGGCACCGAAGGTATGATGGTAGTATATGTATGTGTTTATATATATATGTATATATATATATATATATATATATATATATATATATGTATGTATTTTTATATATATATATATATATATATATATATATATATACATATTTATATATATATATATACATATATATATGTATATATATACATATATATATATATATATATATATATATATATATATATATATATATGTATATAGTATATGAGATATCCCGCTTTTACAGAAAAAAAAAAAAACATCTGTCACATTATGATAAGACCGCTAATCCCACTTTCAGCTAATGACTATATTGAATAATTTCAAACTGCATCACTAACAACTATTAAACCTAAGGAGATCCTTTGACAGAGCTACGTTAATAAGATTTTTGTTTTTTAATTATATAGCCGGGGAGATTATTATGTCTTCTTCGATAACCTAAATTCTATAGACATTCACCCACCCTAATGAAATAGAAATGTCCATTCACAACATTCCACATTTCCTCAAAAACCTTACAGACAAGTCGAATCACCATCTTTGAACTGATAAGGACATGTTACACATCAAATAAGAACTGCGTTTACATACAATGAAAGCCTTTTAGAATTATATATGAAGCTCTATTGTATAAAAAGTTATGTGCGAATGAAATACGGTACTCTAATATGAACAAAATATATTCACATAAATTGGATACATTTGAGTTTTGCTGTTTGGCACAACAAAACTCAAAAAAGATTTAAGAAAATTGTATATACCATTCTAAAACAGAATACACCAGTCAGTCCTGGATATGGCTGGTTTGCATCCATCTGAATCAAACTGGCTTATTGTAATTAGACACCTCAAGATCAAAGTATAAATCAGTGGATATCTCATGAAATGTGCCAGTTGAATATGATGGATATAAGTCAGTTCTGTAACTAACATTCTATCGAATAGGGCTACATATATAATCAAAAAAGGATTTGAATTTATGCAAACCCTGTTTTTATTTGATGAGTAACATTAAAAAAAAATCATTAAAAACTATAGCGATGGAAAACCCCTGGATGTTATCCGAAAATGAAGTGTCTCCAAGAATACTTATAGAAATATTTTGTAGGTTGTGGCTTGAAGAGGCAAAACCTGATGAATGGGAGTTAGGAGTGTTGGTGAAAATGGCAAAAAAAAACAAAAAAAAAAACAGACTGATTGCTGTAATTACTGAAGCCTTACACTTGTTGTCTTAAAAATATATAGTATGGTCATTCTAAAGACACTAGAAAGAAAGACTGATGATAAGGTGAGAGATGAAAAAGCAGGATTAAAAAAAGGAAGACGTTGTAATAAAAGAATTTTCTTTTTAAGACATGTAGTACAGCAATGTGTAGAATATAGAAATCCACTTTTGATAGCATTTGTGGACCATGAAAAAGCCTTTGATAGGGAGCACCTGCGTTATTATGGAGTTCCTCTTAGATATGTAGATTTGATTAAGTTTGTTCATGAGCATAGCAAGTGTTAGTGGAGTCCTATCAAATAAATTTCCAGTGAACAGCGGGGTACTCCAATGGGATGTGTTATCACCTATGTGGTTCATCCTCCTCATGAATTTTGTAATATATAGAACAGTTGGAGAGGATGAAGAAGGATTGGACTGGATTGGTATTATTATTATTATTATTATTATTATTATTATTATTATTATTATTATTATTATTATTATTATTATTATTAATTGCCAAGCTACAACCCAAGTTGTAAAAGCAGGATGCTATAAGCCCAGAGGCTCCAACAGGGAAAATAGCCCAGTGAGGAAATAAAATAAGGAAATAAGCGAAGTAATTAACAATAAGAATAAAATGTTTTAAAAACAGTAACAACATTAAAATGAATATTTCATATATAAACTATAAAAGCATTAACAAAATAAGAGGAAGATAAATAAGACAGAATAGTTTGCCCGAGTGTACCCTCAAGCAAGAGAACTTTAACCCAAGACAGAGGAAGACCATGGTACAGAGGCTATGGCACTACCCAAAACTAGGGAACAATGGTTTGATTTTGGAGTGTCCTTCTCCTAGAAGAGCTACTTAGCATATCTAAAGAGTTTCCTATACCCTTACCAAGAGGAAAGTAGTCACTGAACAATCACAGTGCAGTAGTTAACCAATTGAGAGAAGAATTGTTTTAGTAATCTCAGTGTTGTCAGGTGTATGAGGATAGAGGGGAATAGGTAAAGAATAGGCCAGACTATTCGATGTATGTGTAAGCAAAGGGAAAATGAGCCGTAACTAGAGAGAAGACTCCAGAGTATTACTGTCTGGCCAGTCAAAGGACCCAATGACTCTCTAGTAGTAGTATCTCAACGGGTGGCTGGTGCCCTGGCCAACCTACTGGTAACAGGAAATTGGCAGACCTAGAGTATGCTGATGACGTTGTCCTTATTAGCAAAACACCACAAGTCTTGCAAAGCTTGCTTACCAGAATACATTAAATATCATATGAGGTTGGACTCAAGATAAATGGAAGAAAGACAGATGATGAGAACGGAATATGCAATGGAAGATGAAATATCATTAGAGGGAGAAAGGATTAAAGAAGTAGAATCATTTGAATATTCAGGAACTATGATCTTTAATGCAGGATCTTTAGAATTGGAGTTTAATGAAAGACTGAAAAAAGCAAATCAGACAATGGCTAGATTAAGTAAAATTTGGAAATCAATTCGCCTGAAATTACATATAGAAATTAGGCTATATATCAGTTTTGTGAGATCAGTGTTAATGTATGGACATGAGTCGTGGTATGACAATGAGACAATATCCAACAGATTTTGTAGATTTGAGAACGAAGACCTCTGAAGAATATTGGGAGTTAAATTGCAGGACCGAATTAGAAACAAAACTATAAGAGAGATTATTCAAGTGGCATATGTGGATGAGATAATGGTGAGGGGTAGATGGAGAGGGCTTGGGCATGCTCTTTGCGCTCCCTAAAAGAGATTAGTTCACCAAACTTTCTACTGGGCTCCACAAGGCACTAGAAGAGTTGGAAGACCCAGGCCAACATGGCTGAGGACTATGAAGCGTGAAGTAGGAGTTGATGAGTGGAGAAATATTGATTTAAAAGCTCAAGAAAGAAACGACTGGCGAAATCTAACCGAGGCCCTTTGCGTCAATAGGCGTAGGAGGAGATGATGATGATGATGATGATGATGATGATGATGATTAACATGTCCTTATTAGTTCAAAGATGGTAATTGAACAGGACTGTAAGGTTTTCGAGGAAATGTGGAATGTCGTTAGTGGACATTTCTATTTCATTAGGGTGGGAGAATAAAAGTGGTTATTTTTCATTGTGAATCCCAGCATTTTTCCAGCTACTAGTTATTTATGGAATCTAGATATTCTAAGCTTTCCAATGATACTGATTTCATAAAGTTGTAAGGGAGTAAACGTGAGATGGGTCAGGCCCATAGCCTATAAAGACATGTCTGAGGCCTTTTGCCCTACAGTGGACTAGAAACGGATGCCTTTGTTGTTGTTGTTGTTGTTGTGTTGTTGTTGTTGTTGTTGTTGTTGTTTTTGTTGTTGTTGCTGTTTTGCTTGTATATCATCATCATCAGCCTTAACTAGTTCACTCTAAGAAAAAGACTCAGATATGTACTTCCATTCACGTCTGCTAATGGTCTTTATATGCCAGCCTATAACCTCAAATTTTCTTAGCTCATCGATCCATCGTCTCTTCCTTCCCTTGCTTCTTTTGCAATCTATAGGAACCCAGTCTGTTATTCTTAATGTTCATCTATTATATATCATTTTCATTATATCCTGCCCATGTTTATTTATTTTTCTTACATGTTGTCAGAATATACTTTAGGTTGCTCTCATATCAATGTTGCTCTTTTACTGTCTCTTATCATCATTCCTATCATTATTCTTTCCATAGTCCTTGAATTGTAACTAGATTGTTCTAAGGCTTTAGTAAAGCTCTAAGTTTCGCTGCATAAATTAATACTGGTAGAACCACCTGATTAAATACTTTTCTTTTAAGAGAAAGTGGCATTTTACTTCTAATAATCTCATTTTGTTTACCAAAAGCTCTCCATCGCATGCTTATCCTTCTTTTAATTTTTGTCTCATATCATGGGAAACCCTTATTGCCTGTCCTAAGCATGTATATTCAATAACTATCTCCAGAGGTTCGTCCATAACCCTTATTAAATCTCCATTTCCACTGAACATTATTTTAGTTTTTCTCATATACATTTTCATTCCTACATTTCTGATTTCTCTTTTCAAATCTTCTATCATCTTGAGCAAACCCTCCAATAATTCACTAAACGGAACTATATCATCTGCAAATCTTAAGTGATTAAGGTATTCACCATTAATATTAATTCCTACATTTTTCTAATCTAAATTCTTAAAATCTTCTTAAAGGCACGCTGTCAATAATTTATTAATGATGTCTAACTCTTTTCTCAATCGGTATATTCTCTTTATATCTTTGTGTAGTTTTAAGATTGCTGTACTCCCTGCATACACATCTTCGAGTGTTCTTACGTAAGATTCTTCTATTCCTTGTGTTTGAAGGGCTTCCATTACTGCTGAAATTTTAACAGATTCAAAAGTTTTCTCTTAGTCAATAAATGCCATACATAGTGGTTTTTCACATTCTGCTGAATTTTTCATTACCTGGTTATTTACATGGATATGATCAATTGTTAAATATCTGCTTCTAAATCATGCTTGCTCTGTTGGTTGATTAAAGTATATCTGCTTTCTATTCGGCCTATTATGTTCTGGGAATAAACTTATTGGCCGATAATTTTTCAAGTATTTCATCTCCCTTTTTTTGTGAATTGGTATACTGGGGTTTTTTTCCAAGCTGTAGGTATAGAGCATTCTTGCAGATATTTATATAAAATTCAGCGAGTTTTACCACTTTTGAATATCCTCCATATATTATTAAATTCATTATTAAGTAATTTCCTGCTGCTTTTCCTCTTTTTATGCCTTCTAATGCTTTGTCTACTTCTCCTAACGTTTGGTGCTGGTCCAGGTGTTTCATTATATATATATATATATATATATATATATATATATATATATATATATATATATATAGATATACATATATATATGTATATATGTATGTATGTATGTATGTATATATATATATATATATATATATATATATATATGTATATATATATATATATATATATATATATATATATATATATATATATATATATATATATATATGTAAATATATACATATATATACACATACTGTATATATATATATATATATATGTATATATATACATATATATATATACACACACACACACACACATATATATATATATATATATATATATATATATATATATATATATATTCTTACGAAGCTGGTCTAACATGAGAGAAAATATTTTATTCATGTATTTTATTTGTGTATTTAAGAGATATATGGTCAGCTCGTAAGGTGAGTTACACTCTCGTAGGACTAAGTAATGTATGTAGATAACATAAGACTTTCGTCTTTCATTTAATTGTATTTTATTCAGTTTCGTATATGTAAATTTACGTTATTTTAAAGAATTAAATTTTTATTTCACGTAGTTTTGTTAAGAGTCTTATGAAATCTTGTAGGTATGTTATACGATACACACGAAATATGAGCAAGAGGGATTACGTCATTTTTATGTTCCCACATGGTTAGAAGAGACATGAAATTTCTAGACTAATTTTTTTTCTTTTTTGTAATGTTAGCTGAGTTAGCTGAGAGAGGGTTGCCTCTCACGCAAGGTTAGTACCCCTTCTTTAAATTACTAAGTTGGTAATATTACGCCACGAGAGCCATACCCCTACACCACGAGAGTGATTTACTAGAATATTCTAGATGAATTAAGTTAATATATATAGAGCCTAGCAATGCATAAGCAGCAGAAGAGATCCAGCCTATCCCTTTGAAAGTGCAACGATCACCAGCCCTCTCTCCTGTCAAGTGTGTATAGTGTATCCTCTCAAACGTGAATAGCGATTTCTATCCAACATGTAGTGTGTATAGTGTTGTTCAAACATTGGTGATATTATTGGATGTTAATTCAAGTGAAGTGTGTGAATGTAAGTGGATTTATATTATAAAATACTTGTAACTGGCCCTGTGAGATTTAGGTTAAACAGTCAAGTGCATTAAAAAATTTTGCTTAACCATTCTGTAACCTTATGTGAAGCAAAAGACGTAGGTGTAACAGTTGTTGCGTAAGTGTAAATTTCACTATTGTTTATTCATTAGAGTGTTAAAGTATTAACTCTTTTCAACAATTGTCAAAATAAGATATTTCTATAAATCAATTTTCTAGTAGAACAAGTGTTTATATAATTTTCTGAATTGTTATGTTATAAGTGTCACCTCTAGTTCAGATTTAAATTTCAAGTGATTTATTTTTGGTGTTAATTCTTTTGAATTATTGTTATTTTTATATAATATATTTATTTTCATAAAAGTGTGTATTATTTCGATCACCAATACTTGATACAGTGCTTTGCTCGCTATCCCTGACTAAGAACCAAAGTAAGAGGTTGGTTTTTGTATAGTTCACATAAAGTAATCACCTAGTTTTGTTTTGAGTTATGTAAAGAGACCTTTAGATATTCAGTGTTCATATATATTACCATCTGGGAGTTGCGTAATATTCTCAGAGCTCGGGTATTTTTCAAGTGTAACCGATTTATGTAAAATAAAGCCGGTGAGTTTTGGAGCTCGGGAATTAACGTAATTCGCTATTTGTAATATATATATATATATATATATATATATGTGTGTGTGTGTGTGTGTGTGTGTGTGTGTATAGTCAGACACTGCATATTTATGAACATTTAATCTCTCTTATTTTCAACCGGGATGAGAACCATGTATTTTATTTCATCTTTTTTTTCTTCTTGGGCATCTTTAATAACCCCACTCACAGATCAATATATCATTGGCCTCTTTAATAAGCATACTCACAGATCTATATATCATGGGCCTCCTTAAAAAGCCGTTTCACATATATATATGCATATATATATATATATATATATATATATATATATATATATATACATTTATACAGTATATATATACATATGTATATATATGTATGTAAATATATTGTATATATATGAATGTATATATATACAGTATATATATATATATATATATATATATATATATATATATACATATATATATATATATATATATATATATATATATACATTTATACAGTATATATATACATATGTATATATATATATGTATGTAAATATATTGTATATATATGCATTTATACAGTATATATATACATATGTATATATATATATATATGTATGTAAATATATTGTATATATATGCATATATATATATATATATATATATATATATATATATATATACAGTATATATATACATATATATATATATATATATATATATATATATATATATATATTTATATGTATGTATGTATATATATATATATATATATATATATATATATATATATATATATATATATATGAAATTGAATATGAGTAAAACTAAGATAATGTTCAATGAAAATACAGAGACAACAATTAAGGGATATGGATGGACCTCTAGACACTAGCGATTGTTAATGAATTTAGTTAGGACACGCAGTGAGCGTTCTCCAGGACACGAGGCCGAAATTAAAAGACAGTTAAGCATAGGATGGAGAAATTTTGGTAAGCGAAATGGTAATTCTTTTGGGGTCTGGAAGCATCAAAAAGGTTAAGAACCCCTGTACTAGGATATTCCTCCCTTCTATAGAACCAAAACCTAACCCAGCGTTACAACAGTCCCGCCTGCCTTCGCCCAAAATAGATAATTGTGTGGATATGCATATTCTGGAACAAACCATTGCTCTACAACAACAATAGAGTAAGATGATTGTACAGTTCCGATACCAAATTGCCAATTGAACATTGCTTCCTCCACCTAACTTATCAAGATTCAATGGGAACTACATAGCCTTCGTAAAGGCTTTTAATGCAAGGATGGCATCCAACACATCAAGTGATGCTGACAAACTTCATTACTTGGACCAAAATGTTAAAGGGGACATTAAGCCTGATAAAAGCTTGTACTCTCCTGAAAGGACCTGAAGGATACAAGAAAGTTATGTCTTTGTTGAAAGAAGAATATAGAGATACATGCAAAGTTGCAATAGTGTACGTTGATAAGCTCCTCAAGTAGCCGAAGATCAATAATGAATACCATAAAGGGTTAAAGGAATTGTCAAGGTTCTTGATTGAGTGTGTGGTCATATATACATGTCCTTAACAATGTTCTTAATATGAAGGCTATTACTGGTAAAATGCCTACTTACAGCCCAAAATAAATCAAATAAATGGTGTGACACTGCTATATCAGTCCAAACGACGAAAGATTTGGTGAAACTTGTAAAGAATGTTGTAAATTCAGCAGATGATCCTGCTTTTAGTAGACAAGCAATGAAAGATGACTAACCACAAAAAACCAGGCAAGCCTTTTTAATCCCTAAAAAAGCAAAATACCAGCCATACCATACAATAAGATGACCATAGTAAGCCAGCATATTCACCAAAGGTAATGATAAATCTGTCTAGAAGGAATTGTCCTATGGGTAAAGGATCTCATGACCCAGATGGGTGTTTTAAATTTGTAAAGAAGACGCTAGAAGACAAAATAAAAATTTTAAAGAAAAAATAACTCTCCTTTGGCTGCCTCGGTTATAAGCATATTATAATGGGATTTACTAAGAAAGAACTTTGTAGTAAATGTCAGAAGAGACATCCAACCTGTCTGCATAAGGAAAATGTTTGACCAAGTAAGGCAAATCAAACAATGTAAACTGATAAAAAGCAACAAAACACTGCTAACATTTCTTCTAGTGCTTGTGCTACAGCTGAAGAACAAACTAGCATTTTGATACAAGACTTATTGCCAGTGTAGATATAGCAGGTTGATCATGATAAATTAAAAACCTAATGCTTCTATGACAATTGATCCACTGTCTGCTTTACAACTGAATAATTTAGAAACAGCTGAATGTAGATTCAATAGCGCGCTCTATCAAGCTTCGAACACTGCATGGAGTAAACTACTAACAGTCCTCTGTCATCCCAGATCTAGTGGCAGTAAACGTCAATGGAAATAATCCAGCATGTTTGATAAAGACATTTGTACAAGAAGGAACTCCAGTCTGTCATAACCATATTCCAATGGAGGATATTCTGTCAGCTGTATCTCATCTGAGAACTTTAGCTAATGAAATTCATGAAATTCACTGAAGATTGGACTCTTATTGACTGCAATTACCTTGTAACATTTGACCCAGTTAGTCATACCAATTGAGAACAATGGACCATTTGCAGTGAAACTTAAGCTTGGCCAATGGACCAGTACAATGAAGATATATAAATCATTTGTAATAGGAAACCCTTTCCAAATATACGGAAATATGAATTCGCTATTATGAAATGTTTTCTGCATGTGCTATATTTCTATATTGCCATAATTATAGAAAATAGAGTATATTACTACTGATTAT
Source organism: Palaemon carinicauda (assembly GCF_036898095.1). Lineage (NCBI taxonomy): Eukaryota > Metazoa > Arthropoda > Malacostraca > Decapoda > Palaemonidae > Palaemon > Palaemon carinicauda. Next base: position 140,594,616 of record NC_090729.1, read on the forward strand.
AGATTAAAATTCTTCTTGAGTATTATAATTTTAACGCAAATGTCCTAACCACCAATATTATCAAGACATTTATGAGTAACTTTGCAGGCTTCATAAATCTACTCATGTTTATATTTATATCTAGAATGTTTTAATAATGTATGTTTAATGCTGATATCCCTGGGTGTCAGAAAAGCTCAAAGCATTCAAGTCCAAGCTGAAGTTGTCGAAGGGGAAGATTGAGGGGGTGAAGACTGCATTCATTCTAATCTTCAACTTTTTTTCTGGAAGGTGAAGATGTCTAACTTCTGGAAGTACAAAGTAGCACTCTTGAGCACATTGAAAAGCTGAGAAAGGACTTTGAGAAGTATATTCCACACGAAGAGTTGTGGCAAATGCAAATGGATACACAGATTTTTGGGTGTCGACGTTAAAGACCTTGCAAAGGAAGAATCTTCTATTCAAAATCTGCAAGAGGAGCTCATCGAGGTGCAACATGATGAAACTCTCCACTTTAGCTTTTAGCAACAATCAGATAGGCGTATTCTGGACTGCCTATGTGGACTATTTTGGTCCACACATCATCAAAGAAGGTATAAAAGAAGAAAAGGTGCATGAAGTCGAGTTCTCTTACGTTACATCATGTGCAGTCCATCTAGAAATGGCAGACCCATTGAGCACTGATGCTTTCATTTACATCCAAAGACTGTTAAAAAACAGAAGAGGCAACAAAAAACTGATGAGAACTGACAACAGGAAAAATTTCAGAGGTGCAGAGAGAGAAAGCTACGAGGGGCACTTCGAAGGATGGACCATGAAGCTATACGCAGAGAACTACAATAGAAGGCATAAAATGGAAATTCAAACCCTGTGTTGCAAGCTGTAAGGGAGTTGTATGGGAACGAATGATTTTATCTATACATAAGGCTCTATCTTTACTTCCATTATGGTACATTTTTCAACAAGGATACTTACCTTACACTCTTTGGTAAAGTAGAAGGAATAATCAACTACCGACCATTGACAACAGTAAGTGACGGCCTCAGAGATCTTGACCCATCATGTCCACGCCAACTGCTAACTGTGAAATCTGCAGTAGCCTCACCATCAAGACATCCGCCAAAGATCTCTGCTTGAATATGATGGAAATATGTACAAGTCTTAGCCGATATGTTCTGGTTCTTCTGGTCTAGGTTGAGGACGGAGTACTTTGTCAATCTTCAAGAATGTCAGAAGTGGCGTACACCAAAAAAGAACCTCCAGATCAATAATGCTGTCCTCATTAACAGTACCACTATTCTAAGTATCTTGGGAAGAGTTAGACGTGTGAGCAAAATTCGCCAAAATAAGGACAAAACCACACCCATAGATACACATCTGACTAAAGACAACGAACTTTGTATACCAGTAAATAAATTGGTCAAATTTGTATCAAAAAAAATTTTACTTTGGACTTCAAGATATAGGCCATTGTTTTATTTTTTAATGTTGCATTGAGATCAGTATCAATTTTTAGAGAAAAACATATAATAAAAAGATGATATTGATTTATTAGGGTGAGTATAGGGATGTCTATCATAATGCAATATATATTGAGATTATCAAAAGGATAATATCAATTATCGCAGAAGACGTTGTGTAATGTTTTTATCATTCCTATTTCGTGTAATACTTAGTTTATGTATGTGAAACACTGAATAGTATTGATCTATATACAGGTATGTTAATTAGTAAATCACGTTGTAAAAATACCCTAGATTCCATGATAAAAGGTAATTTTCACTTCACTGAGTTGCTTAATGATGGGTTAAGATTATCGGAAGACAGTTACAGTCATATTGGCAGTAGGGTCAAAACTACATATTTCATCAGACCTCTAAAACAATAGTATATGATCGTATGAGTGTTAGTGTATTGTAAAAGTTACCAGAATAAGAGTACTATCTTACTGGGTATATAAAATGAGCAAGATGGCTCACAGAGTTCGTTGAATACAGGTTCTCAAATCGTTTGTATGAAATGTCTCAAAGTTTGATATAGTTTGTTGCAAATATTGATGGGATAGTCTTTGGATACTAGAGAATTCATAAGAGATTTTGTAATGCACATAGTTACTTTTATTGAGTTTTACAACAGTTTAATAGGATAACAGCCCACAATATAGATCCATATCTTAATAATATTGAAAGAGTACATAATAGCATTTGAACGGAATGTGTATTCAAGAAAGATTACTCATAAAAAGTGGTAATAGTGATATTCTCTTCAGGATAAATATACAATACAGTTATGAAATATTACAGTTACCGTTACAATTTTTGGGTTTCTTCTAATTCCCGTAGCATAAACAATTCACCACACGTACGATACATACGCACACGCATATACAGTATATATATATATATATATATATATATATATATATATATATATATATATATATATATATATATATATACCATCATCATCTTCATCATCAACCGTTACTAGTCTGATGCAGAACAAAGGCCTCAGGCATGTCCTTCCACTTGCGTATGTTTTTGGACTTTCCTTGCCAGTCCACTCCTGCAAACTTCCTTATTTCATTGATCCATAGTCTTCTCTTCCTTCTTCTGCTTCTTTTACAATCTCTAAGTAGCCATTCTGTTATTCTTAATGTCCAAATATCATATGTCAGTCTCATTATATGCCCTGCCCATGTCCATTTCTTTTTCTTGCAAGTTGTTAGTGTATCCTCTACTTTAGTTTGCTCTCGTATCCATGCTGTTCTTTTTCTCTTTCTTAGTCTTATTCCCATCATTATTCTTTCCATAGCCCTTTGAGTTGTAACTTGCTCATGTTCTAAATCTTTAGTAAAGCTCCAAGTTTCGGATGCATAAGGTAATACTGGTAGGACCATTGCGTTAAATACTTTTCTTTTTAAAGAAAGTGGCAATTGACTTTTCATAATCTCATCCTATTTACCAAATGATCTCTATCCCATGCTTATCCTTCTTTTAGTTTCGGTCTCGTGTCCTATGGAAACACTGTCTGTCCTAAGTACATATATTCATTAACAATGTCGAGAGGCTCGTTCATGTATCTTATTTGGTGTCTCTCTGCATTTCCATGGAACATTGTCTTAGTTTTACTCATATTTATTTTCGGTCCTACATTTCTGCTTTCTCTATTCAAATCTCCTATCATCTTTTGTAATTCCTCCCATGATTCACTAAACACAACTATGTCATCTGCATATATATATATATATATAAATATATATATATATATATATATATATATATATATATATATATATATATATATATATATATATATATATATATATATATATCCAAGTATTATATCTAAGCTACTTTCTTTTATCAAACCGGGCTCTATGATGTTTCTTTCGTATAATTGATTTAAATGAGCCAATTTCTTTGCAATTGACTAATTAGAAGCATGATTTTGATCTGCAACATGAACAAACATTGTATTGTTATCTTTAACATATCTGACAAGTCTCTTATGTTGTTCAATTTTCTTTTCGAGGGTTTTACCAGTTTGACCAATATAGAACTTTTCACATGGATTACCTGGGATATTATATATACATCCTTTGGTACCGTCAGTAAAATTCTTTATGAGCGCTATTTTTATTGTATTGGTACTCTTAAATGCTTGGGGAATTTCTTTAAAATAATTACTTAGCATATAGCGGTACGAGTAGGTTTTGCGTATTATAGTTTTCCCTATTATCATTACCGAAGGTCTTTTCTGCTGTTCTTAGTGCATCATGTAATACAATTTCAGGGTAGGCCTACTTCAATATCATGAGTATAGACCTAATCTCATTTATATCGTCATAATATATTTAGGGCTGCAAACTTGTTAGGCTCTTAAAAACGCAGAAGTGCTTACAGATTTTGTAACTTTGTTACTTTAATTTGAGTAGTAATGCACATACAGTATGCGAAAATATTCGTTGGCCTTCTGTTTACTTGAAAATTTTGATATTGGATCTTTTCCTGTCAACCCTTTTACTATCAGTTATGTCTTCTTTGAAACCATTTAAAACTTATAGTAGTTTTTGAAGTTTCCCTTCGCAATCTCTGATCAGCACGGTATCATCTACAAACAGTAGACGTTCCGCAATCCATTTTCGACTAATTTTCTCATAACCAATGAAAAAATAGATTAGATATTTATCACAGAAAAAATATATATGATAAAAATGTGAAATAATAATGAAATTTCAATTTTATCTTCAAAACATTGACAAACATATTCACAGTTTTTTCACTCAAAATGCCAGTGAACAAGTGTATGAAACCTTGTGAAAAGAGAAATACTCAGTATTATGTGTTTAAATCACATCCATTTTTTTCTAAGTAATAAAACATGTAATCTGAAGATTACAATCTAAATAGTAATAGGAAAAAGCAATCAGTTGTATTTTCTAGAGAAATTGGATCCCTTCCGATTTCTTGTAACCTGCTTATCTATATAACCTACATGAAGTGATGCCGTATTTACCCAACCAATCTTTATCACTTGATGATGATTAATGTTCTCAGGAATATTATTTTTTATTAATTTTTAATCTATGATATTGGCTGCACTTGCAACCAGACTCTTTCTTCGGATTTTTCGTCGTAATCCACAAGACGACTTTATTGACCTTCCTAATATATAGTCTGGACTTGATAATTAACCAGAAAAAAAATATTTAAGAATAATGATTCCATCTAATAACACTTTTGGAAATTGAATTTCTTTTTAAGGTTAATGCTAAAGTTAAAGTGTGTTTAGCAAGAGTATTCAACTGGTGTATCAGTAGAATACCAGTATGGGCAATTAAACAGAAGTGGGACTTTATGGATTAATAAAGTGAAAATGTAACGAGTTGCTGAATGTTTAGGACTAATTCTAAATTACTCTAGTATTTCTCAAATATTACTTAATACACAATTATGGCCTGTTGAATGATAATCAAGATAGAAATTGCTTAATTATAGAATGATCACCTCGACATCGAGTCCGCGATGTTTGTTTCCAACAATGAAGGGATTATTTCAACACGTTGCTTTAACACAATGAAACCTCTCTTGACTGAAGCAGGGAGTTATGTAACTGAAAGTTAGTCGACTGCAGTGAGTTATAACTAGAGTAATGTAGGGTTTCAAGCTAGCAATCCCATCTCAAAATCACTTGCTGAGAAACAACAAACTTATATCCTTTAAGAAAAATCTTCACGGGGAAAAGGAGCAGGATATACATACATATATATATATATATATATATATATATATATATATATATATATAGATAGATAGATAGATAGATAGATATAGATATATAGATATATAGATACATAGAGATATATAGATATATAGATATATATATAGATATACATGTATATATATATATATATATATATATATATATATATATATATATATGTGTGTGTGTGTGTGTGTGTGTGTGTAAATTCAAGTATTTACGTATGTCAGTCTATATATATATATAAACATATCTGTATATACATACACATATGTATATAGGTATATACAGTATATATATGTATATAAATACACACAAACACACACACACACACATATATATATATATATATATATATATATATATATATATATAAATATATATATATATATATATATATATATATATATATATATATATATATATATATATATAACTGGCAAGATTTTCGCTTCTGGCGAGCTTAAGTTTAAGGATGAAGAGGACAGCAAGAAGACTTTGGATCATCTAGCATATTTATCCTACACACCAACGTTTCAGGAATCCATTCCCATCATCAGGGTTACACAAAACACGAAATTATGTTTACATTAGAAATTAATGATACATTTTTTGCTTAAAATTGTTTTGGTATAAAAAATATTGAAAAACGGTAAAAAGAATAAAAGATACAATACCCTAGTCGATATATAAAAACATGTGGATGACTGAGGTCCTTTACAATTATGACAATAAAAACCCTTGTGATCAAAATAGATTGTCAAAAAACAAAATTATACATATACATAAATGAATGGTCGAATTTACTGTCAAGAGATATGTCTGAAAACTATAAAAATATTTGAGAAAATTCTTGAAGAAAATGTTTTAACTACGAGGAGGAACAAAACAAAATAGATAAACAAGGGATGATAGGTAATGGCAGTTAGGCAACATGTGATGGTGTTGGGGTGGTATGATTATTTAAGGAAGGAGACAGTTTCTTGATGTAAAGAGATTCCAAGAGGAGCGAAAGACTGTCGGATGTTTGGGAAAGAATTTCGAAATGGTTGTATTGGATATGAGTTTTACATGAGTTTGAGTGATTTCTTATTGAGGAAAATTCTTTGGATTTTAATATGGAACCAGTGCGATGACTGACACCCCTATGGGAATCAATACGGATCTTCAGTAATCGTCGGGTAGACCCAATATAGTCTCCAAAATTACATTTTGGACAAGTATACTTGTAAACAACGAAGGACCGCCTTAAATCCGGGAGGGTGTCTTTGAACCTGAAAAATTTGCCAATATTTAAAGGGTTTTTTAATATAAACTTAAGATTGACATATGGATACAGAGTGCTGAGGGCTGTGGTGAGCTCGTTTCTGAAAAAAAAGCTTTTACATATGATAATGATACATACACTAGTTTTTTGGGAACCTCGGGACATTTGTATTTAGGCGGAGAAATATCATTAAGAAATTTATTAACAATTTTGTCATAAAATTATGAAGGATAACAATTGCATGTAAAATAGGCTTTTAAAAATGAATTTATTTTAATGTAAGTTATGCCAGTTCGAACATAAGGAATATGCTCTCAATAAAAGGGTTTGAACAGAGTTTATCTTGAATGATTTTGAACAACTGCTAAAAAAATTAAGACCCAAACCAGTGTATATCTCTTTTCTAAAAATACCTGTAAGAAATCCTCTATTTGAGCGTGAAATGTTTATGTCAAGGAATTGTAACTGGTTATCTTTTTCTATTTCTATGGTAAACTTAATGTTTGGGTGAATTCTATTTACATATTCTAAAAACTTGTCATCATGGGATTTTTCTCATAAGGCTTTCAATTTATTGATTGAAAGGCTCAGTGTCCTCCCTGTCACATTCATTGAACAACACTTTTATCCCTGTTGGATGGTTTGTATGTTAAGACACTTTTAAGTAGAAATATTAAACTTTATACCCCAAACATAACAGAGGTTCATAAACGTAAACTTTTAAAGTTAGGTATCAGTCTGCCAAGATTCCTATCTCTGTTGAGTGAACTTCAGACTTCTCTTGGTCTACCATCCATATGGTTGCTGGTAGAGCTTGGCACGTTATGGGTGGATGGAAGCTTGAATGTTACATTCTCCCCTTCCAACTGTTCACTCTTTCTGGATGGAAGGCAGTAGGGCAGTGCCGGCTACAGCCTTGCATCCATGCTGTTTTTCTCTTGTTAGTGTTTAGTACCTTATAGTCCCGGCTGCCAGCTTAGCGGCCGGCAGCCGGGTGGATGGTGGTTCTCTGGTTAGAAATATCTGCTGGCCGGCACAGGTTGTTACCTGCCACGGCCGGCCGGCCGGCAGTTGGCTGCACACCTTCAGCTTTGCCGGCCACTACGATTAGTGGCCGGCAGGCGGGGTGCAGTCGGCTGCCGGCATATTATGAACTGCCGGCCAACACTTGGAAACCAGTGATCTGCCGCCCATTAATTCAAAGGTAGTATACTTTTGGACTGAACCCAGGTAGCCGGCACAGCAGTATATGATATACAGTAGCCAGTATTTTGCAGTATAGTATATAATGCAAGTAGAAAACTACAGTACAGAGTATACTGTAACACCAAGATTCTTCCAACACACATTGTGTTGTCATATACAGCCTATTGTGAGACCACTCACCCTAAAGAAAGTGAGTTCTTTCTTTAATTTAATTAAAAATCCCTCATATTAAAACTTCTGATTACTAGTGTGAGTTACACTGAAGTATCCTTATAGGATAATAATTCCAAAGGTTTTTCTAAAATTAGAATTAACCTTAGTTTTAATATATGGGGAGGTCATAGCAATTGGCTGAGCAGGAAATACAAGTATGTGTCTTTCCTTCTTTCCTTTCTAGCTTAACTATCATAAGATATGGAAAAATAATAATAAGTTTTAGACTTAATCTTGTGATATGTTTTCACTGGATACTCATTGGACTCTCTTCTCTTTACAGGAGGACCACCCGAAATGCGGGAGTATGTTTTGCAACGTCCGCAGCAAGACCTTCGGCGGACATGAGTTGTGCAGGAGGCACGCACCCTGCGTAATATCCAAAGGCGATCTCAGGTATTGGGACCCTCAGGTATGTAGCATTTGTACTAACCTGATTACTGAGGCTTTTGACACCCCTAAGTCGGCGGAGTCAAGGGATGCAGCTAGGGAAAAGCTGCGAAATTGGGTATGGGGTTTTCAAGTGAGAAGATGCGGGTTCATCTTTTTCCCAGGGCATCTGAGGATGCAGTGATTCCACAGCCTCATGCAGAGATCCCTTTAGTCCAGATTCCGGTAGATGCGGAAGTCTCGGACGCTCTACAGGACATCCAACTGGACAATAGGATATCAGAAGTGTCAGAGTATATGGAGAAGGACCTTCTTGCGGAAGGTCAGGAGGAGGAGCAGACCCAAGCTCCCGAAACCAAAGAGGAAGAGGTCGACGTGGTGTCGGTCTCATCGGTTCCGGCCCCAGAACCGATCCCCTCGACTTCGTCAGCTATCCCAGAGGAACTGGGAAGGAATCTTTCTTCTATTGTTGAGATGATCCAACAAATGTAGAAGAAAAATTATGAAAAGGAAGCTGCGATGAAGCTGGAGATGCGCAGACTCGCAGCATCACGCGGGCCCCAGAAGAAGCTCAGCGTGAAGGATCTCCCCTTGTGTTCAGACGCAAACCCTTGGAAATATGCTGAACACATGCCGATGACAACTGGCAAAATTGTCATTTCAGAGAAGCTGGGATCAATCCCCCTTGAAGAGGTGAAATTCTGGCCCAGCAAGGAGTCTTACCCGGACTGCTATGTCCGTCTCAGAAAAGAGCCAGCCTCAAAGGAGGAAACGGAGCCAAAGGAGGTCATAGTCTTTGACCACAGTAAAGCACAGGCTTTACTCTCTAGCTCAATGAAAGAGAGGGGCTTCTCTAACTCAAAGGTACCTGCGTTGAGTAAGAAGCACCCCTCCTTTGTGGCTTATCCAACTAGAGCCTTCCCCTTTATGGAGAAAGGGTACAAGGCAGCCTTAAAGGCAGTCGAGGCAGGGAAGTCATGCCCGTCGTTGGACGAGTGCAAGCCTTTGTCCCTGACCTTGCCTATGGACCAAAAAGACTGGAAGGACGTCCACCTTACCCTCTCAGTCGGGAAGTTGGAAGCAGATATTGCCGGATGTCAGTTCGAAGAGGACCTTCCAAAGCTGTCTGAGTTTCTCTTGCGTAGGGAGCAAGAGACAAAAGAAGGACTTGCGGCATCTAGGTCCCTTCAGACTACTCTAGAAACGATGGCAAGCGACCCCAAGAATCAGGAGATGTTTATGGTACTGGCCAAACGCATTTGGCCACTGTGACCAAAGATCTGTATAGTTTCATTAAAGCTAGGAGAGCTTGTAGAGAGTTCGTGTTCGCCTCGGCTGCGGTGAGACACGAACCCAGAAAACTGATCTCATCCACTATTTGGGGTAAGGACCTCTTCCCAAGTGAAGTGGTCAAAGAGGTAGTAGACAAGGCCGCCACGGAGAATAGGAACCTTCTTCAGAAGTGGGGCCTATCTCTCAAGAGAAAGTCTTCCCCGGATGACGGTCCCCAACCTAAGAGGAAGACGAAGAAGCCTAGGCTACCCTCTCGGCCGGCCAAGCCTTACCGACAGCAACAACAACAACAACCTCCTACGACCGCGGTGCCTCACATGGTGGCACAACCTCCTACTACGTACCAGTTGGTACCTCAGCCAGTGGCGACTCAGTCGCCTGCATTTAACCCAGCTTTCGAAAGGCAGTCAACGACCTTTCGTGCGAGAGCTAGAGGAGCAGCCAGAGGTTCCTCTAGACGCCCTTCAAGAGGAAGGGGATTCAGAGGAGGACGCAGTCAAGGAGGCAAGGCTTCAGGTCCACAGCAGAAGTGAGATGCTTCCAGTAGGAGGGAGACTGCACTTATTTCGGGATCGCTGGACCTTCGATCCCTGGGCCCACAGCCTAATCAAGAATGGACTGGGTTGGAGTTGGAACAGCACTCCACTCCTATTCCCACAATTCTTCCAACACTCCACCCCCGTCCTGGAAGAATATGTACGGGAACTCTTGGAGAAAAGAGTAATTCGGAGAGTAAAGTCCATCAAGTTCCAAGGAAGGCTGTTTTGTGTTCCCAAGAAAGACTTAGAAAAACTCGGAGTCATTCTGGACTTGTCGCCACTCAACAAGTTCATAGTAAACTCCAAGTTCAGGATATTAACACTTCAACACATAAGGACCCTGTTGCCCAAACGGCCTTACATTGTCTCCATAGACTTGTCAGATGCCTATTAGCACGTTCTAATCAATCATCAACTCTCCTCCTACCTAGGGTTTAAGCTAAAACGAAGACTTTATGCCTTCAGAGCCATGCCCTTCGGGCTAAACATAGCCCCAAGGATATTCACGAAGCTTGCAAATACAGTTGTTCATCAATTACGCCTAAAAGGTGTCCAAGTAGTGGCCTACCTGGACGATTGGCTGGTGTGGGCGGCATCCGAGACGGAGTGCATGCAGGCTTCCAAGAAAGTAATCTAGTTCCTGGAACATCTAGGATTCAAGATCAATGCCAAAAAGTCTCGACTATCTCCAGCTCAAAAGTTTCAGTGGTTGGGAATCCACTGGGACTTAAAGTCACATCAACTTTCCATTCCACTAAAGAAAAGGAAAGAGATAGCGGGATCTGTCAAGAGACTTCTGGAATCCAAACGGATATCAAGACGCAAACAGGAGAGAGTGCTGGGCTCTCTACAGTTTGCTTCAGTGACAGACCCAGTGCTACAAGCACAGCTAAAGGATGCAACAGGAGTTTGGAGAAGATACACATCAAACGCTCGAAGAGATCTGAAAAGACCATTACCGACTCGATTGCGAACGCTTCTCAAGACGTGGTCCAAGTCCAAGCAATTGAAGAAATCGATACTTCTTCAACCACCTCCACCTTCAGTCATCATCCACACAGTCCAAGGAGCTTGGTCCAGCTTATTCAGGACATTTCACATCAACTTTCTAGAGGCCATGGCGGTTCTTCTTACACTGAAGAAATTATCTCCTCGCCACTCGACCCACATAAGACTGGTTCTGGACAGCGAGGTGATAGTGAGATGCCTGAATCGCCAAGGATCGAGATCACCTCAAATCAACCAATTGATGTTGGCCATCTTCCGTTTGGCGGAAAAGAAGAGATGGCACTTGTCAGCAGTTCACCTCCAAGGGTTCCGCAACGTGACGGCGGACGCTCTTTCCAGGTTCACACCGATAGAGTCAGAATGGTCCCTAGATGCAGGATCGTTCTCCTTCATCTTACGTCAAGTCCCGGAACTGCAGATAGACCTCTTTGCGACGAGTGACAACAAGAAGATACATCGTTACGTGGCCCCGTATGAGGATCCCCTAGCGGAAGCAGTGGACGCAATGTCCCACGATTGGAACAGATGGTCCAGGATTTACCTGTTCCCTCCATCCAACCTTCTACTGAAGGTCCTCAACAAACTGAGATCATTCAAGGGGACGGCCACGATAGTGGCTCACAAGTGGCCAAACAGTGTATGGTTCCCTCTGGCATTGGAACTACGACTGAAGTTTGTGCCGTTGCCGGATTTAGTTCTGACTCAGCTAGTGCAGAAGTCGACTGTCTTCGCTTCATCACAGAAAACCCGCAACCTCCATCTCATGATTTTCTCTCCTTAGCGGTAAAGAAAAGATTCGGAATTTCAAAGGACAGTATAGACTTTTTGGAAGAATATAAATCCAAATCTACTAGGAGACAATATGAGTCGTCATGGAAGAAGTGGGTGTCTTTTGTCAAGGCAAAGAATCCAAAAGAAATCTCGACGGACTTCTGTTTATCTTTCTTTATTAACCTGCATGAACAAGGTTTAGCAGCCAACACAATAACGACGTGTAAATCTGCCTTGGCAAGACCTTTACAATATGCCTCTCAGGTCGACTTTTCTAATGAAATCTTTAACAAGATTCCAAAGGCCTGTGCTAGACTCAGGCCGGCAGCGCCTCCGAAACCTATTTCATGGTCTCTGGATAAGGTTCTTCACTTCGCTTCTATGATGAACAACGACGAGTGCGTTTTGAAGGATTTGACTTACTCGGGGGCCAGAGTTAATGAAATAGTGGCCCTTTCGAGAGATGAAGGTCACATTCAGTTCTTGGAAGGGGGAGAACTGAATCTTTTTCCAGACCCAACGTTTCTTGCCAAAAATGAGCTACCCACCAAAAGGTGGGGTCCTTGGAGAATCTGCCCTCTGAAGGAAGATGTCTCTCTATGTCCAGTAGAGAGCTTAAAGGTCTATCTTCGTAGAACTTCAGACTTTAATGGAGGACAGCTTTTTAGAGGAGAAACTTCAGGTTCAAACTTGTCTCTGAAACAACTAAGGGCGAAGATCACCTACTTTATTCACAGAGCGGATCCGGACAGTACACCCGCAGGTCATGATTCGAGAAAAATTGCCTCATCGCTGAATTTTTTCAATAATATGGATATTGAACACCTTTGCTCATACACTGGCTGGAAGTCATCCAGGGTATTTTTTAAGCATTACGCGAAGCAGGTTGAGGAATTAAAGAGGTCTGTTGCTTGATTCTGCAGGGAACAGTGAAATTAATTGGGACGATGAATTTGAGGGTGGGTGTGTATTCCCTGGTCGATAC
>NC_090729.1:140622531-140650031 GCF_036898095.1 Palaemon carinicauda
AAGCTATTTGTTAGGTCACCTGGTGACACCTGGTAAAACCTGAAATGTAGTTAATACTCAGGTTCCCACTTCCTTTAAAAGTTTGGTGGCATGATTGATAGCTACCTTGGCAAAACTAGGGTTCGATCCCGATGTGGGAGGCAGAATTATATATACATGTATATTTATATGCAGATATCGAAAATGGAAATTGAGAAGCCCAAATATAGAAACAAAAAATGAAATAGATTTTACTCTAAGGGAAGAAGTCAATTTAGTTAAAGATGCAACAGTCTTAAACAAGTTAAGGTCAAGCGATCATAGAATGGTGAAAAGCAAAATTTGTCTAGATCTAAGGAAAGAGGAAGAAGCATTCATTTTAAGAAAGATAACAAACACTCCTTTAATATGCAAAAAATCTGATGAGTTTAGTTCAGCAATACAAAATAGGTACTCCCAGCTACATGATGAAATGGAAGCAAGTAAAGAAGAAATTAACAGTAATTTAATCAAATTTGTATTGGAATCAGGCTAATCAGCACAAGAGATCGGTGGAAAAATTCCTAAACAAGATCAAGAAAAACTATCGGGAAAAAAAAACAAAAACCTAATCAAGAAAAGATTGGAAATGACGGTAAAATCCAAGAGAGATGATATAAAATTAGCAGAACTCTCCAAATCAATAAACGAACTAGAAGGCCAAAGTATTCGTAAACACAATTAGACCAAAATTGAGGAAACACTAGAGAGAGGATGAAGCATCAAATTCGTGAAGAGAAGACTTGGAACAGGATGCCAACAGATGTTTGCTTTAAAGGATGAAAATGGAAATATTGTTCACAATAGAGATAGAGTGATGAAAATTGCAGTGGATTTCTATACAGTCCTATACAATAGTGATATAAGAACATAACAGTAGAAGTAAAGAAAGCATTAAAAGGCATGAATAGAGGCGAAGCAGTAGGAGAAGATGGCCTAACACAGGGGTCACCAACCTGCGGCTCAGGTGCTCCATTCGTCTGTTTCAAGTTACTTTTTCGGCTCTAACCTGAGCTAACCTTTTTATCCATTTAAAACAAAGAAATTATGTAACATAATGTATTTTAAAATCTTATCAAATTCCAAAGGTATATTAAAGGCATCAATTTTATTGATTTTTCAAAAAAAAAAAAATACATGCAAATAGTTTCCAAAACTTAAAATATTGAATATTTTCACTTTTAAATCATCTTAATCTGAAATTACAAAGAAATGGAAATACTGTTTTATGCCTTTCAGAAGAAGTGCTATCATTTGGAAAATAGCTTGCTGTATTCGTCAGAGATTTTGAGAAAAGAGAGTTTGTTCACTTTCCATCATTGAGGAAATACAAAGAATCTTCGGATTGTGAGCTTGATTTTGATGCCATAAACACAGCTTTTGGTGAAATGGGAATGTTTTCTAAAGGACGTACCCAAGAATTCAGAAAGGGGGAACTAACCCTGTCCTTTCAGATCAAACCATTTTTGGCAGATATATCTGTTCTAAGTTTGTCAGCTTTTACTAGTGTGAATCGAACAGAGCTACGCTTGAAATAGCTGGTCTGCAGGAAAAAGTTAGGGCATCAAAATTTCAAGATTTACTCTCAGATCTAGAGTCTTTAGAAACACATTAAGCCACATTAGCTAGTCAACAAAAAATGGGGAAAGTTACTACACCCGGGGACTCTATTCTATCTAATATTTCTTCCTCTTGTTTTTTTTAAATTCTTATAGTTTATATATGAAAGATCGTGTTCAATGTTGTTATGCTCTTAAAATGTTTTATTTCGATTGTTCATTATTTCTGTAGTTTATTTCCTTATCTCACTAAGCTATTTTTTTCTGTTAGAGCCCTTGAGCTTGTAGCATCTTGCTTTTCCAACTAGGGTTGTAGCTTAGACAATAATAATAATAATAATAATAATAATAATAATAATAATAATAATAATAATAATAATAATAATAATAATAATAATAATAATAATAATGATGATAATAATAATAATAATACTGAACTATATTCCGTTATGTCTGAAGTACAGCAGATGTTGGTTATAGACCTCGAGTGACTATTTTTGTCATTGCGGCTCCGACACTACTAAAATTTTATGATTCTTGGAATAAATGGCTCTTCTAGCTAAAAGGGTTGGTGACCCCTGTCCAAGAATTGATTTAATATTAGATGGAGGAAATTTCACAGTAGTAAAACTAGATGAGCTCTATTATACTAAATGTCTGCAAGAATGCTTTGTACCTACAGCTTGGAAAAACTTTATCATTATATCAATTCACAAAAAGGGAGACGCAAAAGACCTGAAAAATTACCGCCCAATAAGTTTAATCTCCGTAATTATATAAAATATTTACAAAGATCATATTAGGCCGAATAGAAAGACAGTTTGACTTTAATCAACCAAGAGAGCAGGCAGTTATCAGAAGTGGGTATTCAACAACTAGCCATAGCCATGTAATTAACCAGCGAATGGAAAAATTCACAGAGTAAGACAAACCACTATGTATGGGATTTATAGAATATCAGAAGGCTTTTTATTCAAAAGCAAGGCATAGAAGATTCGTATATCAGAACACTTGAATATTACTATACAGGAAGTACAGCAATCCTAAAACTGTAAAGCTAGTGAGAAAATTCTAATTAAGAAAGGAGTTAGACAGATAATTCACAGCATGCCTAGAAGAAGTTTTCAAGAATTTAGATTGGGAAAATGTAGGAATTAATAACAATGGAGAATTTCTTAACAACTTAAGATTTGCAGATGACATAGTTACGTTTAGTAAATCATGGGAGGAATTACAAAAGATGATAGAAGATTTGAATAGAATAAGCAGATATGTAGGACTTTAATGAATATGAGTAAACCTAAGATAATGTTCAATGAAACTGCAGAGAGACAACAAATAAGAGTTATGGATGAACCTCTAGAGATTGTTAATGAATATACGTGCTTAGGACAGACAGTAAGTGTTTCCCTTGGACACGAGACTGAAATTAAAAGAAGGATAAGCATGGGTTGGAGAACTTTTGGTAAACAAAATAAGATTATGAAAATTAAAATGCCACTTTCTCTTGCAATTAAGTAAGTTTATAGTTTTCATATATGTTAGTTTATTACATATACAAATGAAATATAGGCATAATTATTTTCGAAACCACCTTAATCTGTTGCATGAACAATACCTTTACTGTATCGTTGCATATCATAGATTTAAACACTGATCTTAATTTCCTATTGACTATATAGTGTCTCAAACTTTTTTACATAGACGGGGAAGATTACGAGTATATCAAGTATCTAATCTGTAAATTCTTCAACTGATATTTTGCCATTTATTGTTGCCGTGTACATTGAAACCCTTCCTCTTATCACCAACCTTTTACATTTCATTTCGTTCTCAATACGATAAATAAAGGGAACATTTGGAACGCAGAGAAAGATTTGGACCCTGATTTTCTCTGGTTATTTTTGTACTTCTGTTGCGATATTTATAGTTACCATTTTTCATATTGAGGGAAATTTGGGGGACGGAAATGGCGCGTTTTGGATGCGGGATAAGGCTGGATACCCCAACTCAATTCCCCAACCTCTCTCTCTCTCTCTCTCTCTCTCTCTCTCTCTCTCTCTCTCTCTCTCTCTCTCTCTCTCTCTCTCTCTCTCTCTCTCTCCTGCTAAGCTTGGACCCAACATAGAATGTTCCATTTCCCCGCCAGCCAAAATCAGTAGCGATTTCCTGAATCCAAGAGAGAGACATTCTTCCTTCACCGAGCCCATTGCCATCATCCTCTCGCCAGTCCTCCCTCACTTCATGAGACTGAAAGCGGATTTATGAAAAAGGTCATTGTTTTATGGAGGGAACAGAGTCCTTTTCCAGAGGAACAAAAATTCCGGCACAAACAACAAAGGAACTAAAACATATGGTCCCTAATGAAATATCCTTACAAATTTTCTTGAGAATTATTACTGTTGATGAATTTAGAAAACTGATTGAAAGTAAGATGAGCTCCAGCAAAACGTAGGCTGCAGCTGTTAATATCACATACAAAACTTAAGTGATGAAAGTAGAAATTAAATCAAAAGCTATTTTTTCTTATTACCGAAAGAGGCTACAAATAGTTCAAATAGTTTACAGAAATTCCCTATCAATAAAACTTTATTAATATTAGGGGGACAGATATAGTGAATATGGTCACTGAGAAATCAAAATCAAGCAAAAATTAAAATCAAACGATTGAAAAGTATTTGCCTTTAAACGCTGGTATTAATCTAACATGGTTAGAAACGAGCGTATATGAACATGAATAAATGACCAGCTAAATTGATACCATTGCCACATCGGAATGGGCTTTTATGAATTTGGGTTCTAAATCCGGGTACTGAGGCCTTGGAGGCAATTTCTTATTCATGATCTAGATACTAATCTCTGGCACCGTCGTTCAGTTTGTTCATTATGCATGTTGTATAAGATTTTTCATAATTCTTACCATCCTTTGCATTCAGATCTTCTCGGACAGTACCATTTTGTTTGTATAACTAGGTATGCAGTTAATTCTAATAGTCAGGCCTTCTCCGTCATGAGGCTCAATACTACACAGTATTCTAGAAGTTTCATTCTAGCTGTGATTAAGTTGTGGAATGATCTTCATAACCAAGTTGGATCGATGGAACTTTAAAAGTTTAAACTTGCAACAAATTAATTCATGTTGAACAGGCTGACAAAAGTATCTTTTTATAGTTTTTTTTTTTTTTAGAGTTTATATGTGAAAGATATAATTTAATGTTCCTGCTGTTCTTAAAATATTCTATTCTAATTACTCATTAGTTCTCTTGTTGTTTATTTATCTCCTTATTCCCTTTCCTCGCTAGTCTATTTTATCTTATTGGGCTTATAGCATCTTACTTTTCCAACTAGGGATGTAGCTTAGCCAATAATAATAATAATAATAATAATAATAATAATAATAATAATAATAATAATAATAATAATAATGCACAACTGGTGGAAAACCTCAAATTTGTTGCTCTAAGAAGTAAAAGTGATGATAGATTGGACAGCAAGATGGAAGAAAAGAGAAAATAAGCGGCAACGAAGCTTCAGTAGAAGGCTAAAAGTGAGAGCAACTTGAGCCGAAATGACGCTGCAGTGTACTGCTGTTTGAGGTGCACTGACACCTCTGCTGCATCACCTGGCATTCAATTGTTAACGGAAGCGAAGGATAAATTTCAGACCATTCTCAAAGAAATGATGTGCCACAGAAACAATCATCTAAAAAATCCATAGTACTATCAAACACAAAAGCGTTTTCGTACAGGTCGTTACATATTGGCATACAGACACAAATTGGTATCAGGCCTGACTGATGCTTGCAACTTCCCGAATCAACAGACGTTCTGATCATATTGTTGTCTTGGTGCTTTTCGGGAACTTAGGCACGATTATTTCATGTTACTTTCTTGAATTCGTTGTTGAGTGATATGATAAAAGTGAACAACAGCTTAGTTATTGTAAGATTCAACGCTTGGAAAAAAAATCTCTCTCTCTCTCTCTCTCTCTCTCTCTCTCTCTCTCTCTCTCTCTCTCTCTCTCTCTCTTCTCTCTAGTTATCGCATTTCTTTATAGGAGAATATGAATGTTAATTATATTGCTATCAAATACTTTTCTCTTCATAGTCCATAAAACAGGTTTTCCCTTAATTATGGCTATCATTTATATTGCAAAAGATGCCAAAATATGACTGTAGATTTCTGAAGAAAATACGATACATGAATAAGACAAAAGTGGAGCTATGGAATAACCGCTGCAAGTCAAGAGCTCTCGATCTCAGAGTAATTGATAAACCCCTAAACATTAATGCAAAGTCCGTTAGGAGCGAGCGCCCCAACAAGGGATGCATCAATACAAATAAAGTCCAAAAAAAATTCCTTAACCTGGGTTTGAATTGCCGCCACAAGAAAAACTTTAAAGTATACAGGCTTCTTCTTATTATTATCATTCTTCTTCTTCTTCTTCTTCTTCTTCTTCTTCTTCTTCTTCTTCCTCGGTCATCCCCGTCGTCGTCTTCTTCTTCATACCATTCTTATTCTACAACTTCCTAGTCCCTAAATTAGGGATTTTTCATCACCTCTTTTGAGGGCAAATTGATTAGTAAATCTGGACACAAAGATGAAATTTCAGATGTAGCGTCATGATCTTAATAAACTACATTATGTCGGAAACAAAACCGCTGAAATATACTGTATATATATATATATATATATATATATATATATATATATATATATATATATATATATATATATATATATATATATATATATATATATATATAAATATATATATATATATATATATATACTGTATATATATATATATATATATATATATATATATATGAATATATATTCATTTATATATATATATATATATGCGTGTGTGTGTATGTATATATATATATATATATATATACATATATATATTATATTATATATATGTATATATATATATATATATATATATATAGTATATATATATACATACACACACACACGCACATATATATATATATATATATATATGGCAAATTTGAAAAGTGAAGGGATGGCCATGCACGCGAGTTCAAAAACTAAAATGAGCAGGCAAACAAGCACCGAATAAGAGCTTACGATTTCATTCAATTCCTCCGTGAGACGGTGAGACAATGAGTCGTGATACAGCTTTCTGACTGTTTAGACAACAGTTCGGAAGGCCTTTATGGCCAATTGATTATAGCTTGGGTATCATTACTAACATTTAGAGTAGCCCGCTACTGAAGACTCTGAGCTCTTATCGTCTCTGGAGACCAGTGGCAACGTTGGTGTTATATTGTAGGTGATAACAGAAAGGCAAGGTGAATGCAAATAAATCTTATTCAGCAAATAACGAGCTTATATACAAACAGTTGAGAGCAAGAATGTCACAAAAACTCAAATAATATGAAACATGCGATGGCAAGCATAAACAGGTTTTTTCTGCCCGTGAAGGAGAGAGCGAGAGATAGAACAGCAATATCATTACAGTGTATGAGCGTATATGAAACACGTGCAGTACAATAGCCTATGTTCTCCTCTGATGTATCTTGTTCAAACCGTAAATCAACCTGACCTTTTCTAACAAGTTACGATATTCGAAGATTATCTCTTTTCTCCGTGACACTATAACCAAAAGATTTGCAGGACTCACGTGTGATACCTCAAGAATCTCTTAACAATAAGATCGACATCCCTTCGAATGCATAGTGACAGACCATTTAAAGATGGTATAGGCTCTAAAAGAATGAAAATAGAAATAGATAATTAAAAGGTGTGTCTGTTTTAGAATAGACATAAAACTGAAGAACATGTTATTCAATAAGGATGTGAACTCTGACTAACAAAAGAGACTCACATGAGGTACCAAATGAAATCCGTGAAAATGGAAAATTCCAATTTTATTTAGTTTTCTAAAGAACGTAGCACGTAGAACTGGACGAGTAATGGGATGCTCACATTTTTTCAGAATATTTCTGCTATATATCCTTTATTATAATTTTTTTCAGGCTTTGAGAGTGACCTAATTATCCCAATTATTTTGAACAGTGGTGAACTCCATGCAGATACATGCAAATAACAACTATGTGTTCTGCGTTTCCATAAGCTTGGTCAATGTAAGCCTAATCCTCATTTTCCGTGGATCGCTCTCTCGTGTTACCAGCAGGTAACTCAAAGACAAAAAGGACACAATTTCAGTTTTCTGGTGGAATTTGAAATTCCTTAAAATTCATTTTCTGTTGACAAAGTGTATTGTAGTTCTCTCTCTCTCTCTCTCTCTCTCTCTCTCTCTCCTCTCTCTCTCTCTCTCTCTCTCTCTCTCTCTCTCTCTCTCATATTTAAGCACTTGCATTCATTTGTCTATTCAAATGTGTAATACATTATGTTCAGGTCCTATACAAGTCACTAATTACAATAACAACTTCTTGCATATTTTACAGCCAAACACAATAGTAATGGAAGTCTTACCTATGAATTCCCTCAGTTTGTTTGAAAAACAATATAAATAAATAAAATCCTATAATAAAACTGAAAAAATAATTTTGAATACTACAGTTTGTAGCGAATAAAACTCGAAACATCGGAATGGAGACGTCTTTCTGAACGACAGGACTGTGTTCTGAAATAAGAACTTCACCAGAATATCTAACTGTTTTCTTCTATTTCCTTAATTTTAAGAAATTCAACATTGCATTCTCTGCTCTTGTATTCCGGGCATCTAAATACTTTTGTATCAATATAGTTGGGGAAAGCTAGATTCAATTCGTAACAAAACCTTTTTCAGCGTTCAAAGGAATCCAGAATTCGCAATAACTAGAATATTAGGATTCACATGAACCACCGTCCTAGTAACTTGATATGTATGTTATTATATTATTATAAATCTACAATTATTGTACAAGAAACTGAAAAGAGATAAACCTTATTATTATTCTATTAAATAACCTTTGATAGAGAATTAATCGGATATTCAAGTAGTTTTTCATTTTTGTGCTAAAAGGTCAATTCATTTCTTGCTGTCTTCTTAAAATCTGGGGCAGGGAAAATAGGGGAGCAAATAAAGGGTAGGAGAGAGAGTGGAAAAATATTAAAAGAATTTTATACATGAATTTCAGCAAGAGTAAAAACATTGGAGCATACAAAAATGTAATTTATTTTTAGTCAAAGGCTTAGCTAAAATTGTAATTGTTTTATTTATATTTTTAACCATATCCCCAAATATGGCCAGCTAACATAAGAAACTTCAATAATGTACTGACTCGAGTATCTGAAAGCATAGTTACGCATTTATCGTTTTTTTATTCTATATTCAAAATACATTACAAATAAAAAAAAAAGGTTTAGAACAATCCTGAAAGAAAGTAAGTGTAATTTTTCTTGTCATAATATAAAGGCTCAGTCAGCCCCCATCATAGCAATACAGGAGTGTGAACAAAATAACGATGCTAAATGTTCCTTGAATCATAACATTTCTTGTGTGATCTCTATAATTCCCAGGGAAGCCTCCAAAAGACCGAGGACTCCGAAGTGTCGGCGCCCCTGATTCCCCGCAGAGTTTCCTGCCATAACCAGGGCCACGCTCCCTAAAATGGCCCCAAAAAGGTGACAATTTTACCACGGGAGTCCACTATATTGACAGCTTTTTATTGGCCAGATATATTGCTTAAGAGAGAGAGAGAGAGAGAGAGAGAGAGAGAGAGAGAGAGAGAGAGAGAGAGAGAGAGAGAGAGAAGGGCGAGGGGCGTGATGGACATCGAAACAAACAGGATAGAGGGCATAGATTTGTATATAAATAAAAGAACTGGTAAAGACAAATAAATCTAAGGTCATTAGAATGACATAAGCTTGACAATATATCCTAAGAAGATTAATTCTTATAACAATTTTAATTTTCTATGATTTGGAAGCTTGGCTGTACGTTTGTATATGTGCATACCCAATTCATAATTATATAATTACAACATTATGTGGGATGTGCTTTTCAGTTCTCGTTTGTAACAATTACTTAGTCTATGGAAAAATTAACAAATATACAAAGAAATGACTTGATTTTACGAGAGTTTGAATCACATTAGTGATAGTTACATGCAAGTGAAAAGCTGTCTTGATTTGTACAGTCCCAGTTCAAAAGTCCATTGACACGCTCTTACGTACTATTTACATTGGGAAGTGATAGTCATTGAGTGACGTCGGATTATTGAATTTCACTATCACTTTCCACAATTCTGAGTCGTTATACCGTAGAAGTCAAGGAGTTAATCCTACAAATTAAGTCTGTTTACCATGTTATAATGGTACAACGATTAAGATAAATTTGCAGCACAGAATTTGATATCTTCATAGACATCAAATTATCATTTTGTTAAAATAA
This sequence comes from Palaemon carinicauda, assembly GCF_036898095.1. Lineage (NCBI taxonomy): Eukaryota > Metazoa > Arthropoda > Malacostraca > Decapoda > Palaemonidae > Palaemon > Palaemon carinicauda. The sequence goes on from NC_090729.1 coordinate 140,632,482, forward strand.
GATAAAATACATAACATGTGAAATGATATTTTAGTGATAGTTATCTGTTTATCTAAGTTTGCATTTCCATCACAATGATACTCATCAACATCATAATCCCGAAGTTAGTTTCTACTTTCGCTTCCCTCTGTTATCTGAAGAGGAAGCCGAGGCCGCCTGTGGATGGCTCCTCCTCACATTACTTCTCAACGGGGGATCTGAGGGAAGATCACTCGCACAATAAACAGAGAAAATATTCTCCGTATCAAGGAGACATTCCCTTTGTTTTCGACTTACAGGGAAGTGGTCTGACTTCTCAGTCTGGAATTCTGTGTAGAAGGAACTAGAATTCATCACGATGAATATCTACCAAAAGCATTCTACAATGTATTTTTCAATAGGAAACACACTCTCTCTCTCTCTCTCTCTCTCTCTCTCTCTCTCTCTCTCTCTCTCTCTCTCTCTCTCTCTCTCATTTAAAACTCATTTGTGGTTTCATCTGAGATAAAAGAGATTTCTTAGAATTTCTTTCTGCCTGGAGGATTACAAAATTAATAAACTGATATTTGTTATAATCTGAATATCTATAATATGAAAGTAAAAGAGCCTAAAGTGCAATTGCTTCATAAGGAAAATCATTTTCTCTGACAGAGATGACAGTAAATAACCAAAACGGTTATATACTTAGCTATCAAATGAGTGGGATTTCTACTGGAAAAATTTTTTCTCTATTTCCCGTCATCTCTCACTTCTACATGATCGAATTGTTCCTTTTTGCTACAAGAAGCACCTGCAATTATTGATACTTCTCTTTTATTTCTCTACACTTAAAAATTTGCAGTAAAAAAAAAAAAAAACGTTAAAAATCCTGAAATAAATGTTGCCAGGCATTTATCGTTTTAAAAACGGATATATTGACGTATTACGGTCACCAACCCTATAAAAATGATAACAAAGTAGGGTAAAAATTAGGGTCGCCTGTATTTTTACTGAAATACGGCTAAGAACCTTATAATCTTACGGATGATTTCCGATTAATGTTACCTTATTCATACGATTTCTTTGAAAATTATAATCCATAAGGTAACATATTTTCTCATGTGTTTAAAAGAATCTACTTAGTTTTAAGATAAGTCTCCAAGCCTTCAAATAGATTAATTTTCTTGATAATTTTTCTTCTGGAATATCAGAACTCGAACAGCGTAGTTAAAGAGACCTCCTTAAATACCTTAGCTCATGCAAAAACTGATTTAGAGCTGTTTATCTTAATCAAAAGCTTAATCATAAGCCTCTACTTAATTTCTTCCTGTACCTGATCTACCAATGTGTGGACAACAATTCTTTACTTGTTTTGAAAGTAACTGCTTCAAATATAGATATAAATTTCGTTCTTGAATATTACTTACCGACTTAAGCAAAATTTCTGCGTAACACCATTCAGCACGGAATCTCGGCTTTCATTAAATTTTGCTATGTAAAATTAATCCAAAGGCATTCGTTTCCCAAAGCGTATCAGCAATTCTGGTAAATCTTCCCTTACAGTTAAAAAAAGAAAATCCTTTACTTTACAAGTTTTATGCATTATCATGAAGGTGCGTTCGCTTATGTTTACGTCTTAAATTTGGTTCGTCGACGTTTGAGGTTTCTTGCCCTGTGAAGCTACCGGGGATCAACTTGTTTGCCATACTTACTTACATTTTACTTACTTTGATGGCTACTTTTCAGGTTCCATACAGCAGGGGAACCCCACTCTCTACAGGACCTCCACTGTCGTTTTACCTTGTTCGTTCAGAGTATTTAACGTTTCATATCGCGCATTGTTCGTGTACTGTTAAATCATCACTGTCAAAAAACCCATGAAATAAGAAAGTCTTTAGTTTCCCCTTGAAAGCCTTAATGTCTCCAATCATTCGAATGTTTCGTGGGAGCTTATTATATAGTCTCGGGGCCGCATATTTAAAGGCTCTGGAGCCTAAAGTAGACATAAATCTAGGTTCCAACAGTTTGAAGCCATCTGTAACTATTCTCGTGTCGACACGATTAGTTGGCTGCGCAATATATAGCAATTCTCTTAAGTATTTTGGACGACCGGTTCTGATAACTTGGTGGGTTATTGTACATATTTTAAATTCAATTCTCGCTTTAATCGGCAGCCAGTGTAAATCGATTAGTATAGGGGTGATCCTTTCTCTAGGTGGGACACCTTTTATCAGTCTTGCTCCTCTGTTTATTGTTTTGTAATTTCTTATGTTGCAATTTCGGTAAATTGTAGTAGATAGAGTTGCAGTAGTCAATGCTGGTAATAACACAGTTTATCACAAGTTTTTTTTTACAGAATTTTCGTCCAGGTACTTTTTTATAAAGGCAATTTTTCTTAGATGATAACCAGCAGTTTTTATTACATTATTTATTTCGGCATTTAGAGACAGGTTACAGTCAAGAAATACGGGTGAACAGGAAGCTGCCTGTGTTTTTCCTCTTCGTTCTAGACCCATCAGCAGTGTTCGAAGACGCCTTCCAACACCCATTGGATTATCTAGATGCGTACGACTTTCTGCTGTTCAGCCTTATCTGGCTGGTAATTAACACACGCCAGGACTCAGGACGTATGTAATACATGACCTCTTGGTCAAGATCCTGGGATAACTACCCCTATGGCTCACTTTTCTCTTTCATCTGCACCTGCAGAAGTACCACAAAGTCATGAAGTCTTTATCTTTTCACGGGTGAAGACTATCCAGCATCTCTTCCAAGCACAAGGCTTTTCTCTAGGTATCTCCTGAGGTCCGCTACAACTGTCCACCAGGCTAAGTGGACCATCGTCTGCGATTAGTGTCACCGATGGAAGCACCTCTCAGTCGTGGCTGTCAAAGGCTCTAGCGGATCGAGGAGGGGTCGAGAGGGGTCATTCGCCCCCCACCGTTTTTTTTTTTTTTTTTTTTTTTTTTTTTTTTTTTTTTTTTTTTTTTTTTTTGAGGAAAACAAGTTTGACTGTTCAATTTGGGTTTTCAAGAAAATAAATTTACGGTAAAACTTGGAATTTTCAAAATAAAGTTTGACTGTTAAATTTGGAGGTTTAAAAACAATTTTGACTGTTAAACTTGTGCTTTTCAAAATAAAGTTTGACTGTTGAACTTGTAATTTTCAAGAAAAAAAAGTTTGACTGTTAAACTCGGCATATTGGTGGAACATATTTATTTTGTCTGTTATCTTTTTTTTTTCAGATTTCATCCTTTATAAAGTTGTTTTATTTTTTAAATTTTCGTACAACCTAATTTTCTCTTGCTCAAAAGTCAAAAACTTTATGATTCAATATTTAAAAGTAAATTTATTATGTCAAAGCCATTCTAATTATGAATATGTAAAGTAGGGTCAACATGGACTCTTATTCCCTCCAATGGACAAGTGGTTAAGTTTATTTTCGATCGTATTGACACATACAAAGTATTTTTTGAAAGATCCCCTTCTGTCTTTATTCTCGACCCAGAGTTAATTTGAAATTATAAACTATTTGTGGCTGAATACATGAAAGTCACGTCTTTAAGGATAATAGATATCATAAATAGCTTCTGTTGAAATAATTCTTAATCGTTTATCTTGTGCAATAGACAAGAATTGGTACAACAGCCTGGGAATCAGCTCAATTCTCTTGATGATGATGATGATGATATATACTGTATATATATATATATATATATATATGTGTGTATGTGTATTTATATATATATATATATATGTGTGTGTGTGTGTGTGTGTGTGTGTATGAAGAGAACTTTCTTATGAGCATTTCACTCGTATTTTCTGATTGAAGAGGTCCTCTCTAGATGACTGCTTGAATGCCACTCGCTACAAGACAAAACCAATTACTATACAGTTATAACCATTCTACATTATCATCATTATAATAATCACAAAATAACTAATAGTTCTTCTATGTCAGTATCAAGACGAATTACGCATCAATGGACAAAATATATTTCATTAGAGTAAAAAGATGAGAAAATTCTTAGAATATATATTTATAGATATAGACTATCGTCATATCTTGATACCTTAATGTTAATTGCATTAGTTTTCTATGAAGAGATGTCAATTACTTTATGAAAACATTACACTCGAATTTAGTTATAGTGAATATTAGTGCAAATTATATAAGTTTTAACGAAAAATATAATCAGCCTAGAGAGAGAGAGAGAGAGAGAGAGAGAGAGAGAGAGAGAGAGAGTTTCTAGAAATACTATGGCAAGCTTTCAATAATCCAAAAAGAGATTTCAACTGCAGAAGGTCTGGACTATAACTTCATTATGTATTATTACTATGGAGCTAGATTATTGTTTTGAAATACAGGGCTGGTTTTCAATATATATATATATATATATATATAATATATAATACATATATATATATATTATATATATGTACAGTATATATATATATATATATATATATACATACAGTATATATATATATATATATATATCATCAGTCGTTGCTAGTTCACTTTAGGACAAAGGACTCAGCCAAGTCCTTCCACTCTCGTCTATTTATGGTCTTCCTATGCCATTCTATACCAGCAAATTGTCTTATCTCCTCAGTCCATCAAATTTTCTTCCCTCCCCTGCTACTTTTACAATCTCTAGAGACCAAGTCTGTTATTCTTAATGTCCATCTGTTATGTCATTCTCATTATAAGTACTGCTCATATCTATTTTCTTTTCTTACATGTTGTCAAAATATCCTTTACTTTAGTTGGCTCTCGTATCCCTGTTGCTCTTTTTCCGTCTCTTAGTGTAAATACCATCATTAACCTTTCCATAGCTCTTTGCGTAGTAACTAGCTTATGTTCCAACTCATTTGTAATGCTCCGTCTTTCTGATGCATTAGTTATTACTGGTAGGATCATCTGATTAAATACTTTTATTTTAGAGAAAGTGGCATTATAATTTTCATAATCTCATTTTGTTTACCAAAAGCTCTTCATCCCATGCTTATCCTTCTTTTAATTTTGGTTTCATGTCCTTAGGAAACATAAATACGTATATTCATTCACTATCTCTAGTGGTTCTTCCGTAACCCTTAGTTGTTGTCTCAGTATTTTCATTGAATATTACCTTATTTTTACTCATATCAATTTTCAGTCCTACATTTCATCTTTCTCTATTCAAATCTACTATCATCTTTTACAATCCCTCCCATGATTCACTAAATAGAACTTTGTCATCTGCAAATCTTAAAATGCTAAGGTATTCTCCCTTGATGTTAATTCCTACATTTTTCCAATCTAACTTTTTTGAAAAATTGAATAATTTAGAACAGATGGGGTCTCCCTGTCCAACTTCTTTTCAATTGCATTTTTCTCACTATTTTTATGTAGATTTAATGCTGCTGTACTTCCCGTATAAATATCTTCAATTGTTCATACATAAATCTATTCCCTGTCTTTGAAGGGCTATTATTATTATTATTATTATTATTATTATTATTATTATTATTATTATTATTATTATTATTATTAGCCAAGTTGGAAAAGCAGGATTCTATAACCCCAAAGGTCTGACAGAAAATAATAGCCCAGTGAGGAAAGGAAATAAGGAAATGAATAAATTATAGGAGAAGTGATGAACAATCATAATAATAATAATATTATTAACATTAAAATATATATTCCATATAAAAAAATATAAAAAAAAGACTTATGTCAGCGTGTTCAACATAAAAATATTTGCTGCAAGTTTGAACTTTTGAAGTTTTGACAGAATCAAAAGCTTTCTGATTGTCGAAAAAATGGCATACATAGCAGTTTAGCTTAGTCTGTTGGCTTTTTTATTAACTGGTTAAGTACTTGGATATCCTGCCTACTCTCTTAGTTGATTAGTGTCGAGCTGTTTTTCAATTCGGCTTAATATGATCTTTGTAAATATTTCATATATTACGGAGAGTAAACTTATGGGGGGGGGATTAATTTTTCTGGTCTTTTGTGTCTCCCTTTTTGCGAATGAGTATAATGATAAAGATTTTTCCAAGCTCTGGGTATAGAACATTCTTGCAGGTATTTTGTATAAAGTTCATCGAGTTTTACGACTATGAAATTATATCCATCTATTATATATATATATATATATATATATATATATATATATATATATATATATATATATATATATATATATATATATATATATACATATATATATATATATATATAATATATATATATATATATATATATATGTATATATATATATATATATATATATATATATATATATATATATATATATATATATATATATATGTATATATATATATATATATATATATAATGTCCAATATTACAGTATTTCTATTGGAATTGATAGAGAAATTATTTTCGATTTAATACTGCAGTAACTTTCAACTGCCCTTCTCTCTCTCTCGGCATACAGTATGTATATATCAGCGTCAGATGTAAATATTCGATATGACCTTTTTTAAGGAAATTAAACCATATGTGGGAACACTTGAGAAAGAACAATAAAATTTTCGAGGGAGTAACATCAACTTTCAGAAATCTCTGATATGGCTGTTTTATCACTTAGCTTTGGTTCTTTTCGGTATCTGGGGCTAAATTCCTATTTATTGAAATTGGAAATGGAAATACAATGCAATTTGATTGCTACGATTTTTGTTCAATATCATTTGTAACATTGAAAAGTGTTATGATTAACAAATCTACGTAGCCTGTAAACTCCATAATTCTATCATTATTCAATAATTTTACCGATTCTAAATGTAATATATATTTCAAACAAAGCTGAGGTTTAAATATGCGAGATAACTTGTATGGTGGTCATTGTTGTTTCTATAGAAAAAATAGCACTGTAGATAAGATGAAAAAGGAAAAAAAAAAAATCTTCAATGAAATAAAAACCAGCCATTTCTTCCGAGAAATTTCTAATATGAAGAAATAAAACAAGTTTATGATGCAAATCTTGAAATTCACGCAAACCTTTAAACTTTGATAAAACTAAAACAATAACAACAATTTCCGTTCAATGATTGTTATAAGAAAAAATCTAGTAAAAGAGATATGGAAGATTGAAATCCTCTCTCTCTCTCTCTCTCTCTCTCTCTCTCTCTCTCTCTCTCTCTCTCTCTCTCTCTCTCTCTCTCTCTCTCTCTCTCTCTCACATAAGTTGGAAAAATTCATAATATATAAACTTGAAATAGAGATTGTGTTTCTTATATGAATGAAGTTAGAAGGAGTGGAGAGATTAACTACAATTAGACGAGTCGAGAATTGCTGTAGGTTGACGTTTGAACAGAAGGATGCAGGGGTTTCAATAACTCAGTGGTAGTCAACTGATGGGGCTTCTTAGGAATGTATAGTCATGTACTAAAAGTAATTGTAGAGATTACTGCTGAAAAGTTTTATATATTTTATCGCGATACTGTTATTGCGCAGTGCAATTTTTCTTTTGATGAATTTAATTATAAAGAATAATTGGTTTCCTTTTACATGAAAAATAGCTCTAAAAATAGGTTAAAAATTGACCCCCCGGCTACTTTGGGTATGTTTTCCGACCCCCTCTTTTTGAACTTGCTGGATCCGTGCTTGAAAGACTACCACCCAGCCTTGAGTAAGGCCTTTCGATTGAAGGGTATATACCTCTCAGCTCCCTGGGAGTTGTCTATGCTCATGAGAAGCTTCGACCATTCTTGCCCACCCTGGGATCTCAGGCCCCAAAAAGGGGACGTGACCTTCGTCCTAAAGGCTCTTACGTATACCCTGTTCATGCCTTTGAGGAGGTCATCAAATAGGGATCTTCATCTCAAGGCTATCTTTCTTCTAACTCTAGTGTTGGTGAAGAGAGTTGTTGAGTTGCACAGTCCTCAGGTTTTTACCAGACTTTGTGGCTAAGACTCAAAATTTCTTAGGCCTGAATATTAGAAACCTTTTATTAGCACTAACTGGTACAAGAAGGTGGTCTCAAGGAACACTCTCTCTTTATGACTGGGTAAGATCAATAGAGCTTATGCCTTGGACAACTAGAAACTCAAGACGCCAGCCAAGACCAGGGTTCACAAGTTCGTGGTCAATCTATCAGTGGGGCAAGTGCCAAAGAGGGGTGTCTGGAAAAGACAAAACGCCTTTACGACCTTCTACTTATGAGAGTTTACCCACAAGGCCCTTTACACCTTTGTGTTTGGCCCTGTGGTGGCTGCTCAAGCTATTTTGTAGCCAGCCCACTTTCCACGTGGGACAAGGATACATCGCATCTATGGTAATGTGTAGATGTGAGTCTTCTGTCCCCCTCTCATGGGCAAAGCAGTCGAAATCTTACAAGTTGGTCGTATCAGAAGCTGGTAAGTTTCTTTTCAGAGCACCATTCTTTATATTTCAAGAAGTATCTTTCTCCATTCTCCTTTAACGAGCAGGGAGATGGTGAATTTTATACCAACCCATTAATCATAACACCTGGAATTTAATTCTATCTGGCGTCCCTTTCGGGGGGAAGGTTTCTTCAGGTTTATAAAGTACATTTGCACATGTACAATCCAGGCCCTATGAGTCTCTCATCTTTATGAAAAACAGATGTGGGGTGTTCATTGGTCTTCACTTCTATGGAAGAAAATTTAACCTTCCAGTTTTGGTTCTTGGGGACTTCTAACCCTCCACGTAGTGAGTCTCGCTAATTAATGGATGGGTGTTTGTATGCTTCATAGGAACAAATTATAGTGTAATTTGTATTTTTCCTAACCATGCAAACCTGAGTCCTTTAATCCAACTTCCCTCCTCAACTAACTCTTTAAGGCTTCTTTAACACTAAGCATTTTATTTTCCATACATGAGGCGGTCTCCGCACCGCCTAGCGAACGAAAACCGCTGACATTGCGGTCGCTGCGCGTAAATGATAGAATCATATTTGCTGAATTTTCGTGAGTGAAGAGGGCACTTTAATTAAGATGACAATATTTTGAAATATTTGAACTTTAATGATAAATGTCATTATAACTAGATTGTATCCTAGCTAGTAATAATGATGATAATAATTTGTGCATTAATTATACAATTTCCTAAATAACTTTGCAAAAACTAATTTGCCACAATTGGTATGATAAGAATGTTTGTAAATTGAAAAATTAATAAACTTACCAAATACATTCTTCTCTTTATCATCCAGACTCTCAAAATCTTCCCTTAATTCACAGCAAACTTCTCTCCTAGCCGATGTAATAGAACTCAGACATTTGTATTCTTCCAGCCTTTTGTCCCATAGCACTGGTTTCGTTTCTACTAAAGAAATAAGTACTTCAATATCAATATTTTGTTCCATGAGAAACACTGCGTGACCTACTACTGCCCGCCGAACAATGGGCAGGAAAAAAAATCATGTGGTGAGAAGACTTGTATTGAACTGTACCACCCGTTTGTCACACGATCGTATATAGTAATGACATTTCTCTTTTTTGTATATATTATCCTTTGTATCTTCGCTCTCCCCTCGCACTGACAGCAACTTGCATGAACCTGTCTGCCTATTTCTCATTGTTAACTGTTAACAGAACTGGTTGCCAGTTGGACCTAGTGTGTATATATACCCGATGTGTCCATAATAAAGTACTCAGTTGCTTTCATCCCACTTTTAAGTCACAACCTACTCTTTCCTCATCACATTGGTGAGCCCGGAAGTCGACTCGCTCCTCCCGCCTTCCATCCCCTCACTGTTACTATGGCCGTCCTTTTGAAAATTTCGTTGCTCGCCAGCGGAGAGGCGTTTGCTTGGTTTCAGTGTGCAGAAGTCCAGTTCCGCATCAAGGGCGTGACTAGCTCAACCATCAAAGCAGATTATGTTCTCGTGGCGATACCCGAGGACACCTTCCCGGAAATCCCCGACTGGCTTTGTGAACAAGGAGACACCCCAATAGTATATGACGCCCTCAAAACATACCGTCTGCAACAGTACTCGCCGTCGCCGTCTGCCCATATAGCAAAGCTTTTTCAGCTCTCTCAACAACCGTTGGGGGACCAAAGGGCTTCGCTCGCCCTCAGGGAAATGACCAGTATCGCTCGCCTGCAACCTGCCGCAGATGGTTCTCCTTGTGAGGTGAACCTACTTCGTACCCTTTGGCTCGCCGTTTACCCAAACCTGTATGTGTTGGTGTAAGAATGTCATACGCACATATTCGTTGTTCTGTCTCATATCTCTTCATGTGATATAGAATTATTTAGAGTTGTAGGTTACTTCTTGAAAGAAGTCAAAGTTAAATTAACTTTAAACAAATTTATTATTAACTCCATCACTGGAGTATGGATGGTTTGGTTGGAAGACCATTCCGTTTGGAAATATAACTAGAACTGACAAACCATAGGTTTGAGTTGATAACGTTGTATTAGTTATATCAGCATTTATCACAAATATGATTACACTACATTATAACCGGAAGCCATCTGTTTCCGTGTAAAGATCAAAGAGGTCAATTGTTTCTCAAGGGATGCTTGTGTTATGTTGACTCTTCATACAAAATGTTACCTATGCAATGATTTAGCTTGGTCTTACTTTCGCATCCTGTTATGGCTTGTCGTTCACACTCCATCTCTCCTATGATCCAATGGGTGATGGGTTTATAAATGTATATATATGTTACATTAGCTCGGACAGCTACCTTCAAAGATTTGAATAACAAAAATTACGTTAAAAATATGTTTTCTAGGAGTGTGACTGGATATATGTTTTAGCCATAGCCATAAACAAGTGATTAAGGATGAATTTGCAAATAGGCATATAAAAAAAAAATACATACCTAACAGACATAGTAAAAAATAAAGAAAAATGCATGGAAAAGACAGATCTAGCAAATAATTATGTGGTACCCCCCAAAAAAACTGAATGTACATGTGAATTAGTAACTTGTTAAAGAATAGTTGTTAGCTTTGTCAAAAATACAGATTATTATAATACGGTAACTAATAAAGAATTTTTGTTACCTTGGTAGAGATATAATTACAGTGCACAAAAAAAAAATTCCTGGTACGTACACGCACCACGGTTTCATATATATACATATATATATATATATATATATATATATATATATATATATATATATATATATATATATATATATATATATATAGGGCTTATATATTTTATTAGATGCCCAAAAGATACTTTTATTTTTTAACATATTGGGCTTATATATTTTATTAGATGCCCAAAAAATGTTTTTAAAATGTTTTTAAAATGCAAATGTCCTAGAGTCTCTTCAACTACATATTACTAGCGTACTGACCGCTTTTCATTCACCTCACTATTCCAGACAATTTTACTCCCCCCCCACCCCGAGTCAATGAAATGGACAATTTCAAACGGCTCTAAATGTGAATGATGCCATACCCGATGTCGATAGTTTACCCATAAAGGACTTAATGACCAAAGCCGACGCCCTTTTGGACAGCCACTTCACATCCTTCAAGACCTCCATCAACGTCTCCACTCCTGACAAAGAGGACACCTATTCGACGTCAACAGAAGCTGACGTGAATGCCGTAGGACACACACGCCTATCCCATGAGGTGCCATAGCGACGACAAAGCCGCCCATCCCCCACCAATAGCTCGTGCCCCAACCAACAACTTCTAGTACCACTTACTGCCGCCCATCGGCCGCAGCTTTGCCACGAAGAAATGTGCCAAGGATTGTCAGTGGCCAAGTAACGATAAGTAGGCCATTGCTCCTGGCGGTGGCTTCCCGTGTTTCTAATCTTTTCTTTTTACATGATGCAGGAACGGGCGTGCGATTTTTGGTAGACACACGGGTGCTTGTTGTTCTCTTTTGCCAAAGGAACTCTTCAGGACATGACGTAGTCTGTCTAAGTCTGCCGACGTCCACCTGGTAGCTGCCAACGGATCTGAGATACCCACCTACGGTTACGAGAACCTCATATTATTGTTTGGAAACGGCAAATTTAATTGGATGTTTCTCGTTGCTGACGTCACATTGCCAATCCTCGGTGTGGATTTCCTCTCTCATTTCCAATTTCTGGTCGATGTCGCCCACCGACGATTGGTCAACGCAGGCTCGCACTTGTCGACACCTCTTCAACCCGCCCCCTCCAACCTCGCTCTCCATATCAGCACACCTACGGATGCCTACAGCCACCTCCTCACGTCATACCTGGAAGTTTTCCGTCCAGAACTGTGCCAAACGCCCACAGCTCCAGCCAAACACGGTATTTACCACCATATCAAGACGATGGGACCCCCAGTCTTCGCCAAATTCAGACGTCTGGCACCGGATCGATTGGCAGCCGGCAAACGGACGTTCACCGAAATGGAGGAAATGGGCCTTTGCCAAAAGGCCTCCAGCCCATGGTCGTCAATCTTACACATCATCCTGAAGAAAGACGGCTCCCTCCGTTTGTGTGGGGATTACAGACGCCTGAACATGCAAACAGAACCGGATCACTATCCGCTCCCAAACATCGCCGATGTGACCTCCTACATGCACAAAGTGAAGGTTTTCTCCACCCTCGACCTCCTGAAGGGGTATTATCGGGTGCCTATGAACCTAGAAGACATCCCCAAGACAGCCATCACCACTCCCTTCGGTACATACACCTTCAATTACTCCTGTTTTTGCCTGCTTAATGCTGGGGCCACTTTTCAACGTCTCACGGATGGCATCTTAGGGGACCTCCCCTTCTGTGTATGTTACGTGTAAGACATACTTGTGTTCTTTTCCGCATAAGAGGAAGACCTCCGTCACCTGCGCACCAGGCTTGACCGCCTACAACAAAATGGCCTTGTAATCTGGTACGACGAGTGTACCTTTGGCGCCAACCAAGTGTCGTTCTTAGGGCACCGCATCACTCCTGGAGACCATCCCCTCCCTGAGAAAGTAGCTGCTGTTCAGAACTTCCCCACGCCCTCGAACGCCAAAGCACTGCAGGAATTCTTGGGCATAATCAACTATTATCACTGTTTCTGCCAGCCATTGCCACCACTCTTTCTCCCCTCTATGCCTCCCTCAAGGGTAAGCCAAAAGACCTGAAGTAGGGTCCCCTTCAAGAAGCGGCCTTCTGCAACGCAAAGAATGCCCTATTACACTGCTGTTCTCGCTATTCCCATTCCACATGCCCCTCGCCTTCTCTCCACCGATGCCAGCGACGTCGCTATTGGTGCAGTACTCGAACAGGTGGTCAACGGCTCGTCCCGCCCATTATGCCTTCTTCAGCAGAAAACTATCCAAGGCCGAATCGGGTTATTCTACATTCGGTCGCGAATTGCTGGCAGTGCACTTGGCTCTCCGTCACTTTCGCCATTTCTTAGAAGGTACACCTTTCGTCATTCGCACAGACCACATGCCTTTGGTGCACACCTTCACTCGACAGTCTGATGCCTAGTCCGCCCGTCAACGCCGACATCTCTCTGCCGTGGCTGAATACAATTGTACCCTTCAACAAGTCCCTGGGAAAATTAATCCTGTTGCCGATGCCCGGTCAAGAAACACGTTGGCTGCTGCTCAACTGGGATTGGATTACAATGCCTTGGCTGAAGCCCAATCATAGGATCTAGAGTATCAAGAATGTAGGACATCCTGCACATCCCTCCGTTGGGAAGATGTCCCCCTCTATGACTCCAACACCACCCTCCTCTGTGATGTCAGTACTGGTAGACCACGACCTTGGATTCCTGCTTCCAAGCGCCGACAGGTGTTTGATTTCATTCACGGCCTTTCACAGCCCTCACGCTGTTCTACTGCACAGCTGCTGAAGACAAAGCTCATTTGGCACGGCATTACCAAGGATGCTAAGGATTGGGTCCGTGCCTGTACTTCTTGTCAAACTTCCAAAGTACATCGACACACGAGTTCAGGAGTGGGCACCTTTCCTCAACCTCAGCGTAGTTTCGCCCACATTCATGTTGACATTGTAGGCCCCCTACCCACATCCCAAGGACATCGTTACCTGTTTACCATCATTGACCGCTTCACTCGTTGGCCTGAAGCCATTCCCATGGAAACTGCAATGTCTGCCTCATGTACATCTGCCTTACTCTCAGGATGGATAGCAAGATTTGGTATCCCTGAGCATATTACTTCTGACAGGGGTACCACTTTCACCTCTCAATTGTGGACATCATTAGCGAATCTCCTGGGCATCACCCTACATCAGACAACTACCTAGAACCCTGCTGCCAATGGAATGGTTGAACGTTTTCATCGCACACTCGAAGCAGCTTTGATGTCCTGCTGCAAGGACTCCAACTGGTTTAACTCAGCTTCCCTGGGTTCTCCTGGGACTAAGGACCACTCCTAAAGACACCCTGGACGTCTCGGCAGCTGAAATGGTGTATGGCGACCTGTTGGTCGTCCGTGCCAAATTTTTTCCTTCTGCAACCTCCTCCGATGATCTGCAGCGCATACGTCACGTCGTGGGAAAATTTACTCTATGCCACCAGACTTACAAGCCCCCTGCGAAACATCACATACCGACAGACTTGCACTCTACAACACACATCTTCCTACACAACAACACTAGCAAGCCACCGCTAACTCCCCCTTACACGAGCCCTTTCCTTGTGATCCGCCGCAATCCGAAAGCATTCCTACTAAACATGCTTGGCAAAGAAGACTGGGTCTCCATTGATCCTCTAAAACCTGCTTATCTCCTGCCAGATGACCCGCCTACAGTTCGCCTCTCTAGGTCAGGGCGCTCTATTTAACATGTACAGTATGTCATTTTTAGGAGCGGGGCGGGGAGGCATGTACCATTCGTGTGTTACATGATCGTACATAGTAATGACATTTCTCTTTTTTTGTATTTATTATCCTTTATATATTCGTTCTCCCCTCGCACTGAGAGCAACTTACATGAACCTGTCTGCCTATTTCTCATTATTAACTGTTAACAGAAACGGTTGCCGGTTGGACAAGAAATAGCATGTTGTATTTTGTGACTTTCTTGCCAGGACCTAGGTTGTATAAATACCCTATGTGTCTATAATAAAGTACTCAGTTGCTTTCATCCCACTTTTGAGTTACAACCTACTCTTGGCTCGTCAGAGAACATAATAGCCAACTGTCACCATCAGCGGAGCGGATCCGGGCAAAGCCAATGGGGCACAGCTCATATAAGGTGGTTCCGCTGCTGAGAAAAATTCGCCCCACCCTAGTGTGAAAGGGTCCATATAATCTATCAGTCACCTGACAAAGGCTAGTCCGCACAGCTTGCAGCAACGGAATTACGCATAATGTGAAAGAGGACTACGTTCAGAGCCAAAAGGTCAAAAGTGAAGAGTTTCTGTTGGATAGGGGGTGGGACTCCTTGCCCATCACCATTGCTAGGTATTCAACTTTAACGATCTATTCCAGACTCTGTATTGAGACGGCAATGTTCCAGCTCGTGCTCAAACAATCTCCCTAATCAAAGGATTCAGATTTGTATGGCTAGGAAAGATACAAAATAAAGTTGAATATTTCTCATTTCAGTCTTGAAGAATGTCTGCAGATTCTTTCTCGTAACATTGAGGGTAAGTGGCTTTGTGAAAGACAGAGAGAGAGAGAGAGAGAGAGAGAGAGAGAGAGAGAGAGAGAGAGAGAGAGAGAGAGAGAGTGTGTGTTCCAGGTTCCTCAATGTTCTCTCCAGAACACTATGATTAAATGTGTATGTGCAAAGTGCTACAATCTGCAGACAGTTCGTTATCTACTTTCTACACAAACTGCACAGTTTGCATATCTTTATTTCTAATTTTCATACCCTGTATAATAATATCAGGATACTTCTTTGGTTGATGATTATAATTTCCTTAATTCTATGTTACCACTGTTAAATTGGTATAAGAATAATTAACATATCAACGGAATGATAACAGAGTTGAAATTAGTTTGTTACATTTAACGGCTTTCTGACGTGGAGTCTAATACTGTTGCAGTGTTGAAGAACACATAGATAGTGTGACGGGGTAGGCGAATGGTTGTGACTCAAAGACAGTGTGAAAGCAACTGAGTGAGTTTATTGTAGAACACTCCTTTATATACAAAATCTCAAAGCAACAAGAATTTTCATGTTCAAAAATCGACACTGTTACAGAGGAGAAAAGCAGACATGTTTATTCTGGTTCTTTTTAGTGCGAGGGAAGAGCGAAGATACAAGCATAATATACACACAAAATGAACTATGTACGACCGTGTGACACACGGTTGGTACAATAGGGTTTGCTGCACTTGCATTATTGGGTAATGGGGCTGGGAGTGCTCAGCAACTACACTTTTCATTTTTGGACCCTGGTAAGGTAAAAGTTTAAAGATAATTTTTATTTGAATTCATTTCGGGCTTAAGGCCAGCAGTCTCTACAAGCTTTTATCCTTCGTGTTCAATGAGGAGATAATTATTTTGACGGGCAAAACCTTCACATTGTGGCTCCTAATATTAGCAAAGTTTTAACCTTAATTACCCTTAGTTTGGCCACTCCTCCTCCTCGGCTACCTAATTGAGAGAGCTGGCATATGAATTATCATAGTAATCGTCACTGGTGCTACTATCGCTTACTGCATACCTGCTAAGAATTCATATATCACTGAACTTTGAAGGCACACATTTTCTCAAAGTAAGACAAAAGCTGACGTCTTGATCAACTTACAGGTATCTAATTTTCTTCTCGCAATCCATGCAACTCTTTCTTAGCAAAGAGGTCACATTTATCTGGCTCTCATTTTTCATACAGTTTTCTCTTTGTGATTTAAATGCTTTTAATACTCCACTACTTCCATTTCTAGTTCTAAGACCCTGTTTATAATCAGCTGATTGTAAAACCTTTAAGGATTTTGCATATATGAGGACTGGCATAACATCTGCTTGCAGTGCTTTGTTGTCTTTTACCTAATCATATATTTTGCAGTTAATTCCAAAGAAAGTTGGTCACAACTTCCCTTGATTGTGGTCGGGAAGTTCGTATGATTGGCCTTGATTTTAGTGCTGCCTTTGACCGTGTTAATCATGAGGCCCTTGTTTTCAAACTGAAACAGTTGGGAGTGGGTGGGTCGTTTCTTAGCATTATTATTGATTTTTTAAGTAATAGATCTCAAAGAGTTGTTGTTGATGGGCACCATCGTGATTATAGGAATGTGATATCCGGTGTTCTTGGCCCATTACTTTTCATACTATATACACATGACATGTGGTTTGGCCTAGAAAACAATCTTGTTGCATATGCAGATGATGCTACTCTCTTTGCATCAATTCCATCCCCTGAATGTAGATCTAGGGATGGTGAATCTCTTAATAGAGATTTAGCTAGAATTAGTGCATGGTGCAAATTATGGGGTATGAAGTTGAATCCTAACAAAACTCAAAGTATGATTGTAAGTAGGTCAAGGACGGTGGCTCCTCAACATCCGGAACTCAGTATTGATAATGTTTCTTTAAATATGTATGACTCTTTCAAAATTTTAGGTGTGATTCTCGACAGTAGATTTACTTTTGACAAACATTTAAGGTCTGTGTCTTCTTCAATTGCACAAAAAATAGGCTTATTGAGAAAGTCTTTCAAGATTTTCGGTGATCAATCTATTCTGAAGAAGTGTTTTA
>NC_090729.1:140655031-140685031 GCF_036898095.1 Palaemon carinicauda
TGATTTTCATTAGCTCTTTTCAAAAACCTTTCAGTGGTGTTCATTACTCTCCTTAAGAGATTCAGTAAATAGACACGGCATTGCTCAGTTGAATAATTTGGCAACTGTTGCGAATCAATCAGGACCGAATACGGTAACACAGGATCCTGTCCATATACTAAAAAGAAAGGCGTGTCCCTGAGCGAGGCATTATATGCAATGTTCAAAGCTAACTCAGCTGTAGGAAGCATGGCCTGCCAATGAAGGGGGTCATCAGCCACTAAGTAACGTGAAATTCGCACCACTTCCCTATTATGCCATTCCACTAAGCCATTAGCTGAAGGCCTTTATGAGGTCACTGAAAAGTGTTCAATTTTCATCAAATCCGTGACCGATTTCACCACCTTATTTATAAACTCAAGAACATTATCACTTGTCAAAATTTTCAGGCAACCAAACCTAGTAATGAAAGCGCAAAGTGCCTGGGCCAATGAATTTGCTGATTTATCCAATATTGCGTAAGTATGAGTGTACCGAGTAAATGCATCCATAAATACACATATATACTTATGTTGTGTTAACCCAGTAGGAAATGGTCCTACCACATTCATATGCACCCTATGAAATTTAATAGGAATCACATGCCACTTTCTGGTTTCCGGTGCAGTGTTTTTATGTTCTTTGAAACAGTTACAAGCATAACAACATTTTATATAATTTTCTATAGATTTTTTTGTTCCTAATCAAAAGAAGGATGCATGAGCTCTCCTTAACGTTCTATCAATCCCTAAATGCCCTGCATACAGACTTGTATGTACAATGTGGATGGCTTGATTAATTAAAGAGGGAGGAAGAACTACGCGTGCACAAAATTTACCTCCCCTCTTTTCGTAAGCACATTATAAGATATCATTCTCTATAAAAAAAAATTTCTCACGAGGCACATTCAGAAATGATGGATAACTCTCTGATTCCCCTTTAATCACTGCTCACACTCTTTCTATCCATTCCTCTTTTTTCTGTCCCTCTTGGATTTCCTTTATGTCACAACCTTCCAAGTCAATCAAACCTGCATCATCAGGGCACTCAGTCCGGACAACCCTGATCGTGTCCTCGGCCACCCACACGTATTCACGTTCACTATTTCCATCTCTCTCTCTCTCTCTCTCTCTCTCTCTCTCTCTCTCTCTCTCTCTCGTGGATCTCATTTCCTGATTGCTCCTCACGTGACTTCACATCCCGTTTTCTATTTTGATAATAGCCTTCAATATTTTGGTTTCGTTCTTCGTTCCTCTTTTGTGCCCTAGTTGTTACTCCTATTGCTGCACCTCTAAAGAGAGCATCAGCTACCTTGTTAGCTTTACCTTCTATGTGGTGAAACTCCTTTATGTTAAACTCTAGCAATCTTTCAATCCATCTAACATGTCTAGATGTCAAGTCACCTTTATAAAATAAATTACGTAAGGGGCGATGATCACTTTACACCCGATGCCTCTCTAGAACCCAAAGAATAGCCAATGCCTCTTGATCGAATGTACTATAATTCTCTTCTGCCCCTTTTAATGCCCGGGAAGCAAAGCAAATGGGTCGCTCTCTACCTTTATCCTCTCGTTGAGAAATTACGCCACCAATAGCTACGCTAATTGCATTTGTTGTCACTAAAAACAGGCGAATAAAATCTAGGATATGAGATGTAAGTCATTGCTAGTTAAGGCAGATTTTAAATGTTAGCCATTTGAAATCTGCCTTAACTTTCTTCTTCTACTCCCCAATTTATCACCCTTTGTTTCTTTAAAGCATCTAAGGGTTTCGCTATCTCTCCAAAACCTCATATGAATTTACGGTAATACTACGCAAGCCCAAGGAACCCAGCTACTTCCTTAGGGGTACGTGGCCTAGGGAAATCTCTAATAGTTTCTTTTTTACCTTCTGGGGTTATTATAAGACCTAAAAATTCGACCTGGTTACAAAATTTATTTTCACACCATTACATCGTAATGCTTCTAAAACTTTACGAATATCATTAATATGTTCTTTAACCCTTTTCCCTGAAAGTATGATATCGTCTAAATAAACAAGAACATTATGGCCAATCAAGGGAGACAAAACTGCCATCATTACTCAAGAAAAATGACTTAGGGCATTTTTAACACCGAAAGGAAGAAATTTACTGAAATAGTTGATCGTTAGCTATAAATGCCGTTTTACTTTTACTGTCTTCCTGAATTGGTATTTGATAGTATCCAGACTTTAAATCGATAGTTGTCAAATATTTACTATCCCGTACCTTTACTATAATTCTTCGATCGAGGACAATGGAAATGCATTATCCTTAATGACTGCATTCAACTTCCTATAATCAACTCACAATCTTATCAAGCCATCCTTTTTCCTAACAGCTACTATTGGAGAACCCCAGGGAGATTCGCTCTCCTCGATTATCCCTTGTTCCCTTAATTTACTAATTTCCCTTTTTATCTCTTCCTGGAAATGAAGGGGTACCTTATAAGGCCTTGACCTGTTCGGCTCCGTCTACCCAGTTTCAATTCTAAAGGAATATCAATTAATCCTCCCGGGTGGCTCGTCTCCAATGGCAATTACATCGGAAGAATCATTAACAATGTTACTAAATACAGGTTGATATTCTGGCGGACATAGTTTTCGAGCTTGCATACAGTATTCAAATTCTGAGTGCGTTCGTCTATGCGGGCTGGAGTTATGGCTCCCAAGATCCCATTATTAGTAATTTCACATAACTAATTCACGCACAGAATCACTTCCTAACACAACTCTTTTATTTGACAAATTAACTATCGTTATATCAGGTCTGTTCTCTCTTATTTCTGACAAGCCCTCTAAAACTACATGTGCCCAATTGTAATGGGGTTTAACTACGACCTTGGTTCCTTCCAGGAGAGGCTGACATGCTGATATGCTCGTAAGTGTCTGGGGAGGCAATACTTCTCATCTTTTAGGTACAGCTGTTACCTTACTTAATTGTCCCTCCTTTCCTGCACAAGCACTTACTCTCTCATGACTTGACTTTCTATCGGCAAAATGCACCCTCCTGCTTTTACTGTTAATCTGTCTTTTTCCCTGTAAATGTATATTTGATTACCCGCAATAAAATCCAACCCCAGTATAGCCTCGATTCCTAGAATTTCTAAGCAGGGCAAGACAAAAAAATCATGTGCAAACTTTACAGATCCCACCTTAAAGTTGACGATCGTTGTATGCCTTGCGTGTAGTTTATTTACTCCTGGCGTGTTGAGGATGATGTATGCCGCTGACTGTAGTGGGTTTGAGGAGATTCCTTTTTCAATAAGCAAAACGCTTGCTCCTGTGTCCATCAGCACTCGAATGGACTTATCTGGTAGGTCAATCCTGAATGCTAACATTCCTAGCCACCCATTAGGATATGTGGGGCACATGGCAACAACCTCGCTTGCAATACAGCTGTCCCCTGCTCCTGTCCCTAATGCTGTGGGGGTGAGGTCGGGGGTACCATGGGAGGTCTCAGTGCCTGCTCCACCGAATCCATCGTAGTCACTCTCACCACTGTCTGGCTGCTGCTTCTGACGTCATGCGGGGAGGGCGGGGGGGGGGGGAATCGATATCCCTCATCTCCCCCTTCCTCTGTTTCCATTTCCTCGGATGTTGGGCGGGGGATGGTGAGAGTGTGTCACAGCCTGCCCGCCCTCGGCATTTTTTGCTAGGCACTCTTGAGATAGATGATAGTAGGCCTGACAGGGGGTTCCTTGGGTCGGGCACTCCACTCATCAATGCCCCTCTCCCTCACACTGCCAACATCTGAAGACTCTTCTCACCTGCTGACTACGTTCCCCCTCTCCCGCTTTGGGGGTTGGTGAGTGCCTCTCATGGCTACCACCTTCTTGGAATTGGGGCAGTTATTCTTAGTCACTTTTTCTTCTGACAAACTGTCTAGAATGTTTTGTATCGCCATTACTATGTCTGCTAACGAGCGATTGTCATCGAACAAATAACCACATAAATACGGGTTTACTAAACTGCGAATATGTTTATGGACAATCGTTTTTTAATCACCTTCTGAGAGATTGGCATTCCCTGTAGCAAAAGAATCACAATTCCAAAAAATGCACATTACAAAACTAAGAATAGATTCACCTTTCCAAATTTTGGGTTTGTAATTTTCTTTCATGTTCCCTTTTCTCGCATCAGGTAAGGCATATTTCTCAATTAAACGTCGTTTTATTTCAGTATAGCTTCTTAAACTGTCTTGTGGCCAACACATTAACTACATTGCCGGAGCATCTTTCAGCAACCTAATTACTTGAATTACTTTTTCTCTTTCTGACCACTCATATGTAGCTACCTCAAAGTCTCTCAAAAACTCTTCGATCGATTGAAACCCTTCGTTAGGCCACTGATCATCAAAAGGCCTAACACCTGCCTGGAGTTCTGGCAATTATCGAATAACGGCGTTTTGCATATCTTCACTTGGCTGTGTATATGTACTTCCACTTGTGTGCGTTTGAACTTCGCTTATGTACGTTGGATATGCCGTGGTTGTGCGCCGCTCCTCTTCTCTTTCAATTAAGAATCTGTTCATTAACTTGGCTAGGCTATCTAACTTATTTTCTAAGTGCTGCGTTCATTGTTCTCGTCTATATTCTTCATCGACATCACTATAACCAACTGCTCCTTCGTTTTCTTCTCCGGCAGCAGCAGTATTTGCTATGTTAGTCCTTGTGTATCTAGGCATCTTGAACCTTTATTTTACCGGCTTAAAGAACCACTTAGCTCACAGCATACACAATCAGACATATTTTTACACCTGGCACCAATTATGTCCCATGTCAATGGATAATGAGACATCAGAACATGGGTTTTCTTCACTTTATTACAAAAAGGTTCGTAAATACACTGTATACAGCCAATACTCTCAGGTGAGTACTTAGTTTAATGATTGCTCAAATGGTGCTGCCTAACCATCGGCAAGTAAAATGTAATGTCTCTCTGTCAATATGTTGAATTGTTAGGTTTTACGGAATTCTCCTCTGTGATGGAAATATGCTGTCACCAATAGGGTCTCAACACATCACCTTAGGAGACTTGGTACATGTCTCGTATAACAGAGTTCAATGATCGCGCCCTACAATTTATGACAGTCATAGTAATCTTAAAAAGATCTTTAATATCACTGTATAAAACACATATTTTGCATATAAGATTAGGACATATATACATATATATATATATATATATATATATATATATATATATATATATATATATATATATACTTACATATATATATATGTATATATATATATATATATATATATATATATATATATATATATATATAAACTGTTCCCCATAATGATTTAGGAATTATGGATGAAACAGAAATTCAAAAGCTTTCCAAGGCATGGGAGACTTCCTACAATTATACCGAATGATCCTCAGCAGAATTTAAAACCCTTTAATTTTATTTGTGAGGATTCTTCTGCCTCCTGAATATTTGAGCCTTTCCTTTCTAATGCCATTTTCATAGATTTCGTATAGCTTTTTCTTCCCCGCCTTCTCACTGCAAACAATTCTGAATTCTTCACTCTTTTTACAAAATTAACATTCTCCCTCTCTGCATTTTTATAATATTTTCGTGCATCCAGCACAATCAGTTTTCCTGATGACCTTCAACATATTTTGTTTCAGTCAAATTTGAGATTCACACTAATTCTATATAATCATTTAGCCGTGAACATTTTGTTAAGTTAGCCTTACAAAGATTGTGTAAACTTTATTAATAAATGCATAGGATAGGTTAAAGTTATCGTAGATTTTAACTAAACTCTTTTTTTTTTTTTAGATTTTTATTGATTTTGCAAATGGTACTAAGAGTCAAAAATGAATCATCAGGATTGCTTCTTGAAAATAATTACATGAGCTCCTTTGGTTGTTTTGTAGCCTGAGATGGATTAATGTCTCAGAGGAAATACATATATTTACGTGTCTCAAACTATTTTATCCTGAAGATTTTTGAGTTAAACGAACTTTAAGTCTCGAATGTTTTTTTATAAACATAAGATTGTAATCATACGATTATAAGTGTCTCTTTTATTATTATTTATGCTGCTGAAGTAAACAATCCCTCTTATCCTGTCCTAAAGTAAGACCTGCAGGTAAGCTTTAGAATACCTTAACCCATACAGTACTACCTGCCGCCTAACCCCCCACCCCCCACCTCCCGCCCTCATGCTCTTCCATTATTGTCTTTACCCTAGTCATTGTTCAGCACTCTCAGTTGATGTGTACTAACCCATGCTAGGTGTAGCACTTGAACAATGAGATGGTATTGGTACTGGCAAAGCCAATATAGAATAATCCCATTAACGTGTGACAGTTTTCTTCTGTTGGGGCGGGAGTATTTGTGCTTCAATCAACAGGTTAGGATCTGGATAGCTGGTAAGTTAACCAAAAAGTTCTGACATACTAGAACTCACATAATTATTAGCTTTGTCCGGATCACCGGTATATGTTGCCAGTTTATCATGTGTAATATGAGCTTTTTGAGCATTGGTTTAATTGATCTGATCATCTCCTCTAACCATTTAACATTTCACCATTAACCATATTTTACTCTCCGTGGTTTACTTTCAATCCTTGTAAGTGCTTTAACTGTCCTGTTTACATCTCTATGAGCCTTTATCTGTCATTTCCTATACACATGTCCAGCGTGTCATTCTTATATTCTTTCCCTTGAACCTACGCTGAAATTTCATTTGATATCAGATCCTTTTCATCCCGCGTGATTGAACCAAATGCCCATTTCGTTATAGCGTAACACACGTGGTTAGAAGGTTTTAATTTTTTTGTGAGGATACAAAAGTCTTCCAATCCCTTGCTTCTGTTGATTTCTCTCGAATAACACGCCGGGGTTTGGAGCATTTCAAATTCCTTCTTTTACCACTTGTTAGAGAATTGGTTATATTAGTCCATTATGTAAATGCGTTTGCGGTAGCTCCTATTCAGCTGATTACTGTCCAATTTCCATAACTCACATATTATCGTAAGTTTTTGAACGTCTAAATAGGTTTGCTGAAGGTAATCATCTGTTCCCAAGTTTACAATTTGGCTATCGTAAAAGCCTTGGAGCATGTGATCCCCTTCTTAGAATCTTCAATACTGTACAAAAATCTCTAGATTGTGGTCAGGAATTTCGTATGATTGGCCTTGATTTTAGTGCTCTTGTTTTCAAACTCAAAAAGTTAGGAGTTGGTGGGTCTTTTCTTGGCATCAGTTTTGAATGCTTAAGTAATAGATCGTAAAGAGTTGTTGTTGATGGGCACGCACCATAGTGAGTATAGGAATGTGATATATGGTGTTCCTCAGGGAAGTGCTCTTGGCCCATTACTTTTCATAATTTATTATTATTATTATTATTATTATTATTATTATCATTATTATTATTATTATTACTTGCTAAGCTACAACCCTAGTTGGAAAAGCAGGATGCTATAAGCCCAGGGGCTCCAACAGGGAAAATAGCTCGATAAGGAAAGGAAACAAAGAAAAATAAAATATTTTAAGAGCAATAACATAGAAATAAATATTTCCTATAAAAACTATAAAGACTTTAACATAACAAGAGAAAGAGAAACAAGATAGAATAGTGTGCCGAAGTGCACTCTCAAGCAAGAAAACTCTAATCCAAGACAGTGGAAGACCATGGTAAAGAGGCTGTGGTAGTACCCAAGATTAAAGAACAATGGTTTGATTTTGCAGTGTCCTTCTCCTAGAATAGCTGCTTACCATAGCTAAAGAGTCTCTTCTACCCTTACCAAGAGGAAAGTGGCCACTGGACAATTACAGTGCAATAAGAATTATTTGGTAATCTCAGCGTTGTCAGGTGTATGAGGATAGAGGAGAACATGTAAAGAATATGCCAGACTATACACATGTCCTTTGGTTTCACCCAGAAAACAAGTTTGTTGCATATGCAGACGTTGCTACTCTCTTTACATTAATTCTATCTCATGAATGTAGGTCTGGGGTTGATGAATCCCTTAATAGAGACCTAGCTAAAATGAGTGCATGGTGCAAATTATGGGGCATGAAGTTGAATTCTAACGAATCTCAAAGTATGATTATAAGTAGGCCTGAAAACTTGAAGAAGCTGAGGAAATATGAAGATTTCAGCAGGAAACACATTGACGCCACTAAGGTGTCCCAAAAGCATATATATATATATATATATATATATATATATATATATATATATATATATATATATATATATATATATATATATATATATATATATATATATACATATATATATGTGTATATATATATATATACATATATATATATGTATATATATACATATGTATATATATATATATATATATATATATATATATATATATATATATATATATATATATATGCTGTATATATTTTCATTAAAGGCGATAGCTTTAGTGGCGTCAATGTGTTTCCTGCAGGAATCTTCATATTTCCTCAGCTTCTTAAAGTTTTTAGACATAATCCTTTGGCTTAATGAACAATGATTATTTATTTTCTTCAACCTTTATTCACTATGGCAATGTTTCGACAAAACTTCATCTTTATCAAGTGATTGCTGGTTTTCATAAGTTTACAATTCCTTTTATATATCAGCTTCTACAAATATTAAAATTAGTTATGTTGAGATTACAGTCTAAAGAAATTAAAAAATTCTAAAAGTTAAAAAGTTATAAAAGAAAAGATAAAAATTCTCAAAATTCAGAGATCCTTAGATTATGAAGAAGCTTGTCTTCATGAGAGTAAATTGTTTTATTCACGTATTTCATTTGTGTATTTAAGAGATGTATAGACAGCTCGTAAGGTGAGTTCCACTTATGTAGGATAAAGTAAATGTATGTAAATTACATAAGACTTTCGTCATTTATTTAGTTGTATTTTTATTCAATTCCATATATGTAAATTTACTTTGGTTTTAAAGAATTAAATCTTTATATCACATAGTTTTGTTACAAAGTCTTGTGTAAACTTGTTAAAATGTATGTTGTATGACACACACGCTAGGGATTGCATCATGTTTCCATATGGTTGGAAGTTGCATGAAGGTTCTACACTAAAGTTTAATCTTTTTTTAATGTTATGAGAGGAGGTGGGCGGAGTTAGCTGAGAGAGTTCCTCGCAAGCGACGATAGTACCCTACTTCCATAATGCCAAGTTGGCAACCTTAACGCATATATACTATGCCCCCGCACTTCCAGAAAGCCAAACTGTAAGATTATGGAGTGAATTAAGTTAATACATAAGGACCTAGCAATGCATAGGAGACAGAGATATCCAGCCTAACATTCCACAAGATTTGTTCTTCCGCCAGCCTCTATTCAGCCACTACGTGCATAGTGTCTCCTCTAAAACATGAATAGTGTTTTCCTCTCAAACATGAATAGTTATTTCTCACCAATGTATACTGTGTATAGTGTTGTTCAAACATTTTTTATATTATTATGTTTAAATTAAAAAGAAGTGTGTTAGTATAAGAAAACATATTATAAAGATTAATTGGTTTTTGTGACTGGCCATGTGAGATTGGGTTAAACAGTGAAGTGTAATTATCTTTGCTTAACCGTTCGGTAACCTTGTGTGATCCTAAGGACATAAGAGAAACAGTTAGATAGGCTATATATAAGTTTATATTTGATTTATTTTCGATAGTGTTAAAGTGTCAACTTTTTTTCATTAATTGTCAAAATAAAATATTTTTGTAAATAAATATCTAGTGAAACAAGTGAATGTATGATTTTTTCTTTTTAGAGCGTCTTTTTGTCATAGTCTAAGGTTTAGTTCAGATTTAATATTTCGAGTGGTTTGTTTTTTGCTTAATATTTTTTTTAATTTGTTATTTTTTATAGCATATATTTATTTTTTGTAAAGTGAGTATTATTTCGATCACCAATAACTAGTTCAGAGGTTTGCTTGTATCCCCCGACTAAAAACCGAAGTAAGAGGTTTATTTAAGAATAGTTCCATTAAAAGTAAAGTAATCACCTAGTTTTGTTTTGTGTGTAAAGTAAAGAGACCTTTAGATATTCCGTGTTCATGTATATTATTGTCTGGGAGTTGCGTTTTATTCTCAGAGCTCGGAGGTTTTCTATTGTGTATCAAATTATGTAATGTAAAGCAGGTGAGTTTTGGAGGTCGTCAATTTACGTAATTCCCTAGTCGTAATATATATATTTTTTTTTGTTGCCCAAACCCTGGGATCGGGTGAGTCTGTTTTAAATATTGGTGATAACAGAACTGTGTTTTGATTAAAGGTTTGATCAGTTTAGTGTTGACAGGATTCTGTATATTGATAAGATATGTTTTGGAGAAGTTATAAATATTTATAAACTACAAAAATGTACAATTGAATGTACAGGAGTTTTTGGAAAACCCAATTGTCGGAAGCTAATGTAACTAAAGCTCAGTGGCTCGCTATTTAATGGGATGTGTTGGCCATGCAACTGGGGGAATGATTAAAGCCCAAATCAAGTGTCTAGCCTTAGAGAAGCATTGATAACTTCAGGAAAGTTGCCAGAGGAAGATATTGCAGCAGCTTGCGACCTTTTGGGGAAGGCTGAATGCTCTTGCAAGTTTGTCAACTTAAACAGGTGTGAACCCTGCTATGCAGAGTTCTTCAATTATTTTGAAATAGTCGAGTCGACAATGGAAGGGCCAGAAGATAAATGAACTGTGTTATTTCAGAGTGTCCTTATTAGAAAAGGATGCAATGTGTATCTTGCCTTGTCTCAGAACCAGAGGAAGGAGTATCAAGAAATTAAGAGGAGCGTACTGCAAATGTATCAGATGACCCCTGAATATTAAAATGAAAGATTCCGAAGTTTGTGGAAGGATGAGAATATGACTTTCCTGGATTACGCTTATAAGGTACAACAATGTTTTAATAGATGGATAGAAGCTGCCAAAAGGAGAGGGATCGCTGATTTAGAAGAATTGATAGTGCTGGAACAGTATTTACAAGGAATTCCTGAACATATTCGAACGTACTTGTGAGAGAGAGAGGTGAAGAAACATGTTAGAGCCGCTTCGCTGAGTGTAGATTATAATATTATCTGTCGTAAACCCTCCTTGGATAGGAAGTTTCAACCGTCGTTCCAACCAAGTGTCAGGTATTCGCCGAACCATGGAAACCAGTTCAGTAATAACTATGGGAACAAGTTCAATAGTTACAGCGGAAGTACCACTGGAACTATCCCAAAGCAGAATGTGCAGAATGTGACAGTACCACAACAACAATCGTTAAATCGTCCTCCTTCAGGTGTCGTGAAAGACGTGCAGAAGATTAATATTGTCTGTTATATGTGTGGCAAAAAAGACCATATCAGTAAGAAATGTTGGTCGAACCAACCAAAAGCAGTCGCCCTAGTGGTTAATAGTAATCTAACTCCACAGAATACGATGACGAAGAATCAAACGGGAAAGGTCGACGAGGAAATAAACCAGCTAACGTTTACATGACGAACAGGACAACCCCATACAGGTAGGATGCCTTTAAACATATACTTATCAAGGTATGTTAGCCCCTCTGGATGGAAGCGAGCAGATCCCAGTCAAGATATTGTGTGACACAGGTTGTAACCATAGCGTGGTGACATGAGGCGTACACCCGATGGTGTAACAGTCTCTCACAGGAGATTCTGTCATTTTGAAGGGAGTAGGAGGTGAGGAAGTTACTCCTATTTGAAACTGTCATGCGAGTTGGTGACAGGTCATTTTGATTTTGCGGTAAAAGATTCCTTGGCTGTCGAACGAGTAGAAGTCCTACTGGGAAATGAGGTTGATGGAGCGCCATTTGTGCTTTGTCCCATTGTAATAGAGGAACTTCTGAAGCATAGTCCTACGACTGAACTCAAAAAGGACTACCTGTATCTGTTTCTTAGTTGTGTGAGGATTAGGAATATGACGAAGAAGGTGGCTGCAGAAGAAGACAGAGAAACTGGAGGAGAGATGAACTTTTAGGACTTATTGATGGAAAAAGAGGTTTCCCATGAAAGTATGCAAGAGGAGAGCTCCCAAGAGAAGAGGAACAACAGATGGATGAACAGGAAGACAAGGAACAATAGATTTGGAAGGAATAGAAAACTCAGTGTTAGAAGTAGGACAATTGAATCGGAAATGCTGATAGGATTGCAACGGAAGGATGCGACGTTAACGGAATTGATGTATCATTTGGTGGATGAGATGGAAGTGCAACAGTCTCCCACCTGTTATTACCTCAAGGATGGATTGCTTATGAGGAAGTGTGGACCCGCCAATATCCTTGGAAATGCTGAATGGGGCTTATACCGTCAGATATTGATTATCACGCCGCTGAGAAGACAGGTGATCACAGTAGTGCATGAGACACGACACATGGGAATAAGAGAGACAACAGAGAGGATAATGAAACACTTTTTATGGCCTGGCATGCATGAGGATATGAGCCAGTTTTGCTGTGCATGTAACATTTGTCAGATGGCTGGAAAGCCTAACGAGTACATGAAGTAGGCCCCCTTACACTCGATTGAAGCACGAGGAGAACCCTTCAGCAAAGGATCAATTGAAATGTTGGCAGAAAAATGGAAAGATCAAGAGGAAACGGATGGAGAATATGTCAAGAATTTTCCCTCGAAAACCAGAAAACAAGCGCCAAGGAAAAATGAAGAAAAGATTTGGTATGAAAAGTAAGATCAGACAGTTTGCAGTAATGAGATTCCTTTCACCAACAAGTTCCAAGGACCATTCCGGATTTTGGAGAAGATCAGTGACCAGACCTACGTTATTGAAATACCAGGAAGAAGGAAACTTATAGGAAGGGATTATTAACCAAAACTGCAAGCACCGGATTCCAACCCGAAATTCATTATCCAAGGGCATGTGTTAGATAATGGGATTGGAGTTGTCCTATTGCAAGAAAGCAAGGAAGGAATTCATCATCCAGTCTGCTTTATGTCGTCAAAGCTGAAGAAGCATCAACAAGCCTGCTCAACAATTGAAAAGGAACTGCTAGCACTAATCACAGTGATAAGGTTTATTCAGATCACTATCCTTTAACTTTTGTTAATACAATGAAGAATAATAATCAAAAGTTAACTAGGTGGTCATTATGTTTACAACCATATTGTATTAATGTAAAGCATATATCCAGTAAAGGTAACGTGGTTACAGATTATTTATATCTGGCTGAATCGGTGGATTCAGGCCCACCTGGAATAAATCATCTTTTAGGGGGAGCTATCTTACGAAGCTGGTCTTCATAAGAGTAGATTGTTTTATTCATGTATTTCATTTGTGTATTTAAGAGATGTATAGCCAGCATGTAAGGTGAGTTCCACTCACGTAGAATTAAATAAATGTCTGTAAATTACTAAAGACTTTCGTCATTTATTTAGTTGTATATTTATTCAATTCAGTATATGTAAATTTACATTACTTTAAAAAATTAAATTCTCCTTTTACCTAGTTTTGTTATGAAGTCTTATGTAATCTTATTAAAGGTATGCTGTATGACACACACGCAAGGGATTGTATCATGTTTCCACATGGTTGGAAGTTGCGTGAAGATTTTAGACTAAAGTTTATTTTTTTTTTTTTTTAATGTTACGAGAAGAGGTGGGTGGAGTTATCTGAGAGAGTTGCCTCGCAAGTGACGATAGTACCCTACTTCCATAATGCCAAGTGGTCACCCTTGACGCAGCTATACCATGCCCCCACACTTCCAGAAAGCCAAACTGAAAGATTATGGAGTGAATTAAATTAATACATAAGAACCTAGCAATGCATAGGAGACAAAGATATCCAGCCTAACATCCCACAATATTTGTGTTTCCGCCAGCCTCTATCCAGCCACTATGTGCATAGTGTTCCCTCTCAAACGTGAATAATGTTTCCCTCTCAAACGTGAATAGTTATTTCTCTCCAATGTATACCGAGTATAGTGTTGTTTAAACATTGGTAATATTATTGTGTTTAAATTAAAAAGAAGTGTGTTAATGTAAGCAAACTTATATTATAAAAATTAATTGGATTAGGTTAAATAGTGAAGTATAATCATTTTTGCTTAACCATTCGGTAACCTTGTGTGAGCTTGAGGACATAAGAGTAACAGTTGAGTATAAGTAAGTTTAAATAGGATTCATTTTCTATAGTGTTGAAGTGTCAATTTTTTTGTTCATTAATTGTCAAAATTAAATGTTTTTGTATATTAATTTCTAGTGAAACAAGTGACTATATTCTTTTTAGTGTTTTCTGTATTATTCTAAGGTTTAGTTCATATTTATTAATTCGAGTGATTTATTTTTACCTTGATTTTTTTTTAATTTGTTATTTTCTATAGCATATATTTATTTTTTGTAAAGTATGTATTATTTCAATCACCAATAATTAGTTCAGAGGTTTGATCGTATCCCCTGACAAAGAACTGAAGTAAGAGGTTAATTTGAGAATAGTTCTGTTAAAAGTAAAGTAATCGCCCAGTTTTATTTGGGTGTAAAGTAAAGAGACCTTCCGTGTTCATATACATTATTGCCTAGGGGTTGTGTATTATTCTCAGAGCTCGGAGTTTTTTTATTATGTATCAAATTATGTAATATGAAGCAGGTAAGTTTTGGAGCTCGGAAATTTACGTAATTCACTAGTAGTAATAATATAAATGCATAGATATGCCCACATGTACTAAATGCACGCTCAGACTTGCACCGCTATATAGTTTATCCATATTGCTTTCTGCTTGAGGGGAGCATATTAATCAGAATCTTTCTGTATGTTCAAAGTTAGTGCCTGGAGGATGATGCTTACAGCTTCAGCAATTATAAATCTGCCATAGTTGTACTCCTTGTGAACAATGTGGGTCCCATCTATTAATTCCTTTAGGGAGGGTTTCCGGTCGCAGATATTAATATAGTGTTGGTTTTTCATCCCCTGATTTATGTAGGCCAGCATCCTTTTTCAGACTGTTGTCGTAGTGTGACCAATATAGTCTTTTCTGTGAGATTTACATATCTCCTCAGGGCATGAAAATTTATAGACTACGTTGGTGCACACTTCCTTTGGTTCTTCTGGGACGCTATTGTTTTCTATCATAAGACCTGCAGTCAGGTTGGGCTTGCTATATATTACAAGTCTTGCCTTCTGGTAAGGGGTTTTTGGGGCCACACCTCGACTGAAGATTCCTTGCAATGTCTGGGTTTCCTCTTTGTAGGCCAAACGATAAGGGTTTTGCTGTCTTCATTGGTTTTTGCCATCATTGGTTGTTGAACTTCATTGAATTTCTTCCTTATGGCTTCTCCTATCATGCTGTTGGGATCCATTATGTGTTAGCAGTTGTCGAAATCTGTTTAGTTTGGCATCTACGTCTTTCCAAGTTTTACTGTGGGTGAATACTCTTTTTTACATAAACATTTATTACTGACTTTTTGTATGCTTCTGGGCACTCACCTCTGGCACTGAAGTATTGTCTTGCATAGGTTAATTTTGTGTATACCGATGTCTTGAATTGGTCATCTTGTTGTTTGACCAGGACATCAAGAAAAGGCAGTGCTTTTTCTTGACTTTATTCAGTTGAGAAATTAAGTACAGAATTTCTCCTAAGTTTGTCAGTTAAATCTTCTGTCTCTTCTTTGTCTTTTGTTGTGATGAACATGTCATCAATGTAACGTCCACAGATGTTTGGCTTCTTGTGTCCTTTGAAGGTCCTTTCTTCGACAGTTGCCATATACATGTTGGGAAATACACTCTCAAGTAGAGATCCCATGGCTACACCATCTATTTGTTGAAATATCTAAGGTGAGAGAGGAACGGAACTTCCATAGTGCTGGACTTTATCATTTATCTTAGAACATCCTCAGATATGAGTAGTGATTTCATGCTGGATCTATATATTCTGTCTAGTATACTGTAGTTATAGTTACCTCGACAGGGACATTTGTGAAGAGGTTTTCTACATCGAGGGAAGCAATGTCTTTTTCAGGTCCTGTTTCTTGTAATAGAGCAATGAACTCCACTGCTGATTTTAATGAGTAGACACTGGACATCATCTTTCAGAGAGGAGACAAATCCTTGGTCTATTTAATCATGGAGAAAAAATAATATATGGAGAAGATGAACAGAATTCTACTGGATTCATCCAAGTTCAGGCACCTGACAAAGGACCTAACGTAAGAATTTAAAAAGAAAATGTCCAAGCTCGAAACCAAAGCCAACAACAACAGAATATAATGAAATTTCCCCAAATCATTGGTGGCAATGGCCGAGGATACTGCTATGGTACAATGGAAACCCACAAGACAGGGTACCCCCTGAGACTTATCATCTCTCAGATCAATTCACTTACCAGCTAAATAGCGAAAATCTGGAATAATATCGTCATCCCCTACATACCTGGCGGTTACTTATTAAAATCAGCAGTGAAGTTAATTTTTATGATTCTTAATTTCTTTAGAATATAATCTCAACATAATCGAAAAATTTGTAGAAGCTGATGTATTAAAAGGATTTTGACTTAGGAAAAATCTATTTTTGGGTGAGATTGCCATGTCGTCCTGATGGAAGTTCCTCATTGGCAGCTTCTACTTGGGATATTTCTGAAAGTGATATACCAGAGAACATTTACCTTAGAAGTTCTGACCTCTGGAGCGAATATCCAGAGAGATGTCGTGTATAAATCAGGGACGTGTTAATAACAAGCCATGGCTATCCTTCCCCAAATAGAGTTGACCTTGTCTTGAAGGATAAGGGTAGAGGGAAGGACATAGGCAAGTGAGCCGTTTCAATTCCCCATCTTAATGCGCTACAACTAACACCTTTCTTATTGAACCATTTCAGGAGCAGCCATCGCATGAGGCGAGGTCCCACACTAAGAATTAGGAGGGAATGGTAAGTAACAGGCGGGCCATGAGGAAGACATGGCTATCTCACACAAAAATAGATTTTTCCTATGTCAAAATCCGTTTTTTGGGTTCAAGCTATGTTGTCGTGATGGAAGTGTACCAGATAATTATTATTCTCAGTTGTGGCTAGGAGATTTTTAACCCTTTACACCCCATAGACATAATCACACTTCCTGTAGCATTGGTAACTATGGTACCAAGCTACGGAGCAAGCGAAATGTTTGCAAAAAGTAGGAACAAAGGAAATCAACATCACAGTCCCACTCACTGTGGAGAAGATCTTTCTCTCCAGAAGATGAAAAGACCGAAGTCTATAAAAGGAGGGTTAAAAATTGAGGTACGCTACTTTTATTTTGTACAATAGGTCCAAAGAAAAGAAATTCAAAAAGGAACAGCAGTCTTTTACTGTTTCCAAGAGATGCATAAATGTAACAGTAATCAATTGTAACATTATATGGAGTAGATACATACAGAAAACCTGAGTTTTCCGTACCCAAAATTATGTAACAGAGTAATAAAATAGTAACAATCATAACATACAATGAAAAATAGTACATTGAAAAGAGGAGCATGAGTCCCTTTGCACAGTGTAGACTGAGAAGTCCTAACCATACAGTCTATAAGAGTCCATATACAACACTTAAGAAGCTGGTTTAATCACACTACCAGTGGCCACCACGAGTGTTTAATCTCTTCCAACTGACGTAGGTAATGTTTGAAGAATACTCTTGATGATTTCCATCCTGTGTAAGCCTATAAGCCAGCAAAGGGCATAGATTGGAAAACATTTAAAGAAGAGGAAACTTTATTAGGGTCATGACCCCCTGGAATACTTTCCTGGTCAGCCCTTCTGATGAAATAGGTGAGTTTGGACCTTAGCTGTTTTAGAGAAAGGTTAGATCCTGTCGACTCCCCTTACAAAATTTGACTGCCATTAAAGGCCTGGCTTCTGGATAAGTAGGCTTTAAGGCTCTCCATGGGGCATAGAGAAAGGGTCCTCCTGTAGTGGAACAATTTTCCATGGCCCCCCAGCATTTCGGTGGAAGTTCATTTTTCGCCAAAAGTGCAGGATCTGGGTAAAGGTTTACCTCTCCCGAATCAGATAATTCAATATGACTATCATCCCTTGAAAGGGCCACAATCTCAGTGACTCATGCACTAGAAGCCATAGCAAGCAAAAAGATAGATTTTTGAGTAAGATCCCTCAGAGAGGCAGAGGTGTTATCTATTGAAAAGGCAAAATGCAAGACTTTATCCAACGACCATGAAATAGTCTTGGGAGGAGCATTAGGTTTTAGTTTAGTACAAGCCTTTGGGATCTTATTGAATAGCTTGCAATTGAGTTTGATATCAAAAGCATACGCGATCGGTCTAGTTAGTACCGACTTAAATGAGGCAATAGTTGTAGAGGCTAGATCTTGATCGTGTAGTGAAATGAAGAAAGAAATACAGAAGTCCATAGAAATAGAAGAGGGCTGATGACTTTTCATGCATGTAACCTATTTTTTCAAGGAAGAAAAATATTGTCGTTTCGTGGTGTTGGATTTGTACTCTTCTATGAAGTCAATTCTTTCCCTTGCAACTACGAATTTTCTTTGAGCCACAAGGGTGATAAAAACATTAGCTGAGGGGTTTTCGTTATCCAAGAGGAACCGAAGACAGTTGTCTGTTGAACAATCTGGGACAGCACTGGAGATGGTAGAGGGGTCTGGAGGGGTTTGAATTTCAGAACAAGAGGATACCAGTTGCTCTTGTGCCACTTGGTAGCCACCAGAGTTGCTGTTCCCTTGAAAGTCTACAGTTTGTTCAATACTTTCAGTAGGAGGTTGAATGGAGGAAAAATGCAGATGAGACCACTGGTTCCAATCCAGAGACATCGCATCCATTCCTGTCGCTTCCAGGTCCAAGTTTGGTGCTACATATCGAGGAAGTTTTTTGTTGAAGCTCATCTCAAAGAGATCATTTTGCAGTCTCGGGACTTGCTCTACAATGAATCAGAATGATTGTATGTCTAGAGACCATTCTCTTTCAAGAGGCATGGATCTCGTCAGGGCGTCCGCCATCACATTGCAAACCACTTCGAGGTGAAGTGCTGAAAGATGCCATCTCCTCCTTTTTGCAAAAGAGAGAATGGCTAGGATTATATGGTTGATCTCAGGAGATCTGGAGCCCTTTCTGTTGACACAGTGCACTATTGTGTTATTGTTGATGACTAATTTGATGTGTGTTTTCGTCTTTGGGCATAGTCTCTTCAGAGTCAGAAATACTGCCATAGCCTCCAGAACATTGATGTGAAACATCTGAAGTGCATAGACCACTGACAATACACTTTCTTGGAAGAGGAGTGTTCTCCCCAACCTTGTTCCGAGGCGTCAATGTGAAAAGTCACGGAAAGAGAAGGGTACTGAAGAGGGACGTCGTTCGATAGACTCTTGTCAGTGGAGAGCGGCCTGAGCTGTTTCCACAGTAAGGCCGGTGTTTTGTGGCGAAGATCTCTCCGAGCATTGGATGCCTTTCTTCTCCAAACTCTGTTGGCATCTTTGAGCCTTGCTTTCAAGATTGGGGTCCGTCACGGGAGCGAACTGTAACGACCCCAAGACCCTTTCTTGTTGTCATCTGGTGAGTACTTTTGAATGAATTAGGCACCTGGCCGAGTTTGGGATTTCCTTTTTCTTGCCTTGTGGTAGAGAGAGGGTGGATGTATGACTGTAGGTTCCGATGAAGTTCTAGCCACTGGAATTTCAGAGCTAGAGATAGCCTGGACTTCTTGAGGTTGATTTGGAAGCCCAGAGATTGTAGGAAGTTCATGACATCTTGGGCTGTTTGAAGACATTCCGACTTCATTGCAGCCCAGGCTAACAAGTCGTCCACCTACACCATCACCTGAAGGCCTCTGTTCTGAAGTTGCTGGACAATGGCCTCGACTTGCTTTGTAAAAATCCTTAGAACTATACCGAGCCCTCATGGCATAGCTTTGAATATGTAGGCCTTTCTTGTCAGTCTGAAACCAAGGTAGGGGGAGAAGCGCTGACCTATCGGAAGATGCCAATTGGTGTCTGTAAGATTTATGGAGACGTTGTAGGCCCAATGGGTCGTAGGGTCCGTATTTGCGAGATAGTCAGCATCTGTAACTTGTCGTTTAGAATAAATTTGTTTAGTGGGGACAAGTCCAGAATAGTTCGAGGAGTGTTTGAATCTTTCTTGGGCATGCAGAATAGCCGCCCTTGAAAGTTCATGGATATTGTGCAATGGATAACTCCCATCGGAGAATGTCCTGAACATAATCCTCCAAAAAGGGGGTTGTGGGTTAAAAGAACCTACTAAACTGGGGTGGTTTCTATCTCCATTTCCAGCCTAGCTTTTTGAGACTATTCTGTGAGCCCAGGGATTAAGATTCCGTTGATCCATGAGCAGGTGAAGTCGTCCCGCTAACGGAAGCTCCTCATTGTTGTTACGAAGGACCTGCAACTTTAGACGTCTTGTTTCTACTTCCTCGGCCTCTAGTTCGACTGCCTCTTCCAGACCCCTTGGTACCGGAGTCCTTCCTATGAGCTTTGGCAGGTTGAAACGTGGTGGTAGCTCTCTCATACTCCGGGTTGAAGGCTGGAGACTGTGAAACGTACTGCTGGGGGACCGTGTACACAGTCTGAGGAATGGTGGAAACTGAGGTTGTTGCGACAGGAAAGGATTTCCTTCCTTTGAAGTGACTTCTGGGCTTCTTGCCCTTCAGTTGAGGTCCTTCATTAGGGGTAAATTTACGTTTAGATGAAAAACTCCACTTGTCAATAAGGCTCTTATTCTCCTGAGCCACTTCATCCATGACTTCTTCAACCAGCTTCTCAGGGAAGAGATCCTTTCCCCAGATGTTGGAGTTGATCAGTTTTCTGGGTTCATGTCTGATCGTAGCAGCGGCTAGGACGTGTTCTCTGCATGCTCTCCTGGCTAAGAAAAAAGCATGCAGATCCCTATGAAACAGGATTAGGTGAGTTTTAGCCAAGACAGGGAAGATATCTGATTTGGAATAGTTTCCAATAAGCATCGCTAGATAAGATTGGAAGGATAAAGAGGCAGAAAGTATCTCTTTAGCTTCTAGTTCTCCCTTCAATAGGGACTCGGGAATCCTAGGCAGTTTCTCATTAAACATTTTGCGTCTGACATCTTTATCTAGTTTTCCAACAGTGAATGTAAGTTGTACGTCCTCCCAATTGTTCGAATCGTAAGGAAGGGCTAGAGAGAGAGGTTTACATTCCTCAAGCACTGGAAAGGGTCTGTAATCCCTTACTGCTTTCAATACAACCTCTAAGCTTTCAGGGGCAAAAAGGAAGACAGTACTGTATCTTTGGGGCTTTTTCCTGCCAAAGGAAGAAAGTTGAGTATTAGTGAATTCAGCCGTCTTTAACTCCCTAACCAAAAGGGATTGAGCTTGCCATGATCCAGAATGATCGTTTCCTTAGGGATTGAATCATCCCTCATGGACACATCCAAGTTAAGCCTTACGAAACAGTAAGGATAGCTAACGATCGATGGAAAGAATTCCAAGTGCGAAACTGGCTTGGCACCCAAACCATCCCCAATATGAAGGAACCCTTTGATTAAGGCCATATTCTTAGCATAGTGCCAAGGGTTCTTAACTGTGGATTCTGGCAAGCTCGAAGCTGGGGGAGCCTTATAGGCAGGTGCCTGTTGTAACGCTTCTATCCTCGCTGTTGGATCTGCTTGAGAATGTTCATATTTGGCAGTTAAGTTTTCCATGAAAGCTTTAATGGAGGCCATTAGTTCTAAACTGCTGGGTAGCGAAGGTTTGTCTAATAACGGAACCAGGGTGGACGAGGAAGCTGGGGCTTGGGTACAAATTAAAGAGACATTAGAAGCTACACTCACCTGATGTACATCCAATTATTCTTCCGAGACTTGCGTGGCCAGCAGGATCCTCTCCTTCTCTAATGAAACAGAAAAAGTAGTAGACATGTCGTTCATGTCCAGGCTCATGACTGCAGAGTACCAGCGGAAGTTGGACCGTCAGTAACTGGTTACCAAAAACGGAGGACACCTCAGCTTTGGGAAAGAGGAGGTTCGTCAGTTCCAGAGAAGGAATATAAAGGGCACCTTGTTGAGAGCTCTCCTGGAAGCCTCTTACCCGGTGTCGGAGTGTTATTTTTATTTTTTATCATTATTATCATTATTATTATTATTATTAGAATTATTATTATTATTATTATTATTATTATTATTATTATTATTATTATTATTATTATTATTATTGCTAATATCATTATTATCACAATTATTAAAAATAAGGATTTTTATAAAATTGTTAGACTACTAAAATTATTAGCATCATTATCATTTTTATTTTCATTATTATTATTATTATTATTATTATTAATAATAATAATAATAATAATAATAATAATAATAATAATAATAATAATAATAATAATAATAATAATTTTAGTTGTTCTAACAATTTCATAAAAATCATAATTTTTAATATCAAGGATTTCAATAATAATTATAAATTTAATAATAATGTGGATTTTAATACCTTGATAATAATGATAATAATTTCAACTAATAATAATGATAATTTTATATATTTTAATATTTTTAATAATATTAATATAATTTATGATTTTGATGATATCAATAAGTTTGATAATAATAATTTCAGTAATTTCAATAACAATTATTGTTTTATTAAATGTTATAGTTTTACTAATAGAGATAATAATAATAATAATAATAATAATAATAATAATAATAATGAAAATAATAATAATAATAATAATAATAACAATAGTAATAATAATAATAGTAATAATAATAATACAAATTTTAATAATTTCAATAATCATAATAATTTTAACAACTTTAATAATTATTATAATTTAAATCATTTTAATAACAAATTTAATTCTAGTACTTTTATTACTTTTAATATTATCAATGATTTTATTCATTTTATTAACTATATTTCTATTAATATCAATATCTAGTATAATTTTGTTAAATTTCAATAATAGTTATAATTTTGATAAATATATAGTTTTAATCATTCAAATAATAATAATAATAATAATAATAATAATAATAATAATAATAATAATAATAATAATAATAATAATAATATTTCTTACTGTAATAATTCTATCAATTCAAATAAGGTTTAATAATAATAATAATAATAATAATAATGATAATAATAATAATAATAATAATAATAATAATAATAATAATAATAATAATTCTTACTATAATAATTCTATCAATTTAAATAAGGTTCCAGCACGCGTAGGTGTGTCTGGGAATAAGAAAGCAGATTTACTGTCAAAGAATGCTGCATCCGAACTGCTTCCAAGAATGTATCCCATTCCCTGTAATGATTTCCTACCTACCATCAAGAAATTGATTTATAATATTTGGCAACAGCACTGGGATAGTCTAGATCAGTGTTCCTCAACGTGGGCCATATGGCCCCCGTGGGAGCCATGAGATTTTTTTCAAGGGCCACAAGGCAAAATTTGAAATATGGGGGACCATGGAGGTGCCACAGAAAATTTAGGACCCACAAAATATATAAATGTGTAATATTTTGAAATAAATCATTATTATGCTTCGAATATTCTGTTTATCATGCTTGAGTTTAGTTTAAACATCATTCGATTCGATATACCAGGTAATTTTTGCAGACAGTGAAATATTCAATAATCTCTCTCTCTCTCTCTCTCTCTCTCTCTCTCTCTCTCTCTCTCTGTCAATGAAATTTTTAAGCAGTAAACGATTGTGGTAGAGTGGTAAAAGGCTGAACTGAGACCCTTGACAAAAACCATTAAATCTCTCTCTCTCTCTCTCTCTCTCTCTCTCTCTCTCTCTCTCTCTCTCTCTCTCTCTCTCTCTCTCTCTAAATAAGTATAATCAAAGATTATGCTGACTAGTAAACTTCCGAATGACCACCATTAAGATGTTTATAAACAATTTTAATAGTAACGGTTACATTGTTTCTTCTTCAATAATAGATCCGTCTTTCAGTTTAACATAGACTTGCGAGGAGGAGACTTCATTTAAGTTCAACCAAAGAGGTTTGTGAAAGATAACTTTATATCCACATATGTACATACAAACATACCTTTATGCTTACATACACAGTCTCTTTCATGTACACTCAGTACACACACACACACTCGTACACAGGTTTTTTATAATTTTCTATTTAGAAAAGGTTTGATGGAGAAATATATCATGCCGAGGGGGTTAATGAAAGGTTGAGAATTGCTAAATTAGGCTTTTATGCTTGCAATTACCAAAATATCTTTTTAATTTATGGGAAAAATAATGTGGAAATGTCATGAATTTTAATTATTTATTCACTTTATTTGATGTTGAGGGAGGGGTGAGAGCATCTTTTATGGCTAATAACTCTTGTTTTTTATTTGCTTGTTTGAGTATGGGGAGGGCAATGATTTCCCAGATAATAATAGCGGTAATGACTTTCAATGAGTTTTGTTTGTTTTTTATTTCAGATAATCATGACCAGTCCAGCTAAGAAAAAATGCAGACAGTATTCTGTCGAATATCTTGCTTATGGATTAATTGAAACCCCACAAAATACTACAATGCCTATGTGCCTGCTATGTATGACTTCACTCTCAAAGGAAAGTACGCCTCCCAGCAAACTGAAAAAGCATCCGGAGACTGCACATAAAGACAAGAAAGAAAAGCCGCTAGATTTCTTCAAGAAATTACGTGATGAGTTCCAAGGAAGGATGACAGTGAATCATATGTTTACCCAAAAGTGGCAAAAGCAGAAAGAGGGATGTTGGCTTCTTACAAGATAACAAATTTATTACAAAAGCAGGTAATCCTCAAACTTGTTTAGGGTTTAAATCCAACCCTCCACTGAAGTCGAGTGAACTACTTCTAGAGCGGGTCCATATCAATCATCTAACGAAACATTTTCATTATAACTTATACAATTCCTTGATTATAGCATCTTCCAAATCATATGATCTTGTGAAAAGTAATGTCTTTAGTTTCTTCTTAAATTCAATTGCTCTCTTTAGGTCCTTCATTTCAGTTGGCAGTTTATTATAATGTCTAGGCGCACAGTAACTAAAAGCCCTTTCACCAAATTTACTATTTGTTCTTGGTTCAGATAGTCTATGTTTATCCCTCATGTGTCTTATGGTAACATTTGTTTCTAGTTCTAGTTTGTTCAGGCATTCTTTTAGATATTTTGGTTCATTTTGGTTCAGTATCTTAAACGTTAGTAAGAGTAGCTTGTATTCAATTCTCAGCTTTACCGGCAGCCAGTGTAATAATTAGTGCAGGGGTAATTCTATACCTATTGTGTAGCCCTTTTATTAATCTAGTGGCTCTGTTTTGTACTCTCCGAATTTTCTTCAGCTGATAATTTGGTAAGCCATAGAACAGTGAGTTGCAGTAATCAATTCTTGAAAATATGCGGTGATTAATGAGTATGGCCATAGATTTTTCATTTAAGTATTTACTAATAAATGCTATGTTTCTAATATGATAGTTACAATTTCTTACCATATTATTTATATATTCATTCATTGTCAGTCTATCATCCATGATTACTCCAAGATTTCTGACAGATTTCTTTAGGTCAATGATCGATTGACCTATTTCAATTCTTTGGAAGCATTCGATTCTTTTTATATCTATTTCATTTCCAAAAATAATACATTCACTTTTATGTTCATTGAGCTTGAGCTTTTTTGTTAACATCCAAGCTTTAATGTCATTCATTATTTCATGTATCTTTCTTTTAGCTTTATCAACTGATTCTATTGGGAAATAGAATTGTGTATCATCAGCGTATATTTTAAACTTAACTCTGTGAGTTTCAAGTATATTGGCCAGTTCAATCGTGCAAATTTCAAACAGGAGAGGACCTAGAACACTGCCTTGAGGCACCCCTTTGGCTAGTTTTTTGTCTCAGATTCAACATTTGATATTACTACTTTAACTTTGCGGTTTTCAAGATAACTCACAAACCAGTCATATGCTCGTTCTACGATGCCCACAGCTTTAAGGTCTTCCATCAGATATGTATGTTCTACAGTATCAAATGCTGCACTTACATCAATCATCACAAGAATGCAACACTCTCCATTTGTTATAATTTCCGTTATGTCATTTTTAATCGCTAACACTGTTGTTTCTGTGGAGTAATTTTCTCTGTATGCACATTGATCATCGGGTATGGCCTTAGATTGTTTCAGATGTTTCTAGGTTTGTTCGTGTACAGCAGTTTCAATAATTTTCGAAAAATATGACAGATTTGATATCGGCCTATATGAACTTGAATTGTCTGTATCACCTTTTCCTTTGTAGACAGGTTTGATACATGCAACTTTCTCACAATCAGGGAAAACTGCCTGTGTTAGACTCATATTTACCATATTTCGGTAGGTCTCTTGTAGTCTGGTGAAATTTTCTGCATCTTTTACATCGTCAATTAGAAAGGGGTCATTTCCGCAGTAGGTGTTTTTTACTTTCTTTATTATTCTCATATAATCACTCTGACTTAACTCTTTGAATACCCTTAGCTTACTTACACCTGTTGCTGATGTATTCGTT
Organism: Palaemon carinicauda; assembly: GCF_036898095.1. NCBI lineage: Eukaryota > Metazoa > Arthropoda > Malacostraca > Decapoda > Palaemonidae > Palaemon > Palaemon carinicauda. The sequence continues at coordinate 140,681,548 of NC_090729.1, forward strand.
CGTTCTGTTGTGCCGATGTTGCGAAAACTGGAGTAGATTTTATTTTTTTTTTCTTCAAAATAATCAATAAAATCATTTGCTAGGCATTTAGGATCATTAGTTATGTCAGACAATACTATTTCTGTTTTTAGACCTAATAGTTTCTTTAGGTTCTTTTGTATTTTCCGTGGGTCATTTTCATTGCACACTTTTTTATAATAGGCCTTTTTTTTAACTAAGATAAGGTAATTGTAGCGATTTCTAGCTGATTTGTAATGTTGCCAGTTTTCATTATTTTTATTTCTTTTCCATTTATCCTCCATTTTTCTTTTTTTTTTCTTCATGTAATTCATTATCAAACCAATTTGATTTTTCTTTAATTGTGATTATTTTTGGGTTTTTTTCCGGGCACCTATTATTATAACTTATGCATTGGGGATATAGAGCAGTCAGGTTCAATCTCCATATTTAGTATGATGTTGTTGTTTTTATTTACTATAACTAGATCTAGTATATGATTAGACTGAGCTCTTGGTTCAGACACTATGTTTTCAATGTCGTGGTTGTCAATCAATTCTCTAAATTCAGTGACATATGGGTCTACTCTGTTATCAAGATGTAGGTTGAAATCACCTCATATAACTATATTTCTATTGTCGTTCAATGTATCTGGTAAGTTATTAAATTCATCTAGAAACATTCTTTTGCTTTTGTTCGGTGGTCTATAGAGTATAACTATTTGTAGATTTACATTTCGAGATAAAATTTTAATATTCATATATTCAAACGAATTAACTATGAGATGATTTCTTATTGTAACTTTATATGATTTCCAATGCCACCACCTCTTTTGTCTTCTCTTGGTTCATGATAAAAGTTATAATATTTAGGTGTCATTTCATTTATTTTCGATCTGTCACTCACATTCCCACTCAACCAAGTTTCAGTTAATAAGCAAATATCAACATCTTGATCACTTACGACTTCCTTAATGATATGAGTTTTATTGCCAATGGATTGTATATTTATTAGATTACATGATATTTTCTTAAGCGAAGCCATGGTCAGTATTGTTTTTGGCTCTTATTATTTCTTGTTTATAAACTTTGCAGTTTAGTCTATCATAGGATTTATGTTTTGTGTCATCATACTTCTTTCTCACACACTTTATGCATTTAACTTCAACAATACTGCAATGACCCGCTTTATGTTCTCCTGCGCACTTGGGGGCACGACTGTTTATTCTTGCAATTTGCTGCACTATGCCCAAATTCCTGGTATTTGTAACACTGGTAGGGCATGTAATGGTTATAAACATTACATATTCTATATGTGGTACTAAGTTTATCTCCATTTCATAGATTGATTTACGTATCTTAGGTGTACATTTTATAATATAGAGTTTATGTTTATCCATTTTTGAATTCTCTTGCATTATGATGGTCAGATCATCATTTTCTACAATGTGTCCTTTTAGCCACTGGTTCTTAAGCTTCAGACTTTGAATAATATCATCATCTTCTGGTACATTAGTAAGTTTTATCTTCGGTTTAAGTTTTCCTTTTTCAGCAACAGTGATCTTGTTTACATTACTTAGTTCCATTTCTGATTTTGCCTGCTCCAGGTTCTGTTTATCAGCACATTTTATGATCAGGTGGCCATCTTTTGTTTCACCAGTGCTTTCAACTTGGGCTCTTATATTGGTCATAATTGTTTTCTTATTATTAACTGCTGAAACCTCATCAGTTGATTTTACAATCAATGTTTTCTTTGATTTCAGCTTTTCAGATATATGTACCAGTTAGATGCTTCCTATCTATGTCATCTTCATTCCTTTTTTTTCATTTTTTAATTCTTTCATTTCATTTTTTAATTCTTGCATCTCATCTCTTGTTTCTTGCACTTTATTTCTCATTTCCGTCATGCTATCCTTCATTTCCTCCATTTTATTCATCAAGACCTGTACCAAATGATGGGACATTACGACTTCTCCATCCAATAATTTTCTTTGTATGTTTGCTGCATCCTCATTGATCTTATCAGTGCAATTCCTACACTTGTAATAAATATGTTCATTACACAATAGCCTTCTATGGGTTTGTGATAAATTTTCTGTTAATCCAGAACATGCATTTTCAATATGATACCATTTTTGACATATATCACAACAAATTGCATCACCGGCAGCGACAGTCTTGCAGTGCCCGCACAATTCAGTGTCATCAGATTCCACGGTGTCCAAAGATCCATTCGCTGATTTATCATTTTTTCCACAAGCACCTTCCTCCATATTGTCACTATCATATACTGATGTACTCTTCATTATCTGTAAAAATTCATTTGTTTCTTCTTCAACTGATTTTCCAGTTTCAGTCTTTTCATGAGGTTTCTTTCTAATTTTCTTAATGGCTCCTAACATTTTTGCAGTTTACACCATGTTCAAGTCCAAATGAGTCAGGAAAACCTTAATTGGAAACTCTTACCTGTGTCCCAGTTGTAATCAACTATTAATTTGTAATTTTGCACTATTTAGTATTCCAATGACTTTGATTCCAATTTATATAACTTAATAATGTTGGAAATTATTAACTTAACGATTTTCACTTTTAACTTGCCACTATTGTTGTTATATTTCAACAGAGCACTTCTTCAACACGTCCTCACTCCACCACTACTCATGATCTCCGACCATGCCAGCAGTGGCTGTAGTGCTTTCAACAGTCATGAATCAGAGTCCACAAGAGGTAAGTAGTGTTATTTCTTTAAGAAACTCCTCAATATCACGCCGTATTGATGAGATGGCAGCTGATGTTGAAAGCCAATTAGTCTCAAAACTGCAGGTGAATGAATTCTCGCTTTAACTCGACGAATCAACCTTACCTGAAAATTCTGCTCTTCTGATGGCATTTGTGAGGTTTCTTGATGTTCATGAAATATGTCAAGAAATGCTTTTCGCATTGAAATTAACGACTGACACTAAAGGTGACTCTATCTTCAAAAATCTTGAGGTCTATTTTGAGGAGAACAGCATTCCACTCAAGAACATTGTGGCTTGTGCAACAGATGGCGCTGCTGCTATGATTGGAAGGTATCGGGGATTCAGTGTTTACTTAAAAAAAAGATGTTTCTAATGTCGTTTGTGTGCACTGTGTTGTTCACCGGCAGCACTTGGTTGCCAAAAGCCTAGCAGGACATCTGCATGAAGCACTTGGGCATGTTATCAAGGCTATCAACTTGATAAAAAATCGTGCACTGAAAGATCGCCTCTTTCAACAATTATGTGAAAAGAACAATGAAGAATTTGAACAACTTGTGTTGCACACTGAAGTAAAGTAGTTTTCTAAGGATAATTGCTTTAGTGGGACAGAACTTGGACAGTAACTAGTTGATGCAAAAAGTGACATCTTATACCTGTCTGACATATTTGAAAAGCTAAATGTTCTGAAAAAAAAGAGCTTCAAGGAAATAACTCCACCCTGTTTTCCTGCAAGGAGGTAATTACTGC
>NC_090729.1:140690031-140705031 GCF_036898095.1 Palaemon carinicauda
GAAAATATAAAATAGTCGTTAGCCAATAATAAACACCAAGATAACCACCGGTGAGGAGACAAAAAGCTAATAAAGAAAAAATACAACACTTGCTATACTTAACATTAAAAGTCTAAAAACTTAAATAATTCAGAAATTAATGACAAGTTACACCTCCTCACCCGACCAAAAAAAAAAATTCATTTTTTTTTTTCATAATGTACGTTAACATTTAATCACATATTGAAATAATAAAATAACAAAAAAAAATAGTCATTAAACCACCTGCAAAAACATGACAAACAAAAGGAAAGAGGGGGGCAAGTACCAAGGTTTGCAGCTCACAAGGAAAACAAAATATAACAATATATAACAAATACTAACAACCTCTTAAACTTAATACTAATCACAGGAAAACTTTCCAAAACCAGAAAGGCAAAACATCACCATTCGATAAATAGATACCCCACCTAAAAATTTCCCATCACTCACACCGTTAATAAACCTAATAAAGAGTCATTGCACTAACAACCGGATTCTGTATATACAGTCCAAAGGCTATAACCTTTTCCACAATCAATACACTGTTCATTTTCAGGGATACACATCACTCAATAGCAATAAATGTTGATCACAAAAACCACTGTCTATTTCAGTGTTATATATCACACTTATCACCTTAGTGTCCAATACATACACACACACCGAACGACACAGAGAAGACCACCACAAGACTTCCCTGCGCAAACAAACAAACAAAATCGATGAAGCGTAATTATTAGCCTGAAAATACAGAATACCAGATTAGTGCCTATCTCTTTTCTTAGCTTATTATAAACCTTATCGTACCTGACACTTCTAAACCTTAGTTGATTAACCTTAACTTAGTCTAGGGTACCACTCATACACCAGCCTGTAGCGCCTAAAAAACGGCTGTGTTGTGCTACAGACCCGTGAGCCCTTGACCCATCTAATTAATCAATCATTAGAAAGTACCAGTGATCACCCTCACCTTTTAACCTTAAAGATCCCATATAATATACCCAGAACATTATAGTCTTCTGTAAACAAACCATGATTAATAAATCTTAAATATACATTTACTTCTACTCACTACGTGCCCACTTCAACAGCACACACACCATAATTAGAACGATACAGATACTACCTTAAATAACTGCATAGCCCTCTGTCAATCAACTAATATTCAACGCTGCGAGAGAGAAAATCGGCAACAATATTATCTTTTCCTGGGATGTGGGAAAATTCTAAATTCCATTCTTGCAGCATGAGACTCCACCTCATCAATCGTTGATTTTTATTTTTGTATCTGCTGATGAAGGTCAGGGGATTATGGTCTGTCAAGACCTTAATAGGTGTATCTGAGGAGGAGAGATAAACCTGAAAATGGTTAATAGCAAATACTAAAGCAAGAGTCTCTTTCTCCACAGTGGAATACCTACGTTGGGCGGAGGACAATTTTTTTGAAAAGAATGCGACAGGATGAGAAACTCCCTGCTCGTCATTCTGCAACACCACCGCTCCTACACCAACGTCACTTGCATCCGTGGCAAGAGAAAAAGGAAGGTCAAAATCAGGAGCTCTTAAGACAGGGAAATTAATTAATACTCTTTTTAAATTATCAAAAGCCCTTTGTGTTTCATCAGTCCAGACAAAAGCTACCTTCTTTCTTAAGAGATTAGTCAAAGGATCGGCGATGTCAGAAAAATTTCTAACAAACCTTCGGTAGTACCCACCCAACCCAAGGAATCTTCTGACATCCCTCCTGCACTTAGGGATTAACATTTTTTCAATACATTCGATATTTGCTTGCTTAGGAGCAACTTTACCATTACCAACTTCATGACCCAAATATACGACCCTCGCCTTTGCGAATTCACTTTTCTTTAAATTAATTACTAAACCTGCTTTCTTCAAAACCTCAAACAGTGCCCTAATACGTTTTAAATGAGTTTCCCAATCATTACTATAAATAACAATATCATCAATATAAACTACACACCCCTCTAAACCATAGACTAAAGTATTCATTAACCTCTGAAAGGTGGCAGCCGCGTTCTTCATACCAAACGGCATCACTTTACATTGAAATAGTCCCTGGGGTGTTACGAAAGCGGACAGGGCCCTTGCCCGCTTCGAAAGAGGAACCTGCCAATAACCTTTCAGCAAATCGAATTTACTAATGTACTTGGCCTTACCCATACGATCAATACAATCCTCAATTCGTGGTAATGGGTAACAATCAGACTTAGACACTTCATTCAATTTACGGTAATCAAAACATAACCTGAAATTACCGTCGGGTTTCTTTACCAATACAACAGGGGATGACCAAGGACTTTGACTAGGTTCAATTAGGTCATGTTTTAGCATATAATCAACTTCCTTCGCCACAACCTCATTTTTAAAGGGATTCAACCTGTAAGGCGCTCGTTTCACAGGAGTGGCATTACCTACGTCCACGTCATGTTCAAGGACATTAGTCCTTCCCGGTACATCCGAAAATAATTCATTATAATTAAATACCAATTTCTTTAAAGACTTTTGTTCTTCATTACTTAAATGAGAAACCATACCAGAAAAATGTTTCAAAGAATTCTTATTATCTGAACGCCATTCACTTCCATTAAAACAATTATCATCAATACTTTCACCCTCTGAAAAAGAAAAAAGTTTATCGTTCTCGGAAACTACAGCATTCCCTATGGTTGCCACGGGAGTGACTTTCTCCCGTTCTACATAAGCCTTCAACATATTTATGTGACAAAGCTGAAAAGGTTTCCTTCTCTCGGGAGTCTCTACTAAATAATTAACTTCACTAATTTTTTTCAGAATTTTCCAAGGACCTGAAAAAGATGCTTTCAATGGATTTCCAGGAATGGGTAACAAAACCAAAACTTTGTCGCCTACCGCAAAGTCACGTGCTTTAGACCTTCTGTCAAAAAAGTACTTCATTCTTTTTTGGCTACACAATAAATTTTCACCTGCAAATTTCCAAGCTTTTGTTAACTTATCACCTAGATTAGACACATAATCTAATAAATTGATCTCAGGGACGTCTCCCTCCCAGGACTCTCGAACAACATCAAGAGGACCTCGAACACAATGGCCAAACACAAGGCTGAAAGGCGAAAAACCTAAAGACTGACTTGGGACAGAACGAAAAGCGAACAACAAATAAGGTAATTCCTTATCCCATTCAGAACCATTAATCAAACAATATTTCTTTACCATTGATTTCAGGGTTTGATGAAATCTCTCCAGAGCTCCCTGACTTTCTGGATGATATGGAGAAGAGGTCACATGTTTTATATTTAACTCTGCCATTTTATCTCTGAAATACCTGCTAACAAAATTAGAACCACAATCCGATTGAATAATTTTAGGCATCCCAAACCTGGTAAAAAAGTCAATTAGTACATCTACAATTTTAACACTTTTTATTGTACGTAGTGGTATTGCCTCGGGATATCGAGACATCCTATCCATGATAGTCAAAATATATTCATTTCCACTACGAGTCCTTGGTAATGGTCCAACAATATCAATAATGACCTCCGTGAAAGGTTCGGAAACCACGGGAATAGGACATAGAGGCGCTTTTGGAATAAGCTGATTAGGTTTACCGACCTTCTGACAAACATCACAGCTATTGACAAACTTCTTTACGTCCGCCTTCAACTTCGGCCAATAATAATTCATTAACAACTTGCCAGAAGTCTTATGAATGCCAAAATGTCCGGCCAAACCACTTTCATGTGCCAATGATATCAACTCATTCCTGTAAACAAATGGAACCATTATCTGTTTCAAAATTTCATAATCAAAGTTATCAGCCTCCATAGGCCTAGTCAACCTATATAATATATTATTAATTATTTTAAATTTGGGACCGGTTATATCAGTCACATCACCTGACTCAATAGGGAGATCCCGAAAATCCTTTTTCTGAGCTTTGATTAGCTCTTCAATAGTCCAATTCAGTTTGTCCTTCAAAATCCCAAGATCTACAACTACGCTATCACTACGTTCTAAACTACTTAAATCTAGATCAATTGTTGACTCTGCAGCGTCAACAATTCTAGCACTAGAACGAGTAACTACTGCTACTTCACTATCAGGGTTTATCAGTATGGGACAAGTATTATTCTTCAGAGCAACATCATTCCCTATCACAACATCAACATTTTTAACCGGGAATTTATCAACTATGGCCAATTTCAAATCCCCTGCAAAGGAAGGGCAGATTAAATTAAAATTTTCAATAGCATATGACTTTACGGAATCAGGAAAACCAGCCAATAACACAAATTCCCCACTTTTGGGTACAAAATTACAAGGTAATGCCTCCCTTAATATCAAAGACTGAGCTGCACCGGTATCACGCAAAATACGCACACGTCTTTTCTCGGACGAATTGGCGAAAGAGACACTACCGAAGGACAAATATCTGTCAAAACAACCAGGTAGTCATTGATCAGCAGATGTTGTTGGGGTAGGTTCTCTCTCTCTCTCTTCCACACCCATCACTGGCCTAACATTAGCATTTTGTGAGTTTCTAAATGCATAACACATGCTCTTTACGTGCCCCTTCTTATTGCAAAAGAAGCACGTCAATGTTTTCAATTTCTCGGGATTATATATCTTAGGTCTATTATTCCTGTTAGGAGAAAAATTAATATTAGTATTGGCATTGCCCTGATCATTACTTCTATAATTATTTCTAGTAAACATCCCTGCATTATTATTATTGTTAGAATTATTATTATTGTTGAAATTATTATTCCTACCTACTTTACCCCATCCGGACTTCACCATTTTTGTTACTCCCCCTAACTCACTCTTATGAGACAAATAATACTCATCACTAGCGATGGCTACCTCCTGAATGGTCTCTAGTTTTAACTCTTCGAGGTGAACCTTCAGTTTATCCGGAACACACCTCTTGAACTCCTCCACCAACATTAATTCCTTCAATTTCTCAAAATTTACCACTTCCTTGGACTTGAACCAATCACTAGCATATTGTTCCTTCGATCTTGCGAATTCAATAAAAGTTTGCTCCCTGCTTTTTTCTAAGTTCCTGAAGCGTTGCCTATAGGCTTCAGGGACTAACTCATAGGCCTTCAAGACGATAGCCTTCACACACTCGTAATCTGATGACAGATCCTCCTCCAGAGTTACATACACCCTCTGAGCTCTTCCAATCAATTTACTTTGTATAAGAGTGGTCCAATACTCTTGGGGCCACTCCAACCTTGCTGCAATCCTCTCAAATGATACAAAAAATTCTGCAATATTGTCTTCCTCAAATTTAGGCACAAATTTGAGAGCCTGCGCTAAATTAATAGCAGGCGTTACTGACCTATTTGGGGAAGGGGGAGAGGAAGAAGAGGAACCTGAGTTTTTCATGGCAATCTCATGCTGCCTCTCCTTTTCTCTTTCCTCCGCCTTAAACTTTTCTATATCAAACTCCATCTGCCTCAGAGCAATTTGCCTATCCAAAATTTCTACAGACAACAGTGCTTTATCAGGTTTCACTTGTTCCCCACCAGCCTTTACAGTTTTAACATATTCATAAATTTGCAATAGCAATACACCCTTTCTTATTGACACATCATATTCCAATTCAAAATGTTCTGCTACAATTTCCAAATCTTCCCTATTCAACTCTGCAAGCCTTTCTTGCCACCCCTCTCCGCTAAGGAGGTCTAGTACATTAACCATGATGACCACTATTATTCACACAATACTAAATCTACAAAAAGAAAAAAAAACCACGAGGAGGTGAAAATATGCTGCCTGAAAAACAACCCCAAGAATTTACTTTGCACATACACCGATGAATACTTAGGAACAAAAATATCCTGTCACGGTCGCCATTTTGTGATGGAAAGCTTGACCACCACACAAAAACACTAAACTTTTCAAACAGTATTCACTTAAGTACCATACTAAGTCCACAAAAGGTGGAATAGTATACAATTTCAATAAGAGTGCAAAGTCAATTCAAGGGGACAAAGAAAATACCACAAAAATATACTTAATTTTAATACACAAGTTTTAGTCAGAAATAACACCTGAACCTCAACAATACAGTAATTAATGATAAACACTCACTCTTAAACTCCCTGTAAAAGAAAACAATTACACAATTAAAGAAAGGTCATCAACACAAGCATACAAAAAGGGAAGAGGGTCCAGAAAGGAAGAGGCAAACGAAAAGTAAGAATATCCTAACAATTACACATTAAATATCCCTAACAAATTCCTCATTCACTTCTAGGGGTCTCCTCAGAGGACAATAAACTCTCCAGCTGGATGGCTTAATTCAGGCGGCAGAAAACACGGATCCAAAACAATGGTGGTGACTGGTTCAATAATGCAGAACGCCCAGGAGTACAGGTCGTGGGCCCGACACACAAATATAAATCAAAATTTTTACCTTGGGGCAGAGAGGTCCCCTTGGCTTTTACTGAACCAAGGGCAGTTTAATATATGTAGGATAAAAATCCTTAATGCAGAGCGAGGATATCCTTGGTAAGCTAAACAGCTTCACAATGCAGCTCTGTAATGGCGATGAATATGATAAATCCAGCAGCAATTATCGTGCCCTTCAAGGTTGGAGGCTCAGAAACACACTGAGGCCAACTCCTCCAAGCGAAACCCTCCATACCTCGGATAATGAAGGAGAGCTGCCACGTAACCAACACAACTTGAAAATATAAAATAGTCGTTAGCCAATAATAAACACCAAGATAACCACCGGTGAGGAGACAAAAAGCTAATAAAGAAAAAATACAACACTTCTATACTTAACATTAAAAGTCTAAAAACTTAAATAATTCAGAAATTAATGACAACTAAGTTACAATATATATATGTATATATATATATATATATGTATATATATATATGTATATATATATATATATGTATATATACATATATATATATGTATATATATATGTATATATGTATATATATATGTATATATATATATGTATATATATATATATATATATATGTATATATATATATGTATATGTATATATATATATATATATATATATGTATATATATATATATATATATATATATATATATGTATATATAAATATATGTATACATATATGTATATATATATATATATGTATAGCCTATATATATATATATATATATATATATATATATATATATATATATGTATATATAAATATATGTATACATATATGTATATATATATATATATATATATATATATATATATAAATATATGTATACATATATGTATATATATATATATATATATATATATATATATATGTATAGCCTATATATGTGTATATATATATATATATATATATATATATATATATAATATATATATATATATTGTGATAGACTTGCTTGACCACCACACAAAAACACTAAACTTTTATCAAACAGTATTCACTAAAGTACCATACTAAGTCCACAAAAGGTGGAATAGTATACAATTTCAATAAGAGTGCAAAGTCAATTCAAGGGGACAAAGAAAATACCACAAAAATATACTTAATTTTAATACATAAATTTCAGATAGAAATAACACCTGAACCTCAACAATACAATAATTAATAATAAACACTCTCTCTTAAACTCCCTGTAAAAGAAAACTATTACACAATTAAAGAAAGGTCATCAACACAAGCATACTAAAAGGGGAGAGGGTCCAGAAAGGAGGAGGCAAACGAAAAGTAAGAATATCCTAGCAAATACACACTAGATATCCCTAACAAATTCCTCATACACTTCTAGGGGTCTCCTCAAAGAGGACAATAAACTCTCCAGCTGGAGGCTTATTCCAGGTGGCAGAAAACAAGGATCCAAAACAATGGTGTTGAATGCTCCAATAATGCAGACCGCCCAGGAGTACAGGTCGTGGGCCCGGTACACAAATATAATGATCAAAATCTTTACCTTGTGGCAGAGAGGTCCCCTTGGCTTTTACTGAACCAAGGGCAGTACACAATATATAGGATAAAAATCCTTAATGCAGAGTGAGGATATCCTGGAAAAGCTAAACAGCTTCACAACGTAGCTCTGCAATGGCGATGAATAATATAAATCCAGCAGCAATTATCGTGCCCTTCAAGGTTGGAGGCTCAGAAACACACTGAGGCCAACTCCTCCAAGCGAAAACATCCATACCTCGGATAATGAAGGAGAGCTGCCACGTAACCAACACAACTTGAAAATATAAAATAGTCGTTAGCCAATAATAAACACCAAGATAACCACCGGCGAGGAGACAAAAAGCTAATAAAGAAAGAATACAACACTTCTATACTTAACATTAAAAGTCTAAAAACTTAAATAATTCAGAAATTAATGACAACTAAGTTACACCTCCTCACCCGACCAAAAAAAAAAAAGAATTCAATTTTTTTTTTCATAATGTACGTTAACATTTAATCACATATTGAAATAATAAAATAAAAAAAAAATAGTCATTAAACCACCTGCAAAGACATGACAAACTAAAGGAAAGAGGGTGGCAAGTACCAAGGTTTGCAGCTCACAAGGAAAACAAAATATAACAATATATAACAAATACTAACAACCTCTTAAACTTAATAGGCCTACTAATCACAGGAAAACTTTCCAAAACCAGAAAGCCAAAACATCACCATTCGATAAATAGATACCCCACCTAAAAATTTCACATCACTCACACCGTTAATAAACTTAATAAAGAGTCATTGCACTAACAACCGGATTTTGTATATATAGTCCAAAGCCTATAACCTTTTCCACACTCAATACACTGTTCATTTTCAGGGATACACATCACTCACTAGCCATAAATGTTGATCACAAAAACCACTGTCTATTTCAGTGTTATATATCACACTTATCACCATAGTGTCCAATACATACACACACACCGAACGACACAGCGAAGACCACCACAAGACTCCCCTGCGCAAACAAACAAAAATCGATGAAGCGTAATTATTAGCCTGGAAATACAGAATACCAGATTAGTGCCTATCTCTTTTCTTAGCTTATTATAAACCTTATCGTACCTGACACCTCTAAACCTTAGTAGATTAACCTTAACTCAGTCTAGGGTACCACTCATACACCAGCCTGTAGCGCCTGAAAAACGGCTGTGTTGTACTACAGACCCGTGAGCCCATGACCCTTCTAATTAATCAATCATTAGAAAGTACCAGTGATCACCCTCACCTTTTAACCTTACAGATCCCATATACTCTACCCAAAACATTATAGTCTTCTGTAAACAAACCATGATTAATAAATCTTAAATATACATTTGCTTCTACTCACTACGTGCCCACTTCAACAGCGCACACACACCATAATTAGAACGATACAGATACTACCTTAATAACTGCATAGCCCTCTGTCAATCATCTAATATTCAACGCTGCGAGAGAGAAAATCGGCAACAATGTTATCTTTTCCTGGGATGTGGGAAAATTCTAAATTCCACTCTTGCAGCATGAGACTTCACCTCATCAATCTTTGATTTTTATTCTTGTATCTGCTGATGAAGGTCAGGGGATTATGATCCGTCAAGACCTTAATAGGTGTATCTGAGGAGGAGAGATAAACCTGAAAATGGTTAATAGCAAATACTAAAGCAAGAGTCTCTTTCTCCACTGTGGAATACCTACGTTGGGCGGAGGACAATTTTTTTGAAAAGAATGCGACACGATGAGAAACTCCCTGCTCGTCATTCTGCAACAACACCGCTCCTACACCAACGTCACTTGCATCCGTGTTAAGAGAAAAAGGAAGGTCAAAATCAGGAGCTCTCAAGACAGGGAAATTAATTAAAACTCTTTTTAAATTATCAAAAGCCTATGCGTTTCATCCGTCCAGACAAATGCTACCTTCTTTCTCAAGAGATTTGTTAACGGATCGGCTATATCCGAAAAATTCCTAACAAACCTTCGGTACTACCCACTCAAACCAAGGAATCTTCTGACATCCCTCCTACATTTAGGGACTACCATGTTTTCAATACTTTCGATATTGGCCTGCTTAGGAGCAACTTTACCATTACCAACCTCATGCCCCAAATATACCACCTTCGCCTTTGCGAAATCGGTTTTCTTTAAATTAATTACCAAATTTGCCTTTTTCAACACCTCAAATAGTGCCCTAATACGTTTTAAATGGGTTTCCCAATCATCGCTATAAATAACAATATCATCAATATACACAACACATCCTTCTAAACCATGGACTAAAGTATTCATTAACCTCTGAAAGGTGGCAGCCGCGTTCTTCATACCAAACGGTATAATGATCAAAATCTTTACCTTGTGGCAGAGAGGTCCCCTTGGCTTTTACTAAACCAAGGGCAGTACACAATATATAGGATAAAAATCCTTAATGCAGAGTGAGGATATCCTGGAAAAGCTAAACAGCTTCACAACGTAGCTCTGCAATGGCGATGAATAATATAAATCCAGCAGCAATTATCGTGCCCTTCAAGGTTGGAGGCTCAGAAACACACTGAGGCCAACTCCTCCAAGCGAAAACCTCCATACCTCGGATAATGAAGGAGAGCTGCCACGTAACCAACACAACTTAAAAATATAAAATAGTCGTTAGCCAATAATAAACACCAAGATAACCACCGGCGAGGAGACAAAAAGCTAATAAAGAAAGAATACAACACTTCTATACTTAACATTAAAAGTCTAAAAACTTAAATAATTCAGAAATTAATGACAACTAAGTTACAATATGTATATGTATGTATATATACATATATATATGTATATATATACATATATATATATATATATATATATATATATATATATATATGCATATATATATATGCATATATATATGTATATATATATGTATATATGGATATATATATATATATATATATATATATATATATATATATATATATATACATATACATATATATATATATATATATAATTATATATATATGTGTGTGTGTATTCTCTTGCTTAAGGGTACACTCGGGCATACTATTCTATCTTATCTTATTATCCTTCCTCTTGATTTTATCTAATAGTGTGTTGGGCAGGCTTAAGAGAAGGGGGGTTTATCAAGAGACTGTTTTCTCCTTACCTGATTCTTTTTTTTCTCAAAACTATCCTTATATATATATATATATATATATATATATATATATACATATATATATGTATGTATACATATACATCTATATATGTATATATACACACATACATATATATATATATATATATATATATGTGTGTATATATACATATATAGATGTATATGTATACATACATATATATATATATGTATATATATATATATATATATATATATATATATATATGTGTGTGTGTGTGTGTGTGTGTGTGTGTGCGTGTGTGTGTGTATTCTCTTGCTTAAGGGTACACTTGGGAACACTATTCTATCTTATTTTAATTTCCTTCCTCTTAATTTTTTTAAATATTGTGTTGGGCAGGCTTAATAGAAGGGGGGTTATCAAGAGGTTGCCTCTCCTTATCTGATTCTTTTTCTTCTCAAGACCATCCTTACTGTCCTCCCTTCAGTTGAAGTGGCTATCCAGGAGGGTATTTAGCCTTGCATGGTGTATCGGTTCCTCCATGTTGACCAGTTTTTCTGACTTTTTTTTCTATAGTCTATGGGTTTCATCAATCACTTTATTCATATTTCTGTACATGTTTTTCTATCATTCTGGTTAATTTGGTTTTTAAGAATTATGTTTCTTTTCTATTACCATTAATTCTTATGTTGTCTGGAGACTGAGCGAAATCTGGGACCAGTAAATCTTAGATCTCGCCAATATCTTCTACTGTTTTGCAATATTCGTGGTCTTCATGCAAATATTCAAGACCTTGGAGTTGCGTCCAGACAGTATAATATTCTTTTGTGCTCAGAAACTTTGGTTTCTAATATGAAGCACTCATCTAAGCTCATTATAACTGGTTTTAAGAAGCCAAACATTTTGAAACGGGATGCCACTCCAAAGGCCAGGGGAATGGCGGTGAATATAATACTGAGTACCCTGCTTCTCGTAAGTCCTGCTATGAATGAGGATATCATGAGATTCAAGTAATAAAAGTTTGCGGCAGGCATAACAATTTCTATTTGTGTTCGATCTACCGGTATCCAGACATATTATAGGGAGTGGTTAAAGTCTGTTTCTCCTACCGATTGCCATGGCTTAAAAGCTTTAGACTTTGCCTCTGAATTAGGTGGTGAGCAAATCTTAAGTGAAGCTACTCACAGGTCTGGTAACTGCTTAGACTTCGTTTACACTAACTCCCATGGCGTTACAACAAGTAAAGTTGATTCTCCAGTTGGGACATCTGATCATACATTAATTTCATTAGTAGTGAGGACTAAATAGCCTATCCCTGATGTATCATACCCGTGTAAGATTTATATGAAATCTACAGCAGACTGGAATGGGATTTTGAGTGATCTTTTGGGCTTAAACTGGTCACAATTATAAGGTAGTGTTGGTCCTATTGTCCCTTTGAATGAGAATCTGGTCAAAATAATTGCTAGGCGTATCCCTTCTCGTGTACTAAGGTACCGAGTGAAGGACAAACCATGGTTCAATGACGATTGTAGACGTGCTTATTTGGAGAAGCAGGCAGGATGCCTATTATCTTTAGAAGGGTAACAGATCCGATTTGACTTGGAATAACTATACTCAGCTTAGAGCTTCTGCTCAGAGAGTTTATGCTTCAACTGAAAAGGAATACAATTTAGCCATAAAAGAAACCCTTTCTGGTACAACCCAGGACCATAAGTGGTGGACTACCGCTAAATCTGCACTCTTTGGTGTTGATGCAACAGTTCCTCCTTTACTTCATCCACAAGGCTGTCATTCACTGTCCAAAGAAAAGGGCAGCCCCTTTGGCAGATGTGTTTGACAGTAAGCAGAGTAATGAGAAACTCGATCTTCCTGATTCCTGTTTTCCTGAGGCCTAACTAACTAGTTTAGCTTTTCAATCTCGTGAAATTAAAACTCTCTTGATGAATCTTGATGCCTATGGAGATGTAGACCCAAATGGTATTTTCCCTTTTCTTCTATAAAAACTGCAGATTGCTGAGCACCAAAGTTATATGTTATTTTGTGCAAGTTAGCAAAAAGAGGTTTTGTGGTAGCTCAAGTTCAGCTGATTACCGACCAATATCCATAACTCCCATATTATCTATAGTTTTTAACGTCTTTTGGCAAAACATCTTAATAGGTTTGCTGAAGGTAAAGGTTGTACCAACCGTGTGTCACACAATCGTACATAGTTCATTTTGTGTATATATTATGCTAGTACCTTTGCTCTTCCCTCGCACTAAAATGAACCAGATTAAACATGTCTGCTTTTTTCCTCTGTAACATTGTCTGTTTTTCAAACATGAAATTTCTTGTTGCTTTGAGCTTTTGTATATAAAGGAGAGTGTTCTATAATAAATTTACTCAGATGCTTGCATCCTGCCTTTGAGTCACAACCTTCTCTCGGCCCATCACATTGGTGACCCCGGAAGTCGACTCGTTCCTCCCGCCTTCCAACCCCCCTCGCCCCTCCATCGTTGGTACTATGGCAGACTCTACGGAAGTTGGCGCTGCGACTGCTCCATTGAAACTTTCATCGTTCGCCAGCGGAGAGGCGTTTGCTTGGTTTCAGCGGGCAAAGTCCAGTTTCGCATCAAGGGCGTGACTCGCTCAACCACCAAAGCAGATTATGTTCTCGCGGCGATACCCGAGGACACCTTCCCGGAAATATCCGACTGGCTTTGTGAACAAGGAGACACCCCAATAGCGTATGACGCCCTCAAAACATACCTTCTGCAGCAGTACTCGCCGCCGCCAGCCGCCCGTATAGCAAAGCTTTTTCAGCTCTCGCAACAACCGTTGGGGGACAAAAGAGCTTCGCTTGCCCCCAGGGAAATGACCAGTATCGCTCGCCTGCAACCTGCTGCAGACGGCTCTCCTCGTGAGGTAAACCTACTTCGTGCCCTTTGGATACGCCGTTTACCCGGACCTTTACGCGCTGCCATACCCGATGTCGATAGTTTACCCATAAAGGACTTGATGACCAAAGCCGACGCCCTTATGGACAGCCACTTCAAGACCTCCATCAACGCCTCCACCCCTGACGAAGAGGACGCCTATTCAACGCCAACCAAAGCTGACGTGAATGCTGTAGGACATACACGCCTACCCCGTGACATGCCGAAGCAGCGACAAAGCCACCCACCACCCACCACTCGCTCGCGCCCAACCAACGACACTAGCAAGCCACCGCTAACGCCCCCTTACACAGGCCCTTTCTTTGTGATCCGACGCAATCCGAAAGCATTCCTACTAAACATTCGTGGCAAAGAAGACTGGGTCTCTATTGATCGTCTAAAACCTGCTTATCTCCTGCCAGATGACCCCCCTACAGTTCGCCTCTCTAGATCAGGGCGCCCTATTTAACATGTACAGTATGTCATTTTTAGAGGGGGAGCCATGTACCAACCATGTGTTACACGATCGTACATAGTTCATTTTGTGTATATATTATGCTAGTACCTTCGCTCTTCCCTCCCACTAAAATGAACCAGATTAAACATGTCTGCTTTTTTCCTCTGTAACATTGTCTGTTTTTCAAACATGAAATTTCTTGTTGCTTTGAGCTTTTGTATATAAAGGAAAGTGTTCTATAATAAGTTTACTCAGTTGCTTGCATCCTGCCTTTGAGTCACAACCTTCCCTCGGCCCGTCACAAGGTCTTGGAGCCTGTGATGCCCTTCTTACAATCTCCAATACTGTACAGAAATCCCTTGATTGTGGTCAGGAGGTTTGTAAGATTGGCCTTGATTTTAGTGCTGCCTTTCACTGTGCTAATCATGGGCCCCTTGTTTTCGAACTCAAACAGTTGGGAGTGGGTGGATCGTTTCCTAGCAGTATTATCAAATTTCTAATAAATAGATTGCATAGAGTTG
>NC_090729.1:140712531-140930031 GCF_036898095.1 Palaemon carinicauda
GTATCTACTCCAGTCTCCTGACGCATCTTTTAGCTGTGCTTTTAGCACTGGGTCTGTCACTACTGCAAACTGGAGAGAGCCCAGTACTCTTTCCTGTTGGCGTCTTGAAATCTTCTTGAGTTTCAGTAGTCTCTTGACAGATCCCGCTATCTCTCTCCTCTTCTTCGGTGGAATGGAGAGACGATGTGACAGCAGGTTCCAATGGATTCCTAACCATTGAAACTCCTGAGCTGGAGAAAGGTGAGACTTCTTGTGGTTGATCTTGAAGCCCAGGTGTTCTAGGAACTGAATCACCTTTGTGGCTGCCTGCAGACAAGCTGTCTTTGATGCTGCCCACACCAGCTAATCGTCCAGGTATGCCGCTACCTGAATGCCTTCTAACCGCAGCTGTTGGACGACTGTGTCCGCAAGTTTTGTGAATATCCTTGGGGATATGTTTAGCCCGAAGGGCATGGCTGTGAAGGCATATTTTGTCTTCTGTAGCCTGAATCCTAGATAGGAGGAGAGGAGGCGGCTGACTGGTAGGTGCCAATATCGAGACTGTGTATGCCCCTTTCGGTAACAGGGTCCTTATGTGTTGCAGGGTAAGCATCCAGAACTTGTTGTTCTCGATGAACTTGTTGAGTGGAGACAAGTCTAGAATGACTTTGAGTTTGTCCGAGTCTTTCTTGGGAACACAAAACAGCCTTCCCTGGAATTTGATGGACTTCGTTTTCCTTATTACCTTTTTGTTCAAGAGTTCTGAGGTATATTCTTCCAATAAGGGGGTGGAGTGTTGGAAGAATTAAGGAAAAGGGGGTGGAATTTTGTTCCATTTCCAACCGAGTCCATTCTTGATTAGGCTGTGGGCCCAGGGATCGAAGGTCCAACAATCCCGAAAGTGAAAGAGTCTTCCTCCTACCTGGAGCATCTCATTGCTGAGATGTTCCTGAAGGTTTATTACCTTGACCACATCCTCCTCTACCCTTTGAGGGGTTCCTTGAGGAGCCTCTTCTTGATCCTGTACCTCCGGGGCGAAAGGTAGTCGTGTGCCTCTCAAAGCCTGGATTGAACACAGGCGGCTGAGCTACCAGCTGCTGGGGCACCATTTGGAAGGTGGTTTGTGACTGGGCTACCATTTGGGGCACTGTGGTCATGGTCATGGTTGGATGCTGTGCAGGCCTGTGTGGCTTCTTTGTCTTCCTGTTTTTCGGTTGGGGACCAGCATCTGAGGATGATTTCCTCTTGGAAGACATGCCCCACTTCTGGAGAAGGTTCCTATTCTCTGTGGCGGCTTTTGCGATGACCTCCTGAACCAATTCTTTTGGAAAGAGGTCTTTGCCCCAGATACATGAAGTGAACAGCTTCCTAGGCTCGTGTTTGACCGTTGCTGCAGCAAACACATGCTCTCTACAGGCCCTCCTGGCCTTAACGAAAGTGTACATGTCCTTAACAAGGGTAGCCATGTGAGTCTTGGCTAGGACCATGTACATATCTGGGGTACTGAAAAGGCCTGCACACATCTCCATACAGTTCTGAAGAGACAAAGAGGCGGCTAGTCTCTCTTTTGTCTCCTGTTCCCTTCTCAAAAGATGTTCTGACAGTTTTAGAAGGTTCTCATTGAACTGTTGTCCTGCTATCTCCGGATCCAGTTTAGAGACTGAGAAGGTTAGATGAACCTTGTTCCATTCCTTCTCGCAGGTAGACATGGCTAGAGATAATGGTCTGCACTCCTCTAGCACTGGGCATGTTTTGCCAGCGTCAACTGCTTTCAGTACACAGTTGAGAGCTTTGACTGAAAAGGGGATAGCTCTGGATGAAGGAGCAACTAAGGTAGGATGCTTCTTGCTCAAAGCTGAAACCTTAATGTTGGTGTAACTGGCTTTCTTTAGGGTCTTGGATAAGAGAGCCTGTGCCTTGTCATGCTCAAAGATCATGACCTCTTTAGGTTCCGTCTCCTCACGAGATGCTGGTTCATCCCTCAATCTCATGTAACATTCTGGGTATGCCGATATGTTAGGCAAGAATTAGAGATCTTCGAGGGGTTTAGCCCCCATCTTCTCGGAGATGTACAGTTTCCCATTCATCATGGGCATATGCTCCACATACCTCCAGGGTTTGGTTTCGGAGCATTGAGGTAAGTCAGAGACTTTGATAGGCTTATGAAAGCCTTTGAAAGTGTCCGGGTGTTTCACTTCTCTTACTTCCCTCCTAATCTCCTGTTGTTCCTTGCGGAACGATTCCATCATCTGCTGAAGTTGCCTCGCTCTTGGCTATCAGCGGTTCAAGATGGGGAGTTGGGGCTGAAGAAGTTGACGGCACGGGTTGATATGCCGTCACAGAAAACTGAGGGTCTTCCATTATCGTCGATACGGATCCTTCTTCCTCCATGGGTGGTTGAGCCACCTCTTCTTCAGGATTTTCTTGCAGATGATCCTTATCGGTGTCGGCAGACACCTCCGACATACGTTCCTGGTGGATGTCCATGCCTTGGAGTGCCTTATTAATGTCAGCTTCTATCGTCAGCTGGATGAAGGGAGGCTTGACCTGTGCCTGGGGCACAACCGAGTCGGATTGGGCCTTATGTAACAGAAGGCATCTTGTAGCTTCATTAGGCAGGTAAGGTCCCGGAGAGTTCTTTTGGAACCCTCTTACCCACCTCCAAAGAGTTTCTCTTGCTGTATCCCTTGACTCCGTAGTCTCGGGGATATCTTCACCGAATCCCTCGGTCATCAGAGCCGAGCAGACGGTGCAACCCTTTCGGATCCCAATACCTCAGGGTTTCAGTTGCGATGGAGCAGGAGGCATGAGACCTGCACATATTGTTGCCACAAAAGTCCCTACTTTTGTCGTTGCAGAACATGACTGCACACTTCACCTTAAGCTCCTACTGTAAGGAAAAAAAGAGTGAAATGAGTATAGGGTAATTTATATCACTGATATAAATACACATGCTTAAATAGTACAATTTACTATTACATATAATAGCTTAGGATAGTAAACTGGAAAAGAAGTAGGAAAGACACATATCTGTGTTTCCTCTCCAGGCAATTGCTGTGACCTCCTACAATATTGAAATTTTTACTTTCCTTATTAGGAAAAATACAGAGTGGAATAACTCTCGTACATAGAGCCGGAGTCAGTGAATATTAACACTAATTCCTCCACTTGTAGAATACTAATACTGAATGGTAATCATTGGTGTCCCGATGATCTAGGATTCATCAGGATGTTGAGGGAATACTTCACCTCAATACTTTTTTTAAATCGGTCACAACAATGGACTGTGAAAGGATACACAGAATATGTTGGAAATTTCATACTACTGTATCATTATATACTGTAGTTTTCTAATTGCTGTATTATTATACAGCAGGAATACTGGCTACTGTATTGTCTTATACTGTAGTTTTACCGGTATACTGCCGGGTTAGGCTAGTACCTGGGGGCACTAGCTGACAGGGAGAGAGAAAGAATGGAAAGAAGGACTACCATATTATTATAGTTTAGTACAATAATTGGGAGTGTAGGGACTATTGCCTCTACTACCTTCTTTCCAGAATGAGAATTCAAATGGAAGGGGAGGAATACATTAATTCTAGCTTCCATCCAGCCTCAAATTCTGTTGCCGGCTGTGCTACCGGTTACAAGGTTTGTGGATGGCAGTCCAAGAGAGGACTGAAGAATACTCAACAGTCTAATGGGTTTCCTACCGGCAGCGGTCAGGGCCGGCTCAACCTTTTCCGGAGCTTTGCTTCCGTTAGGGAGTTGGTCGAAGCAGCAACCTAACCGCCTTTGTAGGAACCCGGCCGGTAACCCAGTCAGCCCGGCAAGCGGGGATAATTGTAGAATATCGGCCAAAGGACATTTTTGGGCTCAAGCCATGTCGTCCTGATGGAAGGTTCCTTTAGGCAGCTTTCTAAGGGATATTTAGCTACAGTGATACTCCCAGAGAATTGACCATAGGTCTCCAAAATTCTAACTCCTGGCGTGAGTATCCTTAAAAATTTTCTTAAGGACATCGCATAATATCAGGGGACGTATTTCTTGATACGACACATGGCAATCTTCACCCGGAATAGAGTTTTCGCTCTGAGGGGGAAGAGTGGCGAAATTGAAGGTGAGCCGTCATCAAGGTTACCCGGTGGATCCCCTTCCCATATTGCTACAGGGCCCAATATGGCTACCCATTCCTTTGTTAGTAGCGAATTACGCACGGTGTATCTCCCGCTTGCTCTCGGTGTTTTCGTAACTAATATCTGGGTTTATCGTGCATTCTCCAGCATCTTCAGCCTCTGGAAAGTTGAGTATTTAATCTTTCCTGTGTATAATTTTTATCTCCCTTCTCACAGTTAAATTAGCATAATTTAGTTGTGTTTATCGGAGCTTAGCCATTCACCGGAGGCGCCATTTTGGATGCTGTCGTTCACCATATATGCCTTATTTAGTCAGTAAAACGACGTTCCCGGTATTTAACTTTAATGAATTATAGCTATTTAGGCAAATTATACTAGTGAAGATAAGATCATGCACGTTTATTTCCTCTTCCTTACAATGCGTCATTCGTATATGTTAGAGTTTCGGCAATATAGCGTAGCCAAGAACTCGACTCGCGCTAGGCTAGCCTACGCGTTTTAGAATACTTTCGTACATTATCTCCGTTTACCCTCTTGTATCGTTTTATCAAATCAACAGGAGATAGTATATCTCCTAGAATTACCTATATAATTCGATACTCATCTCTTTTAGAGATTTAAGGGTAAACCCTACCTTCCCTCTTAGTGTCGCCATTAGGCGACAACCCTATCTTGGTCTTGCCATAGAGTAGTGTACTCCGCCTTGACTAGGCTAGTGTTTTATGTCTTCCCTCTTTTCCGGTGAGCATCCCAGCTTTGATTTACGACAGTAACTCAGAGTATTCAGTCTTGATGTCGGCAACTCTACTGCCGGGGGAGTAGTCACTCCCCTGCCGGTTTACAGTTGCAGTCATAGGAAGCCTAGCTTCCCTAGCCCGCATCCGAAAGTGGTAGTACACTGCCACCACCTTCTCCCTTGCGGTCTAGAAGACATGTCTTGTTTCGGCAAAGTCTTGGGCTGAGGAATCGCTATACTCTTCTGCCGGCCAAGATGGCGCCGATATTAAAACGATGTTTCTGAGTTTGTGATCGAAAGCGGGTGGCAATTGTGCCCCCTTCTTCCGACACAACACACAAGACCCTTTTCCTTCCCTTCTGTGTCCTTTAGCAATTGCCTAGCCATTGCAATATCTTTGGCAGGTATCCTACAATCTCCCCGCTTGCCGGGTTCCTACATAGGCGGCTTGATTGCCGCTTCGACCTTCCCCCTACGGACGCAAGGCTCCGGGAAAGGTTGTGCCGGCCATGACGGCTGCCGGTGGGAAACCCTGATGTCTTTGAGGGTTCTTCAGTCCTCTCATGGATTGCCATCCACAATCCCTGGAACCGGCAGAGTAGCCGGCAACACACCCCGTGGTTGGATGGAAGCTAGAATAATACATTCCCCCCTTCCATTTGAACCCTCATTCTGGAAGAAGGCACTAGGGACAGTAGCCCCTACACCCTTATTTATTGTACTAAACTATAATGATAAGGTAGCCCTTCTCTCCATGCTTTCTCTCTCTCTGTCGGGTAGTGCCGTCAGGTACTAGCCTATCCGGCAGCATGCCGGCGGAACTACTGTATAAGTTTATACAGTAGCCAGTATTTATGCAGTATAGTACACACTGCAGGCAGAAAACTATAGTATATATTATACAGTAGTTTATATTTTCCAACATATTCTGTGTGTCCTCTCACAGTCCATTGTTGAGACCAATTACAATATTGAAGTGAAGTATTCCTTCAATACCCTGATGAGCCATAGGTCATCAGAACTTATATATTTTACCCTACAATATTAATATTCCTTTTGGAATGGTTAGTGCTAGTATACACTAATTTTAGCTCTAGAGATTAGAGCTCTTCCACTCTAGTTTTTCCTTAAATAAGGAAATTCTAAATATTAATATAGAGGGAGGTCAAAGCAATTGGCTGGACAGGAGGCACAGATATGTGTCTTTCCTATTTCTTTCTAGCTTACTATCCTAAGCTACATTGGTAATAGTAATACCATTTTGTGCATGCACAAATAATTTATCAAGTGTGATAAATTACCATATACTCATTTCATTTTCCTTTCTTTACAGGAGGAGACCAAGGTGAAATGCAAAGTTATGTACTGTAACCACAAGAGTAGCGACTTTTGTGGTCACACTATGTGCAGGTCTCATGCCGCCTGCTCAATCGCAACCGAAACCTGGAGGTATTGAGAACCCAAGGACTGTAACATCTGCTCGGCCTTGATGACCAAGGGTTTCGGAGATCCCAAGTCTACGGAGTCGAGGGACGCTGGGAGGAAAAAGCTTCGGAGATGGGTACGAGGGTTCCAGAAGAACTCTTCGGGGACCGTACGTTCCCAACGACATGATGAGAAGCATGCAGTTCCCGAAGGCAACAGCTGATGCTGTCGTACCCCAGGCACGACCCGGGCCTCCTTGCATCCAGATTGCAGTTGAGGCCGACATCAACGAGGCGATGAAAGGCATGGACATCCATCAGGAGAGGATGTCTGTAGTGTCCTCGGACACAGAAAAGGATCTCCTTTAAGAGGATCCTGAAGAAGAGGTGCCCTACAACCCGGAGGAGACGAGGACCTTGAGTCGATGGAATCGGAGGACCCCCTTCTGTCTGTGTTGACATTCCAGCCGGCACCGTCCACGTCTTTGGCTCCTACCTCTCCATTAGACTCGCTGGGTCAAGCGGTTATGGCCCAAATTACGATGCTAATGGGTACTCTACGTAAGGAAAACGTAGATATGAAGAAGGAAATGACGAAAGAGTTCCGCGAAGCAACTCGAATAGTCACTTCCCGTGGGTCTTTCAAGTGACCCAGAGTACAGGACCTGCCACCTTGCTCCGAAACGAATCTCTGGAGGTATGCAGAGTTTATGCCAATTACGAATGGGAAACTCTACATTTCGGAGAAGATGGGAGTGGTCCACCTGGACGACATCAAATTTTGGCCAAACTTTGCGGCTTACCCGGAGTGTTTCATCCGGCTGAAGAGTGAGCCAGCATCTAAAGAAAAGACGGAACCAAAGGAGGTCATGGTTTTCGACCATGACAAGGCACAGCTCTCTTGACGAGTAACCTAAAAAAAGGCAAGGTATACCAACTCTAGAGTTTCTGCATTGAGCAAGAAACACCCTACTTTTGTTGCTCCTTCTTCAAGAGCTTTCCCCTACTCGTCGAAAGCTCTCCAAAGTGTGATGAAGGCTATTGATGCTGGCAAACCATGTCCTAGGCTAGAGGAGTGTAGGCCATTGTCTCTGGCCTTGCCCATAGATGAGAAGGAATGGAAGGAGGTCCACCTAACCTTCTCAATCTCGAAACTCGATGCGGACATCACAGGACAGCAGTTCAGGGAGAACCTCCCGAAGTTGTAGGACTTTCTTCTGAGAAGAGAACAGGAGACAAAGGAGAGGCTAGCTGCTTCTCTTTCCCTCCAGAACAGCATGGAGATGTGTGCAGACGTTCCTAGTACCCCAGACATGTACACAGTCCTGGCCAAGATGCACATGGCCACTTTAGTCAAGGACTTGTACGCCTCCGTGAAGGCCAGGAGGGCCTACAGGGAGTTTGTGTTTCCCAACGAAACGGTCAAACATGAACCCAGGAAGCTGATTACGTCTTGTATCTGGGGCAAGGACCTCTTCCCAAAGGAAGCAGTCCAATAAGTCGTTGAGAAAGCCGCCACGGAGAATAGGAATCTTCTCCAAAAGTGGGGCGTTTCTTCAAAGAGAAAATCTTCCCCTAATGCTGGTCCCCAACCTAAGAGGAAGACGAAGAAGCCACGACTACCTTCTCGGCCTGTACAACATCCCAGTGTCACCATGACCACGATGCCTTAAGTGGTTGTTCAACCACAAACCACCTTCCAAGTGGTGCCTCAACAGCTGGTAAACCAGTCACTAGCCTTCAACCCAGGTTTTGAGAGGCACACCACTACTTTTCGCCCGAAAGGAAGAGGATCTAGACTGGGCTCCTCAAGAAACCCCTCACGAGGTAGGGGAGGACGTGGTCAGGGTGGCAAACCCTCAGGACCATCCAAGCAATGAGATGCTCCAGGTAGGAGGGAGACTCCTCCACTTTCAGGATCATTGGACCTGCGATCCCTGGGCCCACAGCCTAATAAAGAATGGACTAGGATGAAAATGGAACAAATCTCCACCTTCATTATAAGGAAAGCAAAGTCCATCAAATTCCAAGGAAGGCTGTTCTGTGTTCCCAAGAGGGACTCGAACAAACTCAGAGTCATTCTAGACTTGTCGCCACTCAACAAGTTCATCGAGAACAGGTTCAGGATGCTAACCCTTCAACACATAAGGACCCTGTTACCGAAAGGGGCATACACAGTCTCAATAGACCTGGCAGATGCTTACTGGCACCTTCCAGTCAGTCGCCCCTCTCCTCCTACCTAGGATTCAGGCTACAGAAGACAAACTATGTCTTTAGGGCTATGCCCTTCGGACTAAACATAGCCCCAAGGATCTTCATGAAACTTGCGGACGTAGTCGTACAACAACTATGCCTAGAAGGCGTTCAGAAAGCTGCATACCTGGACGACTGGCTGGGGAGGGCAGCATCCAAGACTGCTTGTTTGCAAGCATCCAAGAAAGTGATCCAGTTCCTGGAACATCTAGGATTCAAAATCAACCACAAGAAGTCTCACCTCTCTCCAGCTCAGGAATTTCAACAGCTGAGAATCCATTGGAACTTGCAGTCACACCGTCTCTCCATTCCACCAAAGAAGAGGAAAGAGATCGCGGGTTCTGTTAAGAGACTACTGAAATCCAACAGGATCTCAAGACGCCAACAGGAAAGAGTACAGGGCTCTCTCCAGTTTGCAGCAGTAACAGACCCAGTGCTAAAAGCACAGCTGAAAGATGCGTCAGGAGTCTGGAGATGATACGCATCAAATGCTCGAAGAGATCTACAGAGACCGGTACCGACCTTACTACGATCGCTTCTCAAGCCGTTGTCGAAGGTCAAGAGCCTAGAAAGGACTGTTCCCTTACAACCACCTCCTCCATTGGTGACCATCCACAAGGATGCCTCGACAGAAGGATGGGGAGGTCACCCCTACCAAAGGAAAGCCCAAGGGACCTGGTCATCCCTGTTCAAGACCTTTTACATCAACATTCTGGAGGCCATGGCAGTCCTCCTGACGTTTAAGAAGCTATCCCCTCACAGATCAGCCCACATCAGACTGGTCTTGGACAGCGAAGTGATAGTGAGATGTCTGAACTGACAAGGCTCGAGATCGCCCTACATCAATCACGTGATGTTGGCCATCTTTCGCTTGGCAAGAAAGAAAAGATGGCACTTATCAGCAGTTCACCTACAAGGGTTCCCCAATGTGACGGCAGACACTCTATCCAGGCTAAAGCCGATAGAGTCAGAATGGTCCCTAAACGCAGACTCATTCTCCTTCATCTTGGAAAAAGTCCCGGAACTGCAGATCGACCTCTTCGCAACGAGCGACAACAAGAAACTACCTCGATACGTAGCCCCATACGAGGACCCACGGGCAGAGTCAACGGACGCCATGTCCCTCGATTGGAACAGATGGACCGATATCTACCTGATCCCTCCAACAAATCTCTTGCTGAAGGTCCTCAACAAGCTGAGATCCTTCAAGGGAACAGCAGCAGTAGTGGCCCCCAAGTGGCCCAAGAGCAACTGGTTCCCTCTGGTGATATAACTGAAGTTGAGGCTGTTTCCTCTACCGAACCCAGTTCTATCCCAATTGGTTCAGAAGTCGACTGTCTTCGCTTCATCACAGAGAACCCAAAACCTTCATCTCATGATTTTCTCATCGTAGCAGTCGAGAATAGTTTTGGGATCTCGAAAGACAGTATAGACTCTCTAGAAGAATACAAGTCTAAGTCAACCAGAAGACAATATGAATCGTCTTGGAAGAAGTGGGTCGCTTTTGTTAAAGCCAAAAAGCCGACAGAAATCTGGATGGATTTCTGCCTATCCTTCTTCATCCACCTTCACAAGCAAGGCTTGTTTTCCACCACAATAACTACGTGTAAGTCAGCTGTGACTATACCTCTTCTATACGCCTTCCAGGTGGACCTGGTGAACGAAATCTTCAACAAGATTCCGAAGGCATGCGCTAGACTTAAAAAACCAGCAGCCCCTCCAAAGCCCATTCCATGGTGTCTGGACAAAGTATTACACTATGCTTCGAACTTGAACAATGAAGATTGCTCTCTAAAGGATCTAACACAAAAAGTGATATCTTTGTTCGCTATAGCCTCAGGGGCTAGAGTTAGTGAAATAGTAGCCCTATCAAGACACGAGGGCCATATTCAGTTCACAGAAGTGGGAGAACTGAATCTTTTTCCTGATTCTACCTTTCTCGCCAAAAACGAGTTAAGTACCAAAAGGTGGGGTCCCTGGAGAATCTGCCCTCTGAAGGAAGATGTCTCTCTATGCCCTGTAGAGTGTCTAAAGGTCTATCTTCGAAGAACTTCAGACTTCAA
Organism: Palaemon carinicauda; assembly: GCF_036898095.1. Classification (NCBI taxonomy): domain Eukaryota; kingdom Metazoa; phylum Arthropoda; class Malacostraca; order Decapoda; family Palaemonidae; genus Palaemon; species Palaemon carinicauda. The sequence continues at coordinate 140,723,123 of NC_090729.1, forward strand.
GGGAGGACAGCTCTTCAAAAGCGAAACCTCAGGATCAAACTTATCCCTGAAACAACTGAGGGTGAAGCTCACCTACTTCATTCGCAGAGCGGATCCTGATAGTACACCTGCAGGTCATGATCCGAGAAAGATTGCTTCCTCGCTGAACTTTTTTCAGTATATGGACTTTGAGAGACTCCGCTCATACACTGGTTGGAAATCCTCTAGAGTCTTCTATAAGCATTACCTGAAAAAAGTGCACGATTTAAAACACTTTGTTGTGGCGGCAGGTAGTGTTGTAAAACCTGTCGTCTAGTGCTGCGATGAACAGTGAACTGTTTAGGACTGTTACAGTTTGGGTGAAAAGGTGTTATTACCTTGCAGTGTAATACCTTTTATTAAGGGTCACCCTGGTGCCCCTAGGACTGTTCTTTACAGGTGTAGAATCATACCAATGACACCAGTGCCATGTGTACACTTATACGCAGTGTTAAAATTCATCCAAAATTTACAGTGAAATTATCTTAATAATTTTCAAATGATTTCGAGTGGCTAATATATATATTTCTTGCCTTTCAGGTGATAAATATATATGTACCTTTAGAATGTTGGCTGTATGTTAATTGATTCTAATTTAATACATTCATTGTTCCATTTATGTTGTCTATACAAATAAAGGATAAAAATTTATTTTCGTCTTATTCGACCCAAAGTAGATGAATATAATTAGACAGAGTTCTTATTTAATTATTTTCCTAAAATAAAGTAATTCTTGAAGGTGCACATATGTGTGAACATATTTATTGAAAGATAATTACATTTGTTCCAACATATGTACAAACCTTGTCGCTTCTATAGTCAATGATGACATTTCCCTGCAGGGGGCAGGAAGCCCTATGATTGTTCCAAGCTTAGTGGATATGACGAATAATGGTACCATCATATATTTATGTGGTCTGAATGACCATATAGAAGCTGAATCAAGGTTAAGGTACTTATACAAACCCACAGATACAGTACTTTCAAGTAATTCCCTGGTAAGCTTCCATCAGGACGACATGGCTTGAGCCCAAAAATGGATTTTGAAGCAAAGCAAAAAATCTATTTTTGAGTGAGATGGCCATGTCATCCTGATGGACCGGCCCTCCTTTGCGAAGAAAAGGAGTGTACATATGTAACAATCCCCACCCGAAACTATTCTATCTGTAGCCACCATGCTTAATTGCTACTAGGAATTGGTAGCCATATTGGGCCCTGTAGTAGTACGAGAAGGGGATCCACCGGGAAACTTTGATGACGGCTCCCCTTCAATTTCGCCACTATTCCCCCCTCAGAGTGAAAACTCTATTCGGGGTGAAGACTGCCATATGTCGTATCAAGAAATACGTACCCTGATATTATGCGATATCCTTAAGAAGGATACTCGTGCCAGGAGTTAGAATTCTGGAGACCTATGGTCAATTCTCTGGAGTATCACTGTAGTTAAATATCCCTTAGAAAGCTGCCTAAAGGAACCTTCCATCAGGACGACATGGCCATCTCACCCAAAAATAGATTTTTCGCTTTGCTTCAAAATCCGTCATGTGATGGCTAGGCCGACACTAAAGGACAGAAGAGGAAGGGAAAGGGTCTTTTATTTTACAGAGGAGAAAGGTGGTGGCAAGTATGCCTCCTACTTTCGACTGTAAATCAAAGAAGCCTAGCTTCCTATACCGGCGTCGTCATGGGCAGCAGGGGAATAACGATTCCCTAGCCTGAGACATTGCCGGATATAAGACATGTCTTCTAGTCCACAAGGGAGAAAAGGTGGCTGCAATTATACTGCCCCTTTTGGTTGTAGACTAGGGAAGCCTAGCTTTCTTTGACGACAACGGTGTAACCGGCAGAGGAATTACTGTTCCTCTGTCGATAACGTTGTCGGCAAGACATAATACATTAAGTTACTGTCATATTTCAAGGCCGGGATACTCACCGGCAAAGAAGATCGACAGTAAAACACTATCCAAGTCAAGCCAGAATTCACTACTCGATGGCGATGATGGAAGATAGGGTTGTCGCCTGGGATAGCGTCACTCAGGGGGAAGAAGGGTTTATCCTCTTTTCTCTAAAAGAGAAGAGTATCGAATTATACCAATATGTCTAGGGGATATATATATCTCCGACCGAATTAATAGAAACGATACCAGAGGTTAAACGGGGGATAACGTTACTAAAGTACACTAAAACGAATTAGGCTAGCCTAACTCGAGTGGGGATCTCGGCTACGCTGATACCGCCGAGGTCCTATCAACGAGAGAAACGTTTATTCGGAAGAGGAAATATTACATGTGTAATGCTATCTTCGCTAGTATGATTTTGCCTAACTAGCTAGAATTTCTTTATAGCTAAATACCGGGAACGTCGCACTACTAACTAAATAAAGCATTTATGGCGTGCAACAGCGGTCTTAAGATGGCCGCCTCCGGAGATGGCAGTGCTCCACTTAACACACCTAAATTATATTAATTCAACTGTGAGAAGGAAGCTAAAAATTATACACAGGACAGATTAAATACTCAACTTTCTAGAGGATGAAGATGCTGGAGAATGCATGATAATATTCCTTGAAATAAGTAACAACACCGAGAGAAGCGTGGGAGAACACCGTGCTTAAAGGCTACTTTTTAAAGGAATAATATGCCGTAGTAGTACAGGGAGGGGATCCACCGGGTAACCTTGATAACGGCTCACCTTCATTTCGCCACTCTTCCCCCTCAAAGACTAAAATCTATTCGGGGTGAAGATTGCCATGTGTCGTATCAAGAAATACGTCCCCTGATTTTATGCGATATCCTTAAAGTTATATTAAAGATACTCGCGCCAGGAGTTAGAATTCTGGAGACCAATGGTTAATTCTCTGGGAGTATCACTGTAGCTAAGTATCCCTTAGAAAGCTGCCTAAAGGAACCTTCCATCAGAACGACATGGCTGAGCCCAAAAAGAAACTCTATTAACATATGTAAAAAATTTATTTTTTGATCTTATCATAGCGCCCAATATGCCCAAAAAACACCATTAATAGAGAATGCGTAATATCCTAGCAAAAAAAAATAAATAAATAATAATAATCATGTGAGCTCATTTGTTACAAAATTCGTAAAATAACTAACTTATAGTCATAAGTTAGGTTAGGATAGGTTACATTAAGTCAGTCTAGGCTCAACGTAAATTTCATAGGCTAAATTACCACAAAACATCAATACCACAAGTTTTTTTTAGCAATTTTTCCTAGCCATACACACCTGACAACTTTAATAGGAGTATGACTTCAGTGAAGCTGGAAACCTTCATAAGGTTTTTAACAAGGTAATGTACCGTACATGTATCACACGTGCTAGTACACTGTAATGGTATTTCTGTTTTTTGTATATTATTGTTATCACACCCCTTCGCACTGATAACCTGTCTATTCCTGTATGTACTTGAATCATTTTGTTTGAATTTTTTGTGGCATTCTTGCTTGGAACGGCTTGTATTTATACTCATGCTGCGTTGCAATGAAGTTAGTTATCACTATGCCGTTTCTCAGTTATCAACTAACTGCTTGCTCGCACACTGGTGACCAGCAGAGTGACCAGCTCCCTCCTGCCTTTCCCCCTAAATGCTGTGTCTTATTATTTAATGATGGTGCATTCCAACACTAAGTCTACTATCAATGCCACATCACTAAAACTACCGTCCTTTGCCAGCGGAGAAGCGTTCGCCTGGTTCCAGCGTGCTGAAGTCCAGTTTTACATCAAGGGTGTGACTCAGTCAAACACCAAAGCTGATTACTTTCTCATGGCTATCCCCGAGGACACTTTCCCGGAAATATTTGATTAGCCGTGCAAGCAAGGAGACACGCCAATAATGTACGACGCCCTCAAATCATACTTCCTGAAGCAGTACTCCCCATCACCGGCCACCCACATAACAAAACATTTTCAGCTCTCTCAACAACCGTTGGGGAACCAAAAGGCTTCGTTCACCCTCAGGGAAATGACCAGTATCGCTTGCCTACAACCTGTCGCAGACGGCTCTCCTCGTTAGGTGAATTTACTTTGCCTCCTTTAGGTATAGCGCCTACATGAACCTGTATGTGCTGATATCTCTGATGTCGATATTTTGCCCATGAAGGACCTGATGACCAAAGTCTATGCCCTTATGGACAGTCACTTCACCACCTTCTAGACCTCCATCAATGCCATCACTCCTGATGAAGTGGACACCTATTCCACATCGACTGAATCCGACGTGAATGCGGTAGGACATAGACACCCACCCCATGACATACCACAGCAGAGACAAAGCTGCCCACCACCCACATACTACCCCTTACTTTTGCCCTAACCAATGACCTCTATACCCACTTTATGCCACCCATTGGCTGCAGTGATGCACTACCACTCCAAAGTCGGGGCTGCTGCGAAGATATGTGCGAATAGTTGTTAGTGACCAAAAAACGTGTAAGTTGGCCATCGCTTGCGGCATTGGCCTCCCCTGTCTCTTCTTTTTACATGACGTAGATACGGGCGTACATTTTTGTTAGACACAGGTGCTTGCCATTCTCTTCTGCCAAGGCCACTCTCCAGGACACAACGTAGTCATTCTAAGTCTGCTGACATCTGCCTGATAGCTACCAACAGATCTGCGATACCCACCTTCGGTTATGAAACCCTCACATTATCGTTTGGAAGCAGCAAATATATTTGGAAGTTTCTCGTTTCTGACATCACATTGCCAATCATCAATGCGGATTTCCTATCACACTTCCACCTCCTGGTTGATGTAGTTCACCGATGGTTAGTCAGCATGGATTTGTACTCCTTGATGCTTCTCCAACCTGCCCCACCCCCACCTCACTCTCAACATCAGCGCACCCACGGATGCCTATGCTCACCTCTTCACATCGTACCCGGAATTTTTCTGTCCAGAACTTCATCAAATGCCCACAGTTCCTGCAAAAACATGGTATTTATCACCATTTCAAAACGACGAGGCCCCCATTGTTGGCCAGATTCAGACGTCTGGCACTAGATCGTTTGGTAGCCGCTAAACAAACATTCGCTGAAATGGAAGAAATGGGCCTTTGCCAAAAGGCTTCAAGCCCATGGTCGTCACCCTTGCACATCGTTCTGAAGAAAGAGCCTCTCTGCATCCATGTGGAGATTACAGGCACCTCAAAATGCAGACAGAACTGGATCATTAACTCCTCCCAAACATCAAAGTGAAGGTTTTTCCCACGTTCAACCTCCTGAAGGGGTATTATCAGGTGCCCAAGAACCCAGTAGACATCCCCAAGGTTGCCATCACCACCCCTTTTGGTATATAAACCTTTAATTACTCCTGTTTGGGCCTTCATAATGCTGGCGCCACTTCTCAACGTCTCATCTTAGGGGATCTCCCTCCCATTCTGTGAACATTACTTGGACAACATACTTGTGTTCTCTTCCGCCAAAGAGGAGCACTTCCATCATCTTCGCATTGTACTCCACCGCCTACAACAGAATGGTCTTGTGGTCCGGTACGATAATTGTACCATTGGCGCCAATGGAATACCGTTCTTGGGGGACCGCATCATTTCTGAAGGAGTCCATCCCCTCCCTGCAAAGGTAGCTGCCATTCAGAGCTTCCTCACACCCTTATCCTTGACGGACAAGGGCGTGGAAAAGAATTTTTGAACATGATCAACTATTATCACCGTTTCCTGCCATCCATCACCGCTACTCTTGGCCCCCTCTACGCTCCCCTTAAGAGCAAGCCAAAAGAACTGAAGTGGGGTCCCCTTCAAGAAGCAGCCTTCTGCAATGCAAAGAATACCCTATCAACTACTGCCGCTTTCACTTTTCCCATGCCACATGCTCTCTTTCTCCCCCGATGCCAGTGATGTCGCTATTGGGGCAGTCCTCGAGCAGATGGTCAATAGCTCGCCCCGCTCCTTGGCCTTCTTCAGTAGAAAACTGTCCAAGGCAGAATCTAGATACTCTACATTCAAATGCGAATTGCTAGTGGTGCACTTGGTCGTCCATCACTTTTGCCACTTCTTGGAAGGTACGCTCCTTATCATTTGCATGGACCACATGCCTCTGGTGCATGCCTTCATTCGACAGTCCGACGCCTGGTCCGCCCATTCAAGACCGAAATCTCTCTGCCAAGGCTGAATACATTTGTACATTCAGCACGTCCCTGAGAAAATGAATCTGGTTGCCGGTGTCCTGTCAAGAAACAGGCCGGCTGCCATTCACCTGGGATTGGATTACAATGCCTTTGCAGAAGCCCAACAAAAAGATTCAGAATACCAAGCATGTAGGTTATCCAGCACATTTCTCCGTTGGGTGGACGTCCCTCTCGACGACTCCAACGCCACCCTTTTCTGTGACATTAGTACTGGTAGACCTAGACCGTGGATACCTTCTCCCATGCACCGACAGATGTTTGATTTCATTTATGGCCTTTCACATCCCCCGCACTGTTCTACTGCACAGCTGCTGAAGACAAAGTTCATTTGGCATGGCATTACTAAGGATGCTAAGGATTGGGTCCATGCCTGTACTTCATGCTAAACCTCAAAAGTACATTGACACCCGGATTCAGGAATGGGCACCTTTCTTCAACCTAAGCAACGCTTTGCCTACATTCATGTTGATGTTGTAAGTCCCCTACCCACATCATAAGGACATCTTTACCTGTTTACCATCATCGACTGCTCCACTCATTGGCCTTAAACCATTTCTATGGAAGCTTCAGCATCCTCATCCTGTGCATCTGCCTTACTCTCAGGATGGATAGTGATATTTGGTATCCCTGAGCATATTACTTCCGACAGGGGTACCACTTTCATCTTTCAATTTTGGAGATCATTAGCAAACATCCTGGTTATTACCCTTCATCAAACAACCGCATACAACCCTGCAGCCAACGATATGGTTGAATCTTTTCCCCGTACCCTCAGAGCAGCTTTGATGTCCCACTGCAAGGACTCCAGCTGGTTTACTCAGCTTCCCTGGGAATAAGGACCACTCATAAAGATGCCTTGAATGTCTCGGCCGCTGAAATGGTGTATGGCGATCCAATGGTCGTCCCTGCCAACCTCCTCCAGCAATCCCAAGAGCCTGCGTCACGTTGTTGGAAAATTTACTCCATGCCGCCAGACTTACAAATCCCTAGTAAAGCAACACATACCGACAGATTTGACAAGGCATCCTAGGTTTTCCTGTGCAAAGACACCAGCAAGCCACCTCTAACGCACCCTTACATGTGCTCTTTCCTCGTGATCCATTAAACAACGAAGGCGTTGTTACTGAACATTCGTGGCAAAGAACACTGGGTCTCCATTGCTTGCCTCAAACCTGCATATCTCCAGCAAGATGACCCGCCTACAGTGCATATCTCCAGAGCAGGGCGCCCCATTTCACATGTATGTGTTTTTTAGGGGGAGCCATATACTGCACGTGTATCACACATCTCGTACACTGTAACGGTATTTCTGTTTTTGTACAATATCGTTATCACTCTCCTCTCGCACTGATAACCTGTCTATTCCTGTATGTACTTGAATCATTGTCCTTGAATTTTTGTGCCATTCTTGCTTGGAATGGCTTGCATTTATACTCATGCTGCGTCGAAATAAATTCAGTTGCAATTACACCGTCTCTCAGCTATCCCCTAACTGCTAGCTAGCACAGTAAACACAGCTGGCTGTCAGATGGTGGGGACGTCCCGCCCACCCGACTCATAGTGTTACATTTACTTTGACATTTGGCCTGGTATAATTATTATTATTATTATTATTATTATTATCATTATTATTATTATTATTATTATTATCTAAGCTACAACCGTATTTGGAAAAGAAGGATGCTAAAAGCCCAATGGCTCTAACAGGAAAAAATAGCGCAATGAGGAAAGGAAATAAATAAACTACATGAGAAATAATAAAAAATTAATATAAAATATAAGATCGATAACAACATTAGAATAGATCTGTAATATATAAACTATGAAGAGATACTCATATAAGCCTGTTCAGCATGAAAACATTTTCTGCAAGCTTGAAATTTGAAGTTCCACCGATTCAACTGCCTGATTAGGAAGATCATTCCACAATCTCATCACAGCTGGATTAAAACTTCTAGAATACTGTGCAGTATTGAGACATGACGGAGAATGCAAGAATGTTAAAATTAAGCACATTCCTCATATTACATACAGGATGGTACAGTCTGGGAAGATCTGAATCAAAAGGATGGTAAGAATTATGAAAAATCTTAAGCATCATGCATAAAGAACTAACTGAACGACGGTGCCACAGATTAATATCAAGATCAGGAATAAGAAATTTAACACACTGCAAGTTTTTGTTCAACAAATTAAGATGAGATTCAGCAGCTGAAGAACAGACTGGAGAACAATACTTGAAACATAGTAAAATTAAAGAATTAAAACATTTCTTCAGAAGTGATTGATCACCAAAAATCTTACAAAATTTTCTCAATACAGGAATATTTTTTGGTAATTGAAGAAGAAACAGATCAAGTAAGTTTCTCAAAAGTAAATCCGCATTCAAGAATCACACCTAAAATTTCAAGAGTTGTAAAGTGTTAAAAAATCATTAGCAATGCAGAAATCCGGATATTGAGGAGTCACTACCCTAGAACTACTTACAATCATTCTTTTGAGTTTTGTTAGGGTTCAACTTCATGCCCCATAATTTGCCCCATGCATTCATTTTAGCTATATCTCTATCATGGAATTCACTAAACCCAGGAGATGGAATTGAGGCAAAGAGAGTTGCATCATCTGCATACGCAACATGCTTGTTTTCTAGTCCAAGCCACATGTCATGTGCATATAGTATGAAAAGGAATGGACCAAGAACACTGCCTTGTAGAACAACAGATATCACATTCCTATACTCACTATAGTGCCCATCAATTAATCTTTGGAAACTGTTACTTACAAATTAAATAATGATGCTAAGAAAAGACCCACCTACTCCAAACTGTTTGAGTTTGAAAACAAGGGCCTCATGATCTAACACAGTCAAAGGGAGCAATAAAATCAAGGTCATTCATACGAATTTTCTAACCACAATCAATGGACTTCTGCACATCATTGGAAATTGTAAGAAGGGCATCACATACTCCAAGGCCTTTGCATAAGCCAAATATCAAAATGGGGAACAGATGACTGCCTTCAGCATACGTATTTACATATTTTGCCAAAAGACGTTCAAAAACTTTAGATGATATGGGAGTTATGAAAATTAGGCAGCAATTTACATAATGGGGTAACATTACCCATACTCCAGCAAGTGCAAAAGGAATACCTTCTTGCTAACTTGCAGAAAATAACAGACAACTTAGGGACTAAGAAATCAGCAGTTTTACAAAAAAAAAAAAAAAAAAATGAAAAATAACATTTGGGTCTACACCTCCATAAGCATCATTAAGATCCATCTAGAGAGCCTTAATTTCATGAGATCAAACTGCTAAACTAGTTAGCTTAGCTTCAGGAAAACAGGAATGAGGAAGATCAAGTTGCTCCTTACTCAGCTTACGGTCAAACACATCAGCCAAAAGGATTGTCTTTTCCTTTGGACAGTGAGAAACAAAGCCATCTGGTTTAAGTAAAGGAACTGTTAAGTCTACACTAAAGAGTACAGATTTAAGAGTAGCCCACCTCTTAAGCTCCTGGGATGTACCAAAAAGGGTTTCTTTTATCGTTGAATTGTATTTTTTTCAGTTGAAGCATACACTCTGAACAACAGCTCTTAGCTGAGTATGGTTATTCCAAGTCATATATAATCTGTTACCTTTTACAGAGATAACAGCCCTCCTGCTTCTTCAAATAAGCATGTCTGCAATCATCATTGAACCAGGGTTTATCTTTCACATAGTATTTAACACACAAGAAGAGATATGCCTATCAATTTTGTTGACCAGATTCGTATTCAGAAGAACAATAGACTCGTCACTTTTATACAAAATGCCATTTCAGTGTGCTATATATATATATACATACATATATATATATATATATATATATATATATATATATATATATATATATATATATACATATATATGTATATATATATATACATACATATATATATTTATATATATACATATATATATGTATATATATACATATATATATATATACATATATATATATATATATATATATATATATATATAGAAGTATATATATATATATATATATATATATAAAAGTATATATATATATATATATATATATATATATATATATATATATTAGTATATATATATATATATATATATATATATATATATATATATAAAGTGTATATATATATATATATATATATATATATATATATATATAAAAGTGTATATATATATATATATATATATATATATATATGTATACACACACACACACACACACACACACACATATATATATATATATATATATATATATATATATATATATATATATATATATGTATATATATATGTATGAAAGATAAGGGACAGGCTGCTCAGTCTTATCAAGTCATGATCAGACATCTCTACTGGAGAACCAACCAACCTTACTTGTTATAACACCAGGGAAGTCGGTGTATACTAAGTCACAGCAGTTACCAGATCTGTGAGTAGCTTCACTTACGATTTGCCCACAGCCTGATTCAGGGGCAAAGTCAAAACCGGGGGCATTGAGGCAGGTAGTGCAACTTAAAGGTATTAGGTTTGTATTGTTAGAAAAACTACTAATTGATTATTACATGTGATTTGTTCCTATGTGTAATACAAATATTTGATTAATAGCAGAAGACTCATCCTGAGGATGTGCCCCATCATAGCACTGTGCCATACAATTTGATCAGATTAAATGTTTGGTTTATCTTCATACACGTAAAATCAGCTAAACTGGCTGCATTAAGCTTTTCATTAAGCTTCACACCTTCACCAAAGTAACTATAAAGAATTTGGAACTTTTCTTTCTTTGACAAGTCTTTTGTCTCATCAATGACAAAATACAAAATGAGGTGATTATGCTTCCATACATATTGTGTGTTTGATATTAGTTCTGATACTGAGGAATACTGTAATGATCATACTGTCTCTCTAGACTTTCCTTTAGAGAAGAACTGGATTCTGCAATTAGCTCCAGAGTTTCTATAAAATTTTCACCATCACTCACCTTATGACCACGAATAGACAATCTTTACCTTTCCAATAAAGCAACAATTTTCAAAAGAAGTTTTACATGTTTCCTGTTTTCTTCAATCTTCTATTGCCTGACAGAAGATAAAGATGATGTTACAGATTACTTCCTTTTACTTTACTTTTGGGGCTGCTCATCTGGTCCTGTACAGCAGGAAAACCCTACTTTCTACAGAACCTCTATGGTCGTTTTATGATGTTCATCAGAGAGCATTTAACATTTCACAATACGTATTGTTCGCTTACTGTTTGATCATCAATGTCAAAACACTCGCGAAATAAGAAAGTCTTCAGCTCCCTCTTGAAAGCCTCAATATCTTCAATTATTTGGATGTCTCATGGGAGCCTATTGTATAGTCTCGGGCCGCATATTTAAAGGCTCTAGAGCCTACAGTAGACATGTATCTAGGTTCTAATAGTTTGAAACCATTTGTAACTATTCTCGTGTCAGGACGATTTGTTGGCTGCACAATATGTAGCAATTCTCTTAGATATTTTGGACGACCGGTTCTGATAACTTGGTGGGCTATTGTACATATTTTAAACTCAATTCTCGCTTTAATCGGCAGCCAATGTAGATAAATTAGTATAGTGGTGATCCTTTCTCTAGGTGGGACACATTTTATCAGTCTTGCTCATCTGTTTATATGTTTTGGAATTTTTTAAGTTGTGCTCTTGGTAGATTGTAGTAGATGGAGTTACAGTAGTCAATTCTGGTAATCACAGTCTATCACAAGTTTCTTTACAGAACATTCACCCCGCTACTTTTTTTATAAAAGCAACATTTCTTAGATGATAACCAGCATTTTTTACTACATTATTTATTTGGGTATTGAGAGACAAGTTGCAGTCAAGAAATACACATAGATCACGAACTTTAGTAGACATTGACACTGAGTCATTATTTATGTTTATTTAAATGTCACTCAAGCTTCTCACAGCGTTTCTCTTTGGGTGGAACCTGACTGAATACCTGTCCTGCGTTATTATGGAGTTCCTCTTAAATATGTAAATTTGATTAAGTCTGTTCATGAGCATAGCAAGTATAAAGTTAATGTTATTGGAGTCCTATCAAATAAATTTCCTATGAACAGTGAAGACCTCCAAGGGAGTGTGTTGTCACATGCGTTGTTTATCATCCTCATGGATTTTTTAATGCATAGAATAGTTGGGATGGTGGAGGAGGATTGGACTGGATTGGTAACAGTAAATTACCTGATGAAACTTTCCTTATAAGCAAAACACCTCAGGACTTGCAAAGCTTGCTTACCAGAATGCATAAAATATCACATGAGGTTGGGCTCAAGATAAATAGGAGAAAGACAAAGATGGTGGGAACGGAATATGCGGTGGAAGATGAAATATCATTGGAAGGAAAAAAAGGATTAATGAGGTGGAATTGTTTAAATATTTAGGAACTATGATCTCTAATACAGGGCTATTAGAGTAGGAGTTTAATGAAAGATTGAAAAAAGCAAATCACACAATGGTTAGATTAAGTAAAATTTTAAAATCAAATTGCCTGAAATTACATATAAGAAATCAGGCTATATATCAGTTTAGTGATATCGGTCGCACTGTATGGACATGAGTGTGGTATGACAATGAAACAATATCCAACAGATTTTGTAGATTTGAGAACAAAGCCCTCAGAAGAATATTGGGAGTTAAATGGCAGGATTGTGAATAATTTTCTTCACTCTTCTTCTTTCAATCGTATTTTTAACTCTCCTCTACTAATAATTTAGCTACCCCTTAAACATTATCGCCTGCATTCAATTTTCTTTAACAAAATATCGGGAGGACTATTCTAAACTAAAATTTGTTGACAGTGGCGCACGCCATGCTCGTGACGTCACAGCGTAGATACGCACACAACAAAGGGCCTTAGTAACCCCGGCGTATGTTGATTCTTTCCTTAAACTACGTGGGTCGAGATTAAATTCCTAAACTGAATTCTTATACATAATTTTCAATACTGCTGAATTAATGCATCTTTTATTTCTCAATACCAATTATGGTTTGTTAATTTTAAGATGTATGCCCATAGCTCCAGTCCATTGCTAATTAACCATTTAAGCTATAAATTTTTAGCAAGCCAGAATAGGTAGGATTATTGTATATATAAACTCCCTTAGAGCAGCAAGATTTCTCTAGAGTATTTAATACAAAATCCTGCCTCCTCTGCACTCCTTGCAACAATACATTGCCCTGTCCTGAAGTCCCGATAGGGCACCCCCAATGGATTACCATGCGCATCATGACCGTCACTTGTTTGGAAAGGTGAAGCCAGGTGATCCCCCTCGACGGCTCGACCTTAGAGCCGGCCCATTCGTTTAGAAGCCGGCCTGGCCGACTGACCTGCCTGGTCAGTTAATCCGTGCACCTCTGGCTCACCCCCACCCCTCTCTCCCAAAACTCGATCTCGACTCACAGAAGACTGCTGCCGGTCGGAGAGATTGAGAAGAAGAGGGCCCTGGTATACCATAGTTGCAGCAGCCAAAGTGAGAATTTTTGAGGTGAGCCAGGCAAGAGTGCAAAGTGCAACCAGGTCAACAGCCATCACGGGCCTAGGACTGATCTTCAAAGGAACGCAGGTACTACAACAATGGCCATAGTTATTCTCCCATTTCTTAGCTTAGAACAATTTTAACTTGCTCAGAATAACTGGCTTTTACACATTCGGACTGTGTGCGATGGGATTGGGTGTATATATTTTTCTTGGATATCTTTTTTTGCTTTGAGACTAGCATAGTCTCTGGGTCACATAGGCCACGTGTCCGACCCCATTTTGATTATTAATTATTTGCAGACCACGTGTCTGACTAATCATTTTTATTATTTTGAATTGCTTTTAATTTGCATTCCTTTTATGATTCCATTTTTGTGTTGTTAAGATGTCTGCTTCTTTTGATGTAAATTTGGGAATAAATCAATATTAGGTTAATTAAACCTCCTTAGTATTTTTGCTCCCTCATTTATTTCAATATGCAAAAATGTGAATATTTGATCACGGGACAGAATACCCAATATTTGAAGAGTAAACCTAAGTAAGTCTATAAGTGGTAACAGCGAGGAACTTTGTATTAATATATTTGCTTCGAAGGTAAAGATCCTTATCTTTAAACTTTTAAACTTTACTTTACATCACTGCTCCCATTTTTGGTTTTGTCTAATTACATTAACGTAAAATACCTGTTCAGCATCTCGCTGGAGTAGCTGGGACGGAGTCGGAACAGAGCCTAAGAGTGAGATGACTATAGACCTGACAAAGCTAGAGTAGGCCATAAATTACTTTTATTTTCACGTGTGGAGTTCTCCGGCCTCTGGACAGTAAATTTCCCCCTTTTGTATTTAAGAGTGAAGGTTGGTAAATTGTGACAGTAAAGTATTAGCAGGGCGTTTGTGCCCCGAGAGTAAGTGCTCATTATCCTCCCCTGTTGAACTTTGTGTAACTGTCATAAGGAGACTTTCCCAGACTAAGTTCCCGCTCAAACATTTCGATAAAAAATTCTCCACACGAGTGGTCATTCGAACCGGATCTTTACCTTTGACTTGTGAAGCATTAACGTAATAAAACAGCTTAATTAAGTATATAGTAACTTGCTATATCACTTACACACACTCACACAGCCAGTTTGTCGAATGTGTAATGCCCAGACTTTAATTGAAAAGAGAAATTTGTAATCATCATGATCTTTTTGTATCGACCACGTGTTTAAGGAAAGAGCTAGGTAGCCAGGTTAATTTGTTGCTTGAATGTTCTCTACAGAAAGACTAGAATTTGTCGTAAGAACTTCGCTTCCACGTGTTGTGGCGGAATCCACTTATAGCCAGAAAGTTCTAAGCTACTTGAACTAAGGTTTTTGTTGTTCAGACACCCGTGTTTACTGCTCAACTAGAGCACTGGTGTACTCGTTTTGTCAACTCATTTTGCTAATTTAGCATCTAATTTGTAACATTTTGTACCTTGAGCTACCTTCCTTTGTGTCGTTTACCTTCCCTAACCAACCTTAACTTTTCTAACTAACGTCCCCATATACCTAGCACGTGTCCTTGTCCTAAAGAGCGAATTGGCGCAACATAATTTTAAGTCTTCTTACAAGTAACGTAGAAACTTAATTTCACCAAGTCCGTTTCATTCCACGTGTTTGTTCCGAGATGGCGGATCTTGTTTACAGCCCAAACTAAGGGTGAGTAATTGTTTTCTACCGTAAGTAAATTACTGCGTGTAGTTCATTTAATTTCCTTTAGCGAGGAGATATTTTGTCCTTTAGCGAGGATATTTTAGTTTTGTCCTTTAGCGAGGATATTTTTGTTTTACCTCCGCGTGAGGGAAATTCCATTTTTTTGTTTAGCCTCTACGAGAGTGCACTTTAACAGCTAAGTCGTGCCTCGTGCGCCTATCTACACTTTGAGTAGTTCAGTGGTCGCCTCAATGCGCCCGTAATTGTGAAATCATCACAACACTGTCAGCCTCGACCTGTTATTTTAACTTTTAACCTAAATCTTTGCCTTTATAAGCCCATGCGCTTTCTCATGTTTTAATTCAAATTAATTTGATTCAGTCAATTTATCGACACGTGCGTATATAACTCATTTATAAAAATTTTGTCACGTGACCGAGCATCGTCTGCTTTGTTGGGCTCGGTTAGTTTGAAATTTCTAAAGTAAATTCACGATTTACAATTTGTTTGTCAATTAACCATTTTTCCTCTCACTATGAGTAATTTTCAATATTAATTTATCAAGCTAGTAAATTTGTAAAGTTTCATGTCCACGTTCCTTTGAAAATTCAGTTACCCTTTGTTTTGCTTTACGAATTCGTTCATCAAACGTGGTCAAAAGGTATATAGAGTGACCAGGTAGAGTCATTTGTAGGAGTTTGCGGCTTATCCCCCCATGAACCGCGTCGCCTGGAGGTCATGTCAGGGCGAGAAGTCATCCAGCCACCGTTTCATTCAAATGTCGATCACAGGTTACTTCAGTCATCTCTGCAGTGATTTGGTTTGACATTCTTCGAATAAAACCATAGTTTTGATTATTTATATGATCTAGATTATTATTTAAATAATGCCAAACAACTGCACCGTATTTGGTTGTTATTCAAATAGTAGAAAAAAAAGGAGGTATCCTTTTGCCGATTCCCCCGTGATGAGGAAACAAGAAGGAAATGGGTTCATCGTTGTAAGAGAAAGGACAACTTTAACCCTACTACTCATCGCATATGCAGTAAAAATTTTGAAGAAAATACATATAAGAGAGACCTGCAACAGGAACTTCTTGGATCACGAGCCCAAGCAATGAAATACAGACGTCTGAAGAGCAATGCAATCCCAACACTTCACGTGCCTCATTCACAAGGTTGGTAATCTTTCTTTTTCAATTTTTCAGTATTACTTGAAAAAACTTATTTACTTTTTTTTCTTTTTAATTAGTCACACTATTTACACTCATAACAGCTGTTATCTGTTTATATATGGGGGTTTGTGTGTACATATATAGTAAATAGAAAGAGACTATAAAGGGAAAACTTGGCATATTCCATACCTCAGTCACGATCATATTAATACAAAGTCTTATGACAACTGATGCATATATATATATATATATATATATATATATATATATATATATATATATATATATATATATATATATACATATATATTATATATGTATATATATATACATATATATATATATATATATATATATATATATATATATATATATATATGTGTGTGTGTGTGTGTGTGTGTGTGTGTGTGTGTTTGTGTGTGTGTGTGTAAGAGAAAGAAAGATATTAAGATGTTTTTCTTTCTACATTTCAGATGATAGTGTATCTGGTACATCTCGAATGAAAAGGATAAAAGAGAAAAATCGGAAACGCTTAATTGCAGAAATTTTATCAGGTTGTGAAAATGAGCTTGCTGATTACAACAATGTTTCCTGTGGAGAAGACTATCCTCAAAATGAAGAAAGGGTTCATACAGCAACACTAGAAGAGTTGCAGAGTCAATTGAACAGCATTACTCAAGAAAGAAATGATCTCCTTACAAAGAAAGAGCAGTGGGATAAAGAAAGGTTACGTTTGTTGGAGGATTTAGAGATTATGAGAAATGAAGCATCATGTTGCAGAGGGTTTTTAGAAAAAATGTTTTCTCCTTCACAGGTGCAAATCATTATGAGTGGAAGAAATGTGAAACGTTGGGCAGATGGTGACATTAGTCGTGCAATAACATTGAAAAATTTGAGTCCTAAAGGTTATCGGTACTTACGTGATCAGTGCAAGATTCCTCTTCCCTCAGAAAGCACCCTAAGGCGTTGGGCATCAAAAATCATTGTTGACCCGGGGATCTTGCACACAGTTTTTGAAATACTAAATGAAAAGGGCAAGGAAATGAAAGAATAAAGTCGGTTACGTGTAATTTCATTTGATGAGTGTAGTGTTTCTCAAATCTGGTGTTATGACCAAGGATCAAAGACACTTTATGATCCTAAATCTCGTGTACAGTGCATTATGGTCAGAGGAATAACAGAATCTTGGAAACAACTAATATATTATAACTTTGATACCAAGGTTACCAAGGAACTGTTATTTCATGTAATTACAAAATTGGAGTCTGTTGGTTTTCCTGTTGTGGCTATGGTGTGTGACATGGGTCCTACTAATATCAGTTTATGGAACAGTCTCAATATAGGAATAGAAAATCCTTCATTTGAGAACCCCTCTGTACCAGAAAGAGAAATTAATGTCTTCGCCGATGCTCCTCATTTAATCAAGTTAGTGAGAAACAATTTTTTTTATTCAGGTTTTGAATTACAAAGTAGAAATTTTGTTCTAAGTGGATGTGTTAGGGAAATTGTCAACCGAAGTAAAAGTGATTTGAAACCCACATATCGTTCAACAGAGAAACACATAAATGTAACAGGTACACAACGTATGAATGTGAGGAAAGCAGTGCAGCTTCTTTCGGAAACATCTACAGCTTTAGATTTTTATGGAAGTCAGGGAATTTTGAAGAGCATGTACTGGGAAAGTACAAGGGACTTTATAAAGCTTGCCGACTCCTGGTTTGATGTGTTCAATTCAAGGGTACCTTATGACAGAAAAAAAATCTAGACATGCCTATGGGATGCAACTGTCGGAACAGAATAAAATCCTTGACAATATGAAGTGTACATTTGGAACGATGCGAGTTTTGAAAAGTAATAAGATTTATCAGTTCCAAAAGGGACTTATTGTGTCATGTAAATCCTTGCCAAGGTTGCATGATATGTTGAAAAGTAAATATTATGTATCATACATAATTACCTCCAGACTTAACCAAGATGGACTGGAAAACATGTTTGGCTGTCTTAGACAAATGGGTGCAACTTATGATCATCCTTCGCCAGTTGAAGTCAAACACAGAATAAGGTCATATTTACTTGGCAAAGGAAACTCTATAACTGGAAAAAAAAATATATAACTCGATGAAGGAGTGCGATTCTTCAAATATTTTGGAAGGAATGTTCAGTCAAGAGAAAAGTTATGAAAATAATGATTCAAATGAAACTGATCTTGAAAGAGAGCTTATGATTTCTGCAATGGTGTTTGCCTCTACTGAAGATGAGAAAATGTCAGAAGAAGATTCAGAAAACTTTGAAAATGAATTTTATGAAAGAACTTTAGAGGATGTTGCAGACAAAGAGGGCCTTCGATATGTTGGAGGTTATGTGGCATCTAAATTTCCAGATTATCAGTTCTTAGGATGTAAACTTAAAAAAGTGAAAGGTACCTGGATTAGCGCAGGAGAGCAACATGATAATAAATTAACGGAACCAAGTGCTGATTTTTTTGAAAAATTAAAGGTAATGGAAAAAATGTTTAAAACATACAATGGAGAAAATACTGAGACTAGGCAATGGAGTATTATACGACTTGGTACGCCATATTGAAAATTGTGTATCCTTGGCTTTTAAAGTAATAATGTTTTGATGTTAGATGTCGGATGTTTTTTAGGATGAGAGTTCTGAATGCCCAAATTATATCAAATAGGCAAAAAAAGAAAAGGATTCATAAATTAACTAAATATTGCCATAGATTTTTTTTTTTTTTTACCTTCACTAAATATTTCTCATTTCTATTATGAAACCAGATACTATTATGTGTTATCTATGTATATTTATGTTAGTTTATCAAAAAATGTATTGTAAAATTGTGAATAAGTCTTTGTAAATAAATACCCGGTGAAATGCTAATTGAATATTTTTCAAGTCCTATCAAGCATATTAATTTATGGTTTCTATTATATATTAGAGATCCAAAATTACCAATCCACGATTTTGTATGTGCATTACAGTGACCTATATGAATTCAAAAGAGCACAAAAGGTATACAAGATAACAAAAAGGACATCACACACACTTACAGACAGGCCTAATCCCTTCGACCCAAGGTTGTACTTGCCTTGACTGCTCCCACCCTGACCTCCAGGAGCGTCACGGAAATACCCCACAACTACCCCCGCGACTAAAGTGACTGTACCTCTCTCCCTTATTCTATATACTTTGGTCGATCCAAGATGGGGGACTTCACCTGTAACGTAAACATCCCTCCACCGCCTAAGGCGGAAACGCTTAGCCCCGAGGAGATTAACGCTAGGCTTAAGGAACAGGAGTTGACATTCACCTTTGTTTGTGAGGACGCAGACCTAGCACTTCATGCTTTTGCTTCTGTAGATTTTCCCAGCATGGGTCCAGAAGCCGTAAGTCATTTTAAAACTCTTATTGGTAACGTAAGAGATGAGCTTTGCGATTACAAGAATTTATGGAGACGTCATTACGACCATCCCATTGTTAAATTATATAATCCAGTGCTTGCTACCTGCTCACGTAAAATTGAGATTGCTTTTAATAGCCTCATGGCTCATCCCAATTTAATAATTAAAGCTACTCAGTCTAATTCTTCTTTGAGGGTGACACCTTCAGTGACACGTCCTGTTTTAAACGCTATTAATAGTCCCCTAATTGTTACTTCTAATATATCAGCAGTCAAGCACAATGTAACTAATTTTGCAACAACTCCCCAACCTATTCAATCGTCCCATTCCAGTACTATGTTGCCAACACAGTATACGATTAGTGAGTTGGTATCAGACCCACGTGCTCCGTCCTCATCTCCAAACCTTAAGCCGCCAGTGTTTGATCGCCCTCAGACCCCTTTGTCTTTGCCGCCGGTGACTGTACGTCCCGGAGGAGAAACCATTCATTGTCTCACCATAGACCCCCCTAGTGGCAGCGCAAATACTTGCCGTGTGCATGATGGCCAGCAAAGGCCTGTACCAGTAAATTCAATCATTAAAACTGTACCATCCCATGGACCAGTGCTCACGTTGCCTGATTGTTCTATTCTTAAGCCCATAACTTCCGCTCCAACCCGTGTTGACCCTAAAATATCCACGTCAAGATTTGAAACCCACTCTCAGAACAAGCCGCGTGAACGCAACCTTAAGACTTTGACAGTCAGAAAGGAACCTTTTGTACTGACGGCGGATTCAGCGAAGGTCACACATGTAGACCTAGCACCGGAGCTTAGAGCCTGTTTACGATTCACCTTGCTAGAGGATAACGGTACTATGAACATCATTCATTGTTTCCATTCACTTTTATATGGCACAACTGTAAGCCTTTATTAATATTGCCAAGTCATTCAGCAGCATTTTTTCAGTCAATCCCTTGCTTTAACCTCCAAGCGTAAATTTAATTTTTGCCTTGATACTTTGTCACGTTATTGCTATAATCCCCCTGACATTCTTCACGTCATCCTGAATATAACTTTTACTTTCTAGGCTCAACCTGTGTCGCTCCGTGAAATGCTCCTTTAGCATCATTTCTAAGGTATATAACTGCTATGTATTACCAGAGAAAAAGGTTGCATAGGAATGCCAGGGATGAACCCAGCTCGCTCACCTAAATAGGTGTCGGTATATAATAACTGGGGCGTGAAAAACCACTACCAGAGGTCTCGCGCCTTTTAGATGTCTCCTCTTCAAATATCCCCGTTACTATGAGGTGCCGTTCTACATCCACTACTGATTGCTACTACCTCTATCTCCACCCACGCCAACTACGTCACTCCTTTCATAGCATCTTCGGTGTTTACCCGTGTGTTCCCTTGCTTGTGATTTTTGGTTGTTTTGGTGCTTTTTTGTACGAGATGTCGGACGTTCAAGCTTCCTCATCCAAGTTAAGTACTAGAACTATGGATTTTGAGTTTTTGGAGGTAGGGATGCCTTTATTTCCTTTGTTTTTAGTGTTAACGAGTTTTTCGGGTTGAGAGCCCGATTCACGGCAGCCATGCTTGGTTTTGCTACCTCCACATCTTGTTCTTGACGTTTTGCAATTGGTCTCCCATACTAATTGTAACTCGTTTTGAACCTTTTTGCATCTGCTCAATTCCGTGTCACATTACCCGATGCTTTTATTCAGTTTTCGTGTTTTCATTATTACAGGAACGTATATATTTTAGGTTATGGGCTTGCTTGCTACCCTTCTAGGCCGTGTACCTTGAAGGCATATTCATCACCGTGTCATGGTGTCTTATTATGCTAGGATTGTTGATCTTATTTATTCCTATTACCTTTTATAAGAGTTAGGTCCTGTTTTCGGTTGGAGAGGGACTCCAGGTTAGCAGTTTATTTTACGTATTTTTATCCTACTGATCGGCACCTTACCCGATCGAGCCTTTGTGTTGTAGTTCCCCCCGTCCAGTTCGGTAGATACCCGAGTCTGGTGGGCTAGGCCTACTTTCCTCATTCATTTTGTTCTGATGTTCTCCTGCGTCCCTCTCTTACTTCGTTATTTTAGCTTTATTTAGCTTTATTCTGCATGCCACATAACCTAGTTTTATAATTTTTGTTCCGATTATTTTACCAGTTAGTTATGATCATTCGTTTATGTTGGTATCGCATGGATCTGTTTTGGTAGGTTGGTACTCCTGTTCGCTCGCGGACCCACGTGATCACCTCGTACCCCTACCTTGGCTTGTTTTCGCTAGTTCCCCCCTTGTAGAGCATCCCCCCCCCCATGCCCTCATCCCTCTCCCGGGATACCTCATGTTTCCCCCCCCCCCCATACCTTCATCCCTCTCCCGGGATACCTCATGTCTCCTTGAGACTTCAGAGATCAGATGTTTGTTTTGGTCGAGTACGATCGACCCCCCCCCCTCATCCCCCCTCGGGGATACTTCATGACTCCCTCCCTTAGAGTTAAGCCAAGAACAGCTGTTGGGGTCTTAGCCGAGTACACTCGTTTTCCATGCTTTGTCATAGCCGTGCTCTCCTCGGCCGCTCTGATTGGCCCTCGGGCAGCCGGGAAGATTACGGGTTGCGTGTTAGGTTTTCTTCAGCTTGATTCCCTTATGTAACGTAACATGATTTTAGTTACCTACTACCACGTAGGCTTTTTATCAGTTTGAATCATGGAGGAACCTTCTTTTGTTTGTTTTGTTATTGCATTGTCACGGTTCGGTTGGGTTCTTGTGGCTGGTGGGGGTTCATAGAATCCCCCCTCCCTCCCCCCCCCCCCCCCGACTTCCCTACCCTGGTAGGCATGTTATGACCCCCCGGTCTAACTCAGTTGTCTCCCCGGAGCCAACGGAAGGAATGTTAATTTCAACAGTTCTAATTTTTATATATACATCCCCGGCCCTGACGGGATAGTATATCCTCCATTATGACAATATTATTATCTTTGAATGATCATAATTAAATACAGAATTGTTTACATTGGTATTAATTAGTTTTATTCATAGTATATTACCCCGGTATTCCACTCCGGTTAATTTTAAGTTCCCGGGGCCTCCGGTAATCCCCTCGGGATACTTACGTACTATGGGATACTTATGTATCTTTTCTCTTACAGATGGTCCGGTGTCAGATGACAGCCTGTGCGACCGTTTTGCAGCAGGCATGTGGACATAGTGTCTGCCGGTCCCATGCCCCGTGTGCTGTCCAAGTCGGCAACCTCCTAGTGTGGCATCCGGGCAATTGTGAGGTCTGCTACGGTCTGGTAACTGTGCTCACCGCTGATTCAGTAGGTGTTCCCGTCGATCTGCTCTATAATTTAACTTTGGATATAATCTAACTTAGATTTTTTCCTTTTACTACTCATTGGTAGTATATCCGAGTGTATTCTGATAATTAATTTTGGTTTATATAGATACTATTTTTGCGACGGTGGACTTGGAATATTAGTAACGGAATATTCTCTTTTAGAGTTCGCAGTCTTCCAAGAGTTCCGCCCTGTCGACCCTTAAGGTCTGGGTTGGCGGGTTCGCCTGGAACGTCAAGGCTAAGCAGCCTTATGTGCTTTCGGAGGAAATGTGCACACTCATCTACCCGAATGCAAAGATGTCAGCAGCGGTCCCCAAGGAAGTGGTGGGCCCCATCATCGCCACTATTAGCGAAGCCTTGCTCCTGTCAGAGGACCAAGAAGGACTGGGGGAAACGGGCCTGGAGGACGTTGCGGCCATGAACTTAGACCTAGAGCCCATGGCTTTAGACGAACCAGACCTAGGTAGGGAGGAAAGTGAGGCAGGTGGTACACGGTCTAAGATCCCTATCCTTAGTCCGTCTTTATCTACTTCTTCTGTTTCTTCCTTCCAGGGGTTTACTGGGAAGCACGTGGCTGAGGTCAGGCCACACCCAGTAGTCCCTAAAGTTATGCAAATTAGAAAGACCCTCATGAAGACTCCCAGGTCTTCCAAATTACCCAAACCAGCCAAGCCTTCATCTTCGAGGATACCTAAAGTTTCAGATGAAGCTACTTCTTCCTCTTTTGGGTCGAGAGCGAAGAGCAACTCGAAATCTAAGACCCCGGAAGCCTCCTTTGACCCGGCGGCCTTTTCGAGCCAATTGATGGATCAGATTGGTTCCCTTATGGGCACCCTCACAGAGAGTATGCAGAACCAGGAGAATCTCATGGAGAATCTTCTGCGTTCCGGACTGCCTCAGCAGCAGCAATACGTCATCCCGGATGCCTCTAAACTCCCGGAATTTGTTAAGAGCAATCCGTGGAGGATGGCTCTACATTCTACCTTCAAAGATGGCATGCTAACCATCGAAGGGTGTGGCACCCGACCGGTAGAAGACTTTGAATTCTACCCACCGGGTCTTCAGTTCCCGTTCCTCTGATTTGCGCGCTTAACTGAAGAAGCGCTCGTAAGGTTGGATAAGGTTCCGAAGGAGACCGTAATATACCCCAAAGAACAGGCACAGTCAGCCTGGGTCCGGACTCTAAACAAGTGGGAGTGTGTTAACACCATGTTAACACCTCATAAGAGCTCGTATACGATGTTCGTGGTAGAGGAGCGAACCCCAACGCCTTGTACCACGAAGATGATGGATCTGGCACATCAGGCTGTAAACGAAGACAAACCGTTGCCACAATTATGGGAAACGGATCTGACTTCCCTCCTGTTCCCGGGGGATCACGATTGCTGGACTAACTCCCCAGCGACATTTATGGCAGGTAAGTTGAGTGCCGACTGTGCAGGTCTCTCGCCCAGAAATAGATTTTTCCTTCGTCAAAATCCCTTTATAATGCTCCCCTTGCAAGAGTTTTTCTTAAAACTGACATCCATGACCCAAGCTGTCAGAAATACGATGTCCCCATAGACCTAGTTTGTCTCTGTTTGTCTTTCAAGCTAGTGTCAAATAACTTTTCACCTTTTAACGCCCAGAAGGAAGTAACTTTTCTCCTTTTGTCAGGCGATGATTACAAAGTTTTCATTACGCCAGTAATTTTCTTTGTAAAATCATTTTATGTAAAGCGTTGGGTGTCAGACTTGGATTGGGATTCACCCCCATAATTTTGAATTTGACATTGGCTGGACTTGTTGCTGAACTCGACCGATATTGGCTTACGTTTTGTTTGCTCTATCCATACCCCTAGGGTGGGAAGAATTGAGTACTTTTAATCGTTTTATTACCATTACATCGTACGCTTAAAGTTAACACTGATTGTTTACTTATCTTAACGCTTCCGTGAAGTATTGCCTACTGGTTCAATTTTCCCCTAATTCACGTTCAAGCCTAACTTTAATTCAATTGATTTTAATTAACGCTGACAGCGTTTTGTTAACTTTAAATGGACGTTGATGTGAAGAACAACTTCACTCTTCATTAATCCAGCAAGTTTATCTCGCTCATACTAACAAGTAGTTGAATCACATTTGCCGGAACTAACCCCTCTCCTTTTTTTCTCCCCAGGGTGTGAAGAATTTTCTTCACTCTTCTTCTTTCAATCGTATTTTTAACTCTCTTCTACTAATACTTTAGCTACCCCCTAACCGTATCTCCTACATTCAATTTTCTTTAACAAAATATCGGGAGGACTATTCTAAACTAAAACTTGTTAACAGTGGCGCTCGCCATGCTGTGACGTCACAGCATAGATACGCACACAACAAAGGGCCTTAGTAACCCCGGCGTATGTTGATTCTTTCCTTAAACTACGTGGGTCGAGATTAAATTCCTAAACTGAATTCTTATATTTTATTTTTAATACTGCTGAATTAATGCATCTTTTATTTCTCAATACCAATTAAGGTTTGTTAATTTTAAGATGTATGCCCATAGCTCCAGTCCATTGCTAATTAATCATTTAAGCTATAAAGTTTTAGCAAGCCAGAATAGGTAGGATTATTATATATATAAACTCCCTTAGATCAGCAAGATTTCTCTAGAGTATTTAGTACAAAATCCTGCCTCCTCTGCACTCCTTGCAACAATACATTGTGTTAAATGTTGGTTTGTTTGTCCTATGAAAACGCACCCAACGTTCGTTTACGCTGGTAAGTGTAGTGTTTGTCCAATGAGAACGCACCCAGGTTTGTTGACATTATCGAAATAGTTGATTTATTGAAAAATATGTTTATTTGAAAGGTTGATATGTTATTATGATTGGGTCATTACAATTATAAAGAGTAATCCATGTGAATTGTGATTATATTGTGAAAACTGTATTAATTTCCCGAGTGGATGGGAGCCGGGACTTCCCCTCTCCCGTTTTCGTCACATATTTGTATTTTTTTTACCTTTGGGGAAGCTTTAAAGAGAATAAAAGTGAGAAATTTATAATTTGCTGGTTAAATGGATTGTCTTGTCTGTATCGCAATGTTATCTATTTTTTTTATGTGAAGTTTTCTACAAAAAGGAACCATGGGACCTGCGTGCTCCCCCAAGCTCTTGTTTGAATCTGTAGTAGAGAGTAGAGAGGAAATAAAGAGAAAACGGAAAGGTCGTTTCCTTTCTCCCGGAGTTTATTTTTGAGTGTTACGAGAAAATTGAGGAAGCTATGCCTCAAACTGAGGGGCTTATGGCCCAAAGACAACATGGTGCCCAGACCCGGGAATCAGATGAGAGCGAGGCTGAATTTACTGGATTCCCCAACGACATAAATCAACTTAGGAGAGCAGTGCTACAGAGAGAGAAGGCAACAATATGGCTGCGTTGTGCCTCAGAAGATTTGACCAGAGCCATGGCCGGTAATCCGACCTGGCATGAAATTACAAGTCTCGTAAAAGACTACGATAATAAGAAGGCCGACTGGGAAGAAATAATTCAGCGAGACCAGAATTCTATAGAGGATGTTGACGAGCTCCAGAGAAGAATACTTGAAGACCACCATTTTCTGCAAGAGGTAAGAAAAATCCGTACTGAAGCAGCAGCTACCTTAGAGAGGCTGGGCAAGGACAGAAACTTGGTTGCTAATAGGTCCAGTGAAGATATTAATTCAGGCAGTGAAGTCGGTAATGAGGGTTTTAGTGTGCAATTGCCTAAACTCCAGCTAGTGAAATTTGGCGGGAAAATAACAGAGTGGCGGCCATTTTGGGACCAATTTATGGCACTTGTGGACGATCAGCCTATGCCTCTTGTTTCCAAATTTATGTATCTTCAATCTGTTTTAGAGGGTGAGGCTAGGGGTGTACTACAGGGCCTCACCCAAACAACAGCTAATTACAAGATAGCCTGTGAGTTGTTAGAAGAAAGGTATGGTGATCCAGAAAACATTATATCAGCTCACCTTCAAGCCCTAATGCAACTTAGCTCATCTAGGAGCGCAAGGACTGAAATTCACACGTCCTCTTTGCGGATATTACAGGATGAGTTAGTAGGCCATGTGCGCAGTTTGGAGGCCCTTGGAGTTGGAGGTGAACAGTACGGGCGGATCTTGGTGCCTATGATCCTTGCTCTGTTACCTCATGACATAAGGTTGGACTGGTCGCGTAGTGGACGGAAAAGAGGAGATCTCGACGGATTGCTGAAGTTCTTGCAACGAGAAGTGGAAGGCAGAGAGAGGGCAGAGGCTATCAAGAGACTAAGCCTTGGAAAATCCGAGGAACCCAGTGTAGAACGACGGACTAAAAAGCACACTCCCAGTTCAGCCTCTGCCCTTCAAACTTCATCAGAAGAAAGTGGTTCGAAGACGTTTTGCGCATTCTGTGGAAAGCTGCATCCCAGTGAAAGGTGTTTAGGTATAACTAAGCTCCCCCTTGCAGAAAGAGAAGAAGCCGTGCGTAATCGGCGTTTGTGTTTTAAGTGTTTATCTAAAAGCCATTATGCCAAGGCCTGTTGGGCTAAGTGTTCAAAGTGCAAGACTGGGAATCACAACTCCCTTGTATGTCGGAGATCTGAAACGAAACCCTCCGTAACAGCTAGTGAAAATAACCCTGTAGTAGAGGGAGTGCAAGAGGGGTCAAATTCTGTGACCCATGTGGGGGTAGCACCTTGTGAGGTGAAAAACAAGGTTAATTCAAGGTGTTGTGTATTGCAGACGGCCCAAGTCAGGGTAGTAGGCCATCAGGGTATCACATTTGCTACTGTAATGTTTGATACAGGGTCAGATCGGTCTTACATTTCAAGGGAACTGGTCAAACGGGTCAAGCCTAAGTGGCTGACTTCTGAGTATTTATCATTTTCTGCCTTTGGTGGAGGGAAAGCCTCTAAGGCAGATTTGTGTAGTATTTATGAAATAATGAGTGTAGGGGCAAATAATCACAAATATAGTTTTAAGGTTGCTGAGATTGATGTAATTTGTCCTCCATTATCTAGGTCCAAAGTGGACCCTAAGTGTTTAGAACCTTTTTCTCACCTTAAGTTGATCGATGAGTATGAATCCCATCGAAATTTACATATTGATATGTTGATAGGCCTTGATTTATACTGGAAGATGATGATCCCCAACCAGGTTATGTATCATGAAGGGCTTGTGGCCCAGGAGACAATTTTTGGTTGGATTTTGTCCGGATCCTTTAATAGGTCTGAAGGTAATATTGGTGTAAGTGTACAATTGTTAGCAATTGAGAATGTACAAGAGTGTAGTTTGAGTCAATTTTGGGATCTAGAGTCTGTTGGCATAAAACCCAACGAACTACATTCTGAGGCGATGAACCCTGACCCAGTCTTGGTTCAATTTGAGAATTTGGTAAGTTTTAAAGATGGTCGCTATGAAGTGGCCCTACCATGGAAATCTGAGAATATGAAATTAGATTTGATCAATAATGAACATCATGCTTTGAGAAGATTGGAAGGTCTCTATAATAGGTTAGGTAAAAACCCCTGTCTGCAGGAAAAGTATTTTAAGGTGTTTAATGAGTATGAAAAGGAGGGTATTATTGAAGAAATTCCTTCCCATCAACGGGAAGGTGGGTATCCTATATTTTATTTGCCTCATCGGCCTGTGGTACGGGAAGGGAGCCTAACCACCAAGGTGAGGCCTGTTTTTGATGGATCTGCACGTGGCAGTAATGGAGTATCTCTGAATGATTGTTTAGAAAGTGGTCCTTTACTCAACCCTGATTTAGTTGAGGTGTTGTTAAGATTTAGAAGGTGGAGGGTGGCCTTAACAGCTGATATTACAAAGGCTTTTCTTCAAATAAAGGTAAGAAGGGAGGACCGTGATGTTCATAGGTTTTTGTTGAAAGAGGGGAACAATGTTAAACATTTAAGATTTATAAGAATGCCCTTTGGTAATAAGAGTAGTCCATTTTTATTAAATGCCACCTTAAAATTTCATTTAAAGAAATACCCTCTCACAGAGGTGGTTTCTGAACTGTATGAGAATCTATATGTAGATGATTGGCTATCTGGGGCTGATAGTCCCGCAGAAGCAAGTTTAAGATTTGAAGAAGCCTATGGTATCCTGCAGGAGGCTGGTATGTCATTGTCAAAGTGTACTTCTAATTGTAAGACTTTAACTATAACTGAAGGTTCTAGTGAAGAGAGTGTCAAGGTTCTAGGCCTCCACTGGGTATCCTCCCCTGACTGTTTTACCTTTAAGGTTGAGAACCTGGACCCCTTTGGAGATATTGTTTGTACCAAAAGAAATGTGCTAAGCCTCATAGCTCGGTGTTTTGATCCCTTGGGGCTCATATGTCCGTTTGTTATGCATGCAAAAATACTGTTTCAAGAAATCTGGAGATTAGGTTTAGATTGGGATGAGCTATTACCCGAGGCTATGCAAGGCAGAGTTAAATTATGGGTTGTAGGATTTTCTGTGCTTGAGTCATTTAGAGTAGATCGGTACTTGTTTTCTGAGTCACCCTTTAAGGAAATTCCTAATGTTCAATTCCATGCATTTAGTGATGCTTCAGAAAAGGGTTATGGTGCTTGTGTTTATGTGAGAGTGCCTGAGGGAGATAAATTCAAGGTATCGCTGGTTGTTGCAAGAGGCAAGGTAGCCCCTATAAAAAGGGTTTCCCTTCCTAGGCTTGAATTACTCGGAGCCCTGTTATGTGCTAGACTCGTTGTGTTTGTGACGTCCGCCTTGCAGCTGGGTAAAGAGGTTTCTGTTCAATGTTGGACGGATTCCACAGTAGCCCTAGCTTGGATAAAGGGGGACCCCAATAGATGGAAAACCTTTGTGGCTAACAGGGTTGTTGAAATTCAACATTTGACACCTCCTTCATGTTGGCAGCATTGTCCAGGCAAGGACAACCCAGCGGATCTTGTATCTCGAGGTGTTTTTGCTGAGCAGCTTTTGCAGTCTGATATTTGGCTGAAGGGTCCTCCTTGGCTCTGTTCCTCCCCGCTCCCTCATCAGGAAGGCAGGGGGGCGGACATTCCTTCAGAAGAGATATGTGATACTGACACAGTTTGTGTTGCAGTTGAAAATGAGCCGCCCTTATTTGAATTAACCCGATGGAGTTCCTTTACAAAGGCCCTTAATGTAGTAGGTTGGGTACTGAGATTTGTTGGGAATTGCAGACCTTCGTCCCGCAAATTAAGTGGACCTTTAACCTATGGAGAATTGACGAAGGCTAAGGTACAACTGCTGTACTTTGTGCAACGAGAGGCCTTTGCAAAGGAAGTAAATGCTCTGAGTAGATCTCTTCCCCTCCCAAGGGGTTCTTCCTTGATTAAACTTGATCCTTACCTAGATGAGGATGGGCTACTGAGAATAAAAGGGCGCTTAGAGAATGCAGACTTGAGTTTTGAGAGTAAGCACCCTATAATAATTCCTGGTACCCACATTGCTTTACTGTTAGTTCGTTTCCAGCATAGGTTGCTCAAGCATGCTGGTGTTGCTACACTTGTATCCACGTTACGAAACAGTTACTGGATCATTCGCCTTCGTCAGATTGCAAAGAAGGTTTGTCGAGAATGTGTGGCTTGTCGGCGTTGTGATGCCTCTGCTTGTTCCCAGCCTGTGGGGCCACTTCCCGAGTTGAGAGTTAAGTCGGCTCCTCCATTCACGGTTACAGGTCTGGATTTTGCTGGTCCTTTATTTTGTATTGATTTTCCATCCAAGAAATTGTATATACTTCTTTTTACCTGTGCTGTCATTCGAGCTGTTCATTTAGAGCTCACCGAGTCTCTTTCGGTTGTTGATTGTAATTTGGCCATTAGACGGTTTGTAGCTAGACGGGGTGTTCCAACAGTGTTCTACTCTGACAATGCTAGAACCTTTGTGAGTGTCTCCAACCTGTTAAGAGAACATTATGGCTCGTTGACGCCCCAATGGAAGTTTATTGTACCTAATGCTCCTTGGTGGGGAGGCTGGTGGGAACGCCTCATTAGATCTGTGAAAGTTGCACTGAGGAAAACATTGGGCACTAATTCTTTGTCCAAGAGTGAATTAGAGACTACACTTCATGAGGTGGAAGCTTGTATTAATTCTAGACCCTTGACATTTGTAGGTGAGGAACCCGATATCGCAAATCCTCTTACCCCTTCCCATTTCCTAATTGGCCGTTCTGCAGGTTTTCAGTTAGAGTTAGTAGATGATCCAGACTGTGGTGTATCCTCAAAGGATTTGTGTGTAAGAGAAGCTGTGCGTCTGGGTCAGTTAGACAAATTTTGGAGAATATGGCAGACTGAGTATCTTAGAAACGTGCCTTGTATTGTGAAGGGGTTCAAGCCAAATTGTAACCTTAAAGAGGGTTCTGTTGTACTAGTAAAGGATGAACGGGTGCCAAGGTTAAGGTGGCCTCTTGGAGTTATTACTAAGTTGTATCCTGGAAAAGATGGGGTTGTTAGAAGTGTTGAGGTTAAAACCAAACGTGGATTTATATCCAGACCTGTGCAAAATTTGTATAATCTAGAAATAACAGATTTGAAGGGTGAAATGGGTAGTAATTCCCAGGAGGAGAGACTTGAGAATCTTAGACAGGAGCCTGTAGAATCACCCTTAGTGTCTAATGTTGGTAAGTCCCGAAAGGGAAGACCTATTAAGGTTCCTATTAAACTTGACTTGTAGATTAAGGTAATAAGATAGCCTTGGAAGGCTCTGATGATGATAGGAGTGTTGAGACACTCCTATGGTGGGGAGGATGTTAAATGTTGGTTTGTTTGTCCTATGAAAACGCACCCAACGTTCGTTTACGCTGGTAAGTGTAGTGTTTGTCCAATGAGAACGCACCCAGGTTTGTTGACATTATCGAAATAGTTGATTTATTGAAAAATATGTTTATTTGAAAGGTTGATATGTTATTATGATTGGGTCATTACAATTATAAAGAGTAATCCATGTGAATTGTGATTATATTGTGAAAACTGTATTAATTTCCCGAGTGGATGGGAGCCGGGACTTCCCCTCTCCCGTTTTCGTCACATATTTGTATTTTTTTTACCTTTGGGGAAGCTTTAAAGAGAATAAAAGTGAGAAATTTATAATTTGCTGGTTAAATGGATTGTCTTGTCTGTATCGCAATGTTATCTATTTTTTTTATGTGAAGTTTTCTACAAAAAGGAACCATGGGACCTGCGTGCTCCCCCAAGCTCTTGTTTGAATCTGTAGTAGAGAGTAGAGAGGAAATAAAGAGAAAACGGAAAGGTCGTTTCCTTTCTCCCGGAGTTTATTTTTGAGTGTTACGAGAAAATTGAGGAGGCTATGCCTCAAACTGAGGGGCTTATGGCCCAAAGACAACACATTGCCCTGTCCTGAAGTCCCGATATGGCACCCCCAATGGATTATCGTGCGCATCATGACCGTCACCTGTTTGGAAAGGTGAAGCCAGGTGATCCCCCTCGACTTTAGAGTCGGCCCATTCGTTTAGAAGCCGGCCTGGCCGACTGACCTGCCTGGTCAGTTAATCCGTGCACCTCTGGCTCACCCCCACCCCTCTCTTCCAAAACTCGATCTCGACTCACAGAAGACTGCTGCCGGTCGAAGAGATTGAGAAGAAGAGGACCCTGGTATACCATAGTTGCAGCCAAAGTGAGAATTTTTGAGGTGAGCCAGGCAAGAGTGCAAAGTGCAACCAGGTCAACAGCCATCACGGGCCTAGGACTGATCTTCAAAGGAACGCAGGTACTACAACAATGGCCATAGTTATTCTCCCATTTCTTAGCTTAGAACAATTTTAACTTGCTCAGAATAACTGGCTTTTACACATTCGGACTGTGTGCGATGGGATTGGGTGTATATATTTTTCTTGGATATCTTTTTTTGCTTTGAGACTAGCATAGTCTCTGGGTCACATAGGCCACGTGTCCGACCCCATTTTGATTATTAATTATTTGCAGACCACGTGTCTGACTAATCATTTTTATTATTTTGAATTGCTTTTAATTTGCATTCCTTTTATGATTCCATTTTTGTGTTGTTAAGATGTCTGCTTCTTTTGGTGTAAATTTGGGAATAAATCAATATTAGGTTAATTAAACCTCCTTAGTATTCTTGCTCCCTCATTTATTTCAATATGCAAAAATGTGAATATTTGATCACGGGATAGAATACCCAATATTTGAAGAGTAAACATAAGTAAGTCTATAAGTGGTAACAGCGAGGAACTTTGTATTAATATATTTGCTTCGAAGGTAAAGATCCTTATCTTTAAACTTTTAAACTTTACTTTACATCACTGCTCCCATTTTTGGTTTTGTCTAATTACATTAACGTAAAATACCTGTTCAGCATCTCGCTGGAGTAGCTGGGACGGAGTCGGAACAGAGCCAAAGAGTGAGATGACTATAGACCTGACAAAGCTAGAGTAGGCCATAAATTACTTTTATTTTCACGTGTGGAGTTCTCCGGCCTCTGGACAGTAAATTTCCCCCTTTTGTATTTAAGAGTGAAGGTTAGTAAATTGTGACAGTAAAGTATTAGCAGGGCGTTTGTGCCCTGAGAGTAAGTGCTCATTATCCTCCCCTGTTGAACTTTGTGTAACTGTCATAAGGAGACTTTCCCGGACTAAGTTCCCACTCAAACACTTCGATAAAAAATTCTCCACAAGGATATGATCAGAAAGGAAACAGTAAGAGAGATTACTCGAGTGCCGTATGGGGATGAGATCACAGTAAGGAGTAGATGGAGACTGTTTGGGAGTGTTCTTTGTACTCCCTAAGAGAGATTAGTTCACCAAATATTCAACTGGGCTCCGCAAGGCACAAGAAGAGTTGGAAGACCCAGGTCTACGCGGTTGAGGTCTATGGAGCATGAGGTGAGAGATGATGAATGAAGAAGTGGTGATTTAAAAGACCAAGATAGAGACGACTGGCGAAGCCTAACTGAGTCCCTTTACGTCAATGGGCGTAGGAGGAGATGATGATGATAACCATCTAGATGTGTCTCGATACCCTGGTATTGCTTAAGCAGCGTGCAAATATCTTTCCATTTCTTCGATTCAATATCAATATTTGGGCTCTTATTTAGTCCTTCGCCTTATAAAATAAACATAGAATTATTGACTACTAGCAATCAAATACTATGACTAACAGGTCATTAATTTATTTGTGAATAAAGTGATTAGATGTCTCAGCTCTTAAAGAAAACAGACTAGTCTTAATGTTTTTAATGGGTAACTATTATATGCTATTTATCATCTGTATTGTTTCGAACAAGTTGAATAATATAACTAATCTAAATTAACCCATCGATATACTTCATCCTTATTTTTATTTTTTTCGACAGGTTTCTTTCGTGAACAGGGACCCTATAATAAATATGTATAGGTAGGCTATATAGCCTACATATTGATATTTTCATATCGCTGATTTGAAGGTCCCCCACCCCCCACAAACCTTGTGACACCCCTACCTGCAATCAAATATATATGACAAGAATGTTATTTTTTAATTTTCAAAAAGTCTAGTGACGAAGCAAGATGTCTAAAAACGCAATATTTTTTGTAGGTCTTTCCTGTGTAGGCCTACAGCCATTTAAATCAGGAAAAAGATGTAAACTATACTAATATCAAAGTGAATCTGAATAATTACGTTACCAAACTTGTGAATAGTATAAATTGTATCGGATACTATAAAAAAAAATACAGTGAAATAGAAATACAATGTTGTGGTAACATGATTCGAGGAAGATAATACATCAAGAAACAAGCAATTCACTCCATGTACGAGGAGTATGTAGGCTATACTAAATGTGACAAGTTGATAACATATACAGTACTGTAGTAAATATAGCCCGAAATATCAAAGTACTGCAACGTAAAGGCATTTCTTTAACAAAAACAGTTAACATCTATTTCCTTGTATACGTTTTAGGGTTGATCTCTAATAGAAAAAATTCAAAGAACTTGTCAACAGGGGTGCTTTTCATACGATAATTATCATACGTGTACGATTATTTTAGGTCCAGTACGATGTACGATATACACCTTAGGTATATACATGTGTGTATTTAATTAAACAATTATACTAAAATATTTTAAAATGAGTGAATCATGTAACTCCTTGATAATTATATTGAAGCTGTATACGATAATTTTGGTCGATAAACGACAATTTTAAGACTCATGTACGCGTGGTCCAGTCGAAATGATCTGTTGTCAACGAGTTGCTATGGTAACAGGTATAATCAAAACAAATTCTTGCGCTAAATATGTTCAGACTATCTACGAAAAGTAACTATCAGTAGATACTTTGGCATATGTTTTCAGTGACATTTAATCTTAATATCAGAAAATGGACCCATTATTTCTGGCTCTAAGCTCCTTCAAGAGGCGAAAGTTGGATAGATGTATTGACATCTGTACAGAGTTGTTGAACAAAAATCCTTATGACCAGGTGAGTTATCTGGAATTCTTGACCTTATTATTATTATTATTATTATTATTATTATTATTATTATTATTATTAAGTTTTCTGGAATTCTTGACCTAATTATTATTATTGTTATTAAGTTATCTGGAATTCTTGACCTAATTATTATTATTATTATCATTATTATTATTATTAGCCCCTGACCAATTTATCGCAGTAGGGTAAGCGGGGTTGCCATGAAATTCCAAATTGTATGGTATTTCAGGTTTGGTACAAGTATATTTTTCCCCACTTTAGTGTCGAAGACATAAAAATGCAGACGAGGTAGAACATGCAGACTAAATCCTCAGCCAAAGCGCAACCTAGTAAATTTTCAAACCTCTTTTTATAATTAAATGTTTTTATCTTCAACAGGTTGACATGAGTCACTCTTCATAGTTTCATGGTTTATATATGATAGATCAATATTAACATTGCTATGGATCGTAAAATATCATGTTTTTCATTCATTAGTGTACTTTTCATGGTTATATTTCGATAGAGTCCCATCCACCCATTACCACTTGCCAGTGCATAGGAGCTTGGGGTTGTATGTATGATAGCGGCCACCTGTATGTATTATTATGTCTAACTTAGAATACGACAGTGTGAGGGGGTTTACAGGGGTCATTAGGCCCCCCGTTAGGTGAGTAGATAAGGACACGGCTTGTAGGTTAGGTTAGCTGGGAAAGTTTAGGTTAGTTGATGTCCATTTTTAATGAATGCGAGAGGAACTGGCCACAGATATACAAAGGCTCCGGAGCTTGATGTTTTTCTTTTTTTGCGAGTGTATAGGGAGCAAAAACCATTAAATTTCAGTGATATTTTAATAGAGTCCTTAATGGTTTTTGCTCCACCGTGCGCTCTCTTCGCTCGTGATAAAAGGAAACCATCAAGCTCCTATGTACTGGCAAGCAGTAATGTCTGGGTGGGGACTCTATCGAAATATTACCACAATCATAACCATGGGTTATGATTTAGACCTAGCTCAGTCTTGGTTGTACTGGTAACCTGTATTGGAAAACACTGGTTGGCTTGGGTATAGCGAAAGGGAAGTTTAGTCCATTTTACTAAATCAGAGAAACATGGCCTTACCTAAGAGTGTGTTAACACTACTAGGACTAGTTGGTGGTTGAGTCCGCTGTCTACAAACCCTATTATGTACGATCATGTTCATAAGTGACAACACTGTGTACTTTATTTCTAGTTTACGAGTGAAAGGAATTATTTCTATTTTTTATAAGCTTTTTGAATTATAAGAGCAAATCAATACATATATAAAAAATATAACTGATATGGAATATGAAAAAAAATTTCACTGGTGAAAACTTTGCCATTTTTTATATTATGCCATGAAATAAAACGAAACATTCTGAAATATGAATGATAAAACGAAAACCGCTAATCACATGCAATCTTCCTGAACAATAATAAAACAAGGAAATTTGCCTCCCTGACTCTGAGAGGTTGGCATGCCTGACAAGCTATGAAACAATGCTGTAACTTATCAGTTGACATATGGTAACATTCAGCATTTTGTCTACTCGCTTAAGTGATGTTGGGATGATGGAGCATCACGGGCAAAATCAAATAAATTCTAGAGCTGAAAGACAGGAAACTTCAGTAGCTATTCTGAGAGTTATGATAGAAATGCATGGAAATAATATCTTCCCTGTTGAAATTAGTCGTAAATTGAATTTAAGTTGGAAACCGTATTCGGGTAGATCAAACGTTTTAACGGAGACGTGAACCTCAAGAATCGGCAAGAAAAGGATGACCCAGTCCATTATTCGAGAGTATGATAATCAGATTTTTGCTAAAGTGAATTGTCAAGTAACTGGGAGTCGCATGCCGATGAAGGCAAGTTTGTGGTGAATTTGCTGTAGGTTGAGGCGTATCTCTTCTTTAGAATAATGTGATTGAACATTCTTTTATTTTGACTGTGCTTACCTGTGTCCGTCAATCTACAAACCTTTCTGTTAGTGTAAGCAGAGGTCACTGGAATTACCCTGTGTTTGTTTACACTTTAGATCAGTGTTTTTCAAAACTGGGATCCCGACCCTTTAGTGGGTCGCGTGAAAAATAAAATGGGTCGTGCCAAAAAATTAAGGAAATAAAAAGTACGCAACTAAGAGCAAAGTGAAGAATATAAACAACTTTAAATATTGCACAACACTCATAAATCGTCGCCAGGTTTTCACTGATTTCATCCATGACAAGGCAGTCTTTACTAATCAAACACAATAGTACAATACAGTATATAATGAATGCATTATAAAAATACAAAATGAATGTTATAGCAGTCAAAACAATTTCAAGATTTTGCCAGACTAATGACAATCTCTCTCTCTCTCTCTCTCTCTCTCTCTCTCTCTCTCTATGATTGAGGGTATGGCAAGGAAGATGATCAAACCTATTATATGGTTCCAACATTGTTACTACACATTGCTGAGAATGTTGTTGACAACAACTTATTAACAGAGATAAAAATTGAGATTTTGTCACATCTCACTTTCCTGTCTCAAAGCTTTAATAACTATTTGTTCCATAACTGAAATACAAACCACGCTATTTAATATGGGTAATTACTTTCGGCGTAGCTGAAATGACGAGCCATTAGAAATTTAACGAGGGTTTACTACCCCACCGCTAGTTAGCGGGGGGTAGCCTCCCCCCTCGCACACCTGTGTGCTGAGCTCACTTTGCTATTGGCTCGGGTGCTAGACGGACGTGTCCGCTGTCACCCTCGCCTACACGACAGCCATTGTTAATCTTTTGTTTTTGCTTTTTCTTTTTCTACAGAGTGTTGTGAAGTTGGCCTCTACAATGTGAAAGTGTCCCGGGTTACCTGACCGCCCTTGTGGGACCTTCATGCCGTCAATAGACACCGATCCACACACCTTATGCCCTTATTGTAGGGGCAAACGGTGTGATAGTAATAACGTATGTGGTGAGTGTAAGGAGTGGTCTATCTCCCAGTGGGAGAGGTTTTCCCGGCGCCAGAAGAAGAAGTCCAAACGGGATTTGTTCCGTAACTGAAATACAAACCACCGCTATTTACATGGGGTAATTACTTCGGCGTAGCTGAACGACGAGCCATAAAAGTTTTAACGAGGGTTTCCTACCCCACCGCTAGTTAGGGGGGTGTAGGGAGGGGTAGCTAGCTACCCCTCCCCCCTCGCGCACACCGGAGAATACTCCACTTTACTTTTGGCTCGGATGACGATCGGAAGTCTCCGCTCCCATCCTCACTTGACGGCCATTATTGTTTTGTCTTTTTAACTTACCTTTTCTTATACTTAGTATATTTAAACTTTATTGATGTTTATATATATTTTTGTGTATAGAAAATAGTAAGTTTCCTTTGCTTTCGGTGTTGTGTACTTCTACGAGAGTGATCGCCAGCTTGCCAGGCCACCACGATCTTTTCTTGATCACGGCCTTTCACTCCTAGGCCACCATGGTTGCCTTCGTGGAGCCCGGCCCTTCTCTTGAGGTCGTTCACCTCTTACTCCGTACTACGCCTACGATAGCTTCTCAGGACCGAGTCGCTATTTCGTTTTATTTGTCTCAATTATTTTTATGAATATAATTGTTTTAACTTTTCAGCTCAGGGCTCACGTCCCTTCGGGGGTCGGTGATCCTTGGAACATTCAAAGTCAGTTGCATAATTATAATGTTATAATTCTGTTTTGTTAACTTTTCGTCCCCCCCTCACCCGGGCATGCCTGGGGGGGGGCATACCTTCTTTCGTTCGTATGTTCTTTCCCTCGGGGGTTCTCTTCGGAGTTTCACCCGGGGGAATTTCTGTTAAATAATTATTCTTTTTTATTTTCCAGTTTACGATGCTGTTTCTTCGTGCCTGTTGTGTGTGCCTTCGAAGCAGAGCTGTCCTGTTTATCCTTGGGAGTCGGCTTCGCCGCCGTCTCTCGAGGCTATGGTCATGGGCGTTTCCTTCTCTTAGAAGTTCCCCTGTGACTACTGCCAGCTCTTTATTGCATCCTAGAATGATAAGGAGGTTTGCCTCCAGGGTAGTTAGTTAACTTCCCTTTTTTTACTTTTCCCTGGTCCTTAGGCGGTTATGCTCTTGGGGCTGAGCGGCCGCCCTTGTGACTTGCTCAAGGGGCTGAGCAGTTGCAAGGCTAGACCATCGTACTAGCGACTACGGTCAAGGGGCTGAGCAGCTGCAAGATCAGTCTGGCCCTCTCTCATTCGCGAGGGAGGCCGCACTAAGGGCTCCTCTTCGGAGGATTGCTCCTTTTGTCTCTTCTACGAAGTGTCCCCTCCCGTTCGCGTGAGAGGACACTCACAGTCCACAGAGACTCCTCTTCAGAGGATTGTTCCTGTTTACGTCAGCTGATCTCACGGCCTTTCGGGGCTCCATCACCAGTCTCTTCTACGAAGTTCTCACCCCTCTCGTTCGCGAGAGAGGCCACTCATAGAGACTCCTCTTCGGAGGATTGTTTCTGTTATCAACAGCTTTCTGTTCAGTCACTAGCACTTTGGTGTTTAGTGACAGGAAAACTTCGGTTTCTCTTTTTCCCTGACCCTTCGGGGTCTCGGAGCTTTAGTTACGCAGTTCCCTCGGGCTCTTGTAACTTTAGTCACTTCTACACTTCGGTGATTAGTGACGGAGAAACTTCGGTTTCTCGTTGCGTTGACCTTTCGGGGTCTTGCAACTAATCCCCTCAGGGCCTCGCTACTCAGGCTACGTTAGACCCTTGGTCTCTCGTCCCTCAGTGTACCTGTTGCCTGTTGTATCCGTTCCTGACTGCAGACGCGCCTTGGGCGCCCACGCCCCCGTTATCTAACGGGCTCCTCCCTTTGGGGCAGGAGAGACTTTCTCACACCTTGAGTAAGTCCCTTAAGTGCCAGGTATCCCCTGCGCGCCAACGTTCCCTTACGCGCTAGCGCTCGACTGCTGTTCCTACTGTTCCTGAGACTGCCTTCAGAGACACCCTGTTCCAGTATTCAGTTAGGCTGCTACCAACGTTCCCTGCGCATTTGCACGCATCGTTTGGGTTCCTGAGATAGCGCACAGGCGCTCACCAGTGGTTCAACCTACGGTGTCTCTAAGTCTGTTCTACGAAGGACACCTCTCCCGTTCGCGGGAAAGGTACCTCACAGAGACCACTCCTCGGAGTATTTAGCAGTACCTCAGTTGATCGTCGGCACTGAAGTAGACCTCCTGGTCCTCTTCAGGGGATGCCCTCCCTTTTAGGGACACATCCCAGTTCCTGATCTACGAGTTAGCCGATCCTTCAACCAAGCGCGCGTGCGCGCTCTCCGACGATCTTCTGTTGCACAGGGGCCTACGATCTACACTCGCGCACAAGCGCTGAAGACCGCCCGCGCGCGGGATGGTTTCCCGCGCGCGATCTTCGAGGCCCTTCCACGGTTTTGCCGCTCGCGATCGTCGAGGATCGCTAGTCGACGATCTTTTGATACGCGCTAACGCGTAAGCGCTGAAGATCGCCTGCGCGCGGGATGGTTTCCCGCTCGCAATCTTCGAGGCCCTTCCGCTCGCGGTTTTCCTGCGTGGGATGGTTTCCCGCGCGCAATCTTCGAGGCCCTTCTGCTCGCGGTTTTCCCGCGCGCGATCGTTGAAGATCGTTAGCCCGGCGACGGCCGTTAGCCGGCGATCTTCGGATCAAGCGCTGATGAACTTCTTAGTGCGCGTAAGCGCCGAAGATCGGTCTGTGCGCGGGATGGTTTCCCTCGC
Source organism: Palaemon carinicauda (assembly GCF_036898095.1). NCBI lineage: Eukaryota > Metazoa > Arthropoda > Malacostraca > Decapoda > Palaemonidae > Palaemon > Palaemon carinicauda. Next base: position 140,764,585 of record NC_090729.1, read on the forward strand.
GCGACAACGAGGCCGTCCGCGCGCGGTTCTCCGCACGCGATCGTCGACGGCTGTTACCCGCCGATCTTCGGATTCGGCGCTAGGCGCGTGAGCGCCGACGATCTTCACAGTACGCGCAAGCGCCGAAGATCGTTCCGTGCGCGGGATGGTTTCCCGCGCGCGACCATTGAGGCTCACGTGATCATCGCACGGATCGTCCGCGCGCGGTTTCCCGCTCGCGATCGTCGTAGATCGTGCGCGCGCGGGCACCGAGGTTTTCCCGCTCGCGATCGCCGACTATCTTCTCTCGCGAGCGCCGACAATCTTCGCACACGCGTGAGCGTCGAAGATCGTCCGTGCTCGCGCGAATAGCCGACGATCGTCTTACATAGTTGGAGATCGTACGCACGCGGGCACCAATAGTTTCCCGCTCACTGTCTCCTACGATCTTCGTACTCGCGTAAGCGCTATAGATCGTCAGCGTTATCTCTTCCGCGCGTGGGATGGTTTCCCACAAACAATCGCCGACGGTGCAAGCAGCGGCGATCTTTTGTCACCGAGATCGTTCGCGCGTGGGATGGTTTCCCTCGCTATCGCCCACGATCTTTCACGCGCAAGCGTCAGCGATCTTCATACGCGCGGAAGCGCGGGGATCGATCACGCGGGCGCCAATACGCCCACGCTCACGCGGGTACGCGTGCATGCGGCCGCGGTTATATTGCTACGCATGTTTTATTCACACGCTACCCAGATCTGTGCTTTTCGCGTGATCGGCGCACCGTTCTCCGACGCGACCGCGCCCTGATTACATCAGGGCTTATGGCGGTTAGGCCACCTCCGCGTTTCCCTCCCCCGCAGCGCAGAGCATCGCCCTCTCCGGAGGGGGGAGGTTTCCGGATAGGTCAAAGGTCTCTTCTCCCTTCATTGCAGATTCTCTACGGGCGAACCCTCATGTGTCAACTCCCCCAGAGGATCGAACGGTCCTCTTCCCTCCAGAGGGACTCCCTGTCAGCGCGAGGGTTGGTCGTCGTCAGAGTGCTCATGCAGGCGATGAGCCTGTGCCTTCTGACTGGGGTCACTAATCAGTAGCAGCTTCCTCTCCCCCTGAAGGGGGTGAGAGGAATCCCTGACTTGGATCTCCCCCAAGGACTATCCTGTCCCTTCGCGAGTCCTTATGCAGGCGATGAGCCCTCCTCAGACTTCATCTCCTCTCCCTTGCAGATGAGCATTACCCATCCCCAGGAGGGTCGGAAGACCCGGTCCTCTCCCCCTTCACTCCATAGGGAGAATCCCCGCCTCTTCCTGAGAGTCCTATCGTGCGGAGGGGGCGAAAGCCTTACATCCTTCATCGCTGGGGTCCTGTTTCCCTCCTAGGAGGGATTCTAAGGCCCAGTCTTCCACAAGGATCCGACAGGATCCAGTTGGACCCTTGGCATGTCTACAAGTCTCCCCAGGAAGAGCCTCCGGGGATGGGAGACCTCGCTGCCAGTCCATCAGGAGGAGGAGCTCCAGGGATCAGAACTTGCGTTCTGGCAGGTTCTGGCCCTCAGGAGAAACCTCAAGGGGATCCCAGATTCAGAGATTCCTCTTCGGTAAGGGAAAGATACGGTCCGGGACCGAGTTTACTCACCCAAGGGCTCCCTTACGCCAGTGCAGCTTGCCCTGGTCTCAGGGAATGGAGAGCACCAGAGACTAGGCCGAGGGCCAGCTCTCCAAGCTTGTCTCCTTCAACAGTCCCGGTCGGTATCGAGTCCCTCCCTCCTCCCTGGGTAGGGATTGGTGAGGGGACGGGCTCTCCGGGCGGAAGTCCAGTCCATGTCTGAGATACGCTCAGGGTTGTCAAACAGTCTCCATTCAGCATAGCGACAGCAGACGCGATCAGCTTTGCGGTGAGACCACAAGACTTCATGTGTACACTGGTCCGGTAGGACTCGTACTTCCGGTCCCAGTTCACCCATCTTCAAGGAAGTACTTTGGAGTTTGCCTGGAAGGCAGATATACCAGTTCAAGGGCTGTGCTCCGGCCTCTCCACAGCACCTCAACAGTTCACCGATACTTCCACTCTGATCTCTTCACGGGCTCTCAGGATCGTCATCCGTCCACTCCGTTTCCTGGGTGACTGGCCGATCCTAGCAGACTCGAAGGCATCCTTTCTTCGTCATCGGGACAAGCTCCTCGGACTTTGCCAAGTTCTAAAGATCATGGTGGTCCTCGAGGAGTCCTCCCCGCAGCCCTCTCAGAGTCTGGTATACCTAGCCTGGTCTTAGGCTCCAATCTCCCGAAGCCTTCCCTTCAGGCAACAGCGTACCAAGGTGGAGGAAGGTCGCGAGACCTTTCCCCACACGAGGAGACCCTCCAACCCAAGGTTGTTACGTCTCTCCTCCCTGGTCCGTCTGGTTTCCACAGTCGCCTCAGGATGAGTTCTCTCCAGTGGCGACTCGGGTGCGGGGGAGTCAGGGGCACGTCTCCCCAGACACCGGGACCCCTAGGGGACAACCGGTTCAGACGGACCCATAGGGGTGGGAAGCAGACGAGGATCTACAATAGGGAGTGGTCCTTCTCGTCCTTCCCCCAAACTTGATGCTGTCTTCGGATGCGTCAAAAAAAGGGGGGGCCCACGTTCTGATCCACGGGTCCTCAGGCCGGTGGTCAGAACCAGGAAGAACCTTCTCTAGACCTAATAGAGATGGAAACCGTGTTTCTGGCACTTCAGTAGCTCCACCCAGCCCAGCAGACTACTCTGTGGTTATGGGGATCAACAACACCTCAGTGATGGTTTTCTGGCCCAGACAAGGAGGTACTTTTCAGTACAACCATCCCATCCTGCGGTAGAGATACCGGGATGGTCCGAGTCCCCCTCGGTCTCCTTAGCAGCTCGCTTGATTCCAGGCAAAGGAATGGGCTCGCCGACAGTGTGAGCAGTGTGACACGGACACCACATTCCAAGTGGTCTTTGGATCCTCAAGTAGCCTACAAAGTCCTGACTCAGTGGGGCTCCCTCTGTGGACCGGTTCGCTACAGCACTGAGCTGCAAGCTCCCGGTCACGGATCCCAAGGCCCTCTGGTAGGATGCCTTCCAGCAACGGTGGGACACCATCGATGTGTTTGCCTCCGTAGCTTGTTCCAACTTCCCGCCGGGAGTCTATCCAGCATTTCCTCAAAGAGAGAGGATTTTCGCATCAAGTGGCGAAAAGGAGGCCTGGACACCTGCGCAAGTCTTCCGCAGTAGTCACCCAGGCGAAAGAGCGAGTTTCTGTGGCCGGTGTCGGGGAGAGGGCATCCCTCCACACGATGCCGCTTCCAGCAATAGCGGAGCCCCTAGTGGGATTGCGAGATAAATGTGCCTTTCAGTTTCGACTGTGAAAGGCTATCCCTCAGCCTTAGGTCTTGCCTCCAGGCTGTAGGGACAAACATTTCTCCCTCGCTGGAACTCTTCCTTCTCAAACGAAGCCTTGACCTCTCCTGCCCTCAGTCGAAGGTGAGACCTCCTCCTTGGGACGTGGTTCGAGTCCTCAAGTCTCTAAAGAGACCCCCTGACGAACCACTGCGTAAGTCCCCAGATCACCACCTTTCTGGGTAGAGTGTGTTCCTGCTAGCCTATCTTCAGCCAAGCGAGTCACATGGTCTTTCATACGACTTCGCCCATTCAGGGGGTTAGGGGGAGGCAACATTCAGGTTCGTCCCTGAGGTTTGTTGCCGAGACTCAGAATGCGGGAGTGCCGGACCCGCTGTTCGACTCCTTCCAGGGTTCGAGTCTCCGTCCTGTAGCAGATGACCCAGATCATCTCCTACCTTGCCGGTAGGGAGTCTGAGGTGGCGTCTTCATAGAATGGCTGCAGTTCGTCTTCGGGCTCAAGCCTCGTTCGTGGATCCTGGGTAACGAAGAGAAGGGTCTCCAGGAGTACCATCTTGGCCCGGGTTCTCAGGGTGTTACACCCGGCCTTGAATCCTGACCCTTCTCCGTCGCATCGCCCTAGAGTCCATGATGTCAGGGGCGTAGCTACGTCCCTGCCCTTCATGGAGCATCATTCAGTGACGCAGGTCCTACAAGCGGGGATGTTGAAGCATCAGACCTTCTTCTCAGCCCCTTACCTGCAAGGCATGACCCACTGGAGGCTCGATACGTTTCTATCGGCCCTGTGGTGGCTTCACAACAGCTGGTCTAAACCTCAGGCTCCTTGATGGACAAGTAGCAGAAGGTTGATGGCATTGTTAACTGGTGTTAGTCTGCATGAATGAAAAGATCTGTCTGGCCCTTATTCTTTTCTTCATCCTCTTCTCCCACGGAGAAAGCAGCATCCTGGGTTCTCTGCACAGCTGACCTCAAACCACTGCAGGTAGACCATGCTTCCTTGTGTTCCTAGTATTAGGTGTAATACTGTCATGTCCCCATACCCTGACGAGGTGGTATTGGGAGAGTCCTAGCCTGGATTTCCTTCTGAGGGACTCCAGGTCAACTGCCGGGGACAAGTCACTTTTCACCTTCGCACACACCTTACGTAGGCCGCGGCAGTTTCACAACCGCCAGCGAGGAGCAGGGATTCCCTATTGTCCGAGTACTTGATCGCTCGAATATGGAATCCCCGGGCAAGCCAAAGCCAGTATGGCTGGGACTTACCACCCTTCCTAAGGGTTAAGTCACCCCATGTAAATAGCGGGGTTTGTATTTCAGTTACGGAACACATGAAAAATTTGTAGATAATTTGTATTTTTCCTAACTATACAAACCTTAGCTATTTACAGTTATGTGCCCGCCAGCCCTGTCCCCCAAGATAAGTCTTACCTCTAAGTAAAGTGGAGTATTCTCCGGTGTGTGTGAGGGGGGAGGGGTAACTAGCTACCCCTCCCTACCCCCCGCTAACTAGCGGTGGGGTAGGAAACCCTCGTTATAACTTTTATGGCTCGTTGTTCAGCTACGCCGAAGTAATTACCCCATGTAAATAGCTAAAGTTTGTATAGTTAGGAAAAATACAAATTATCTACGAATTTGTCATATTTCTCCTTCAAAAGTTTCTTTGAAGAAGGAAAATCTTAAGGACTCTTCTTCCGTAGCCCAAACCTCCTCCGAAGCTCCCACTCGATCGGCTTCTCTCGAGAGGCCGTCGAGTGGTAGCGTAGGCCGTATTTCTGTTGACCGATCTCGAGGTTTGGGAGAGGGAGTTGCCTCCCATAGCGAGGCAGCTCCTCTTCATCACTGAATGTCAATGTTTGTAATAATGATATTTTACAGCTTTGGGCTTTCTTGGGGCTTCAGGGCTCGCCCTCCAAGGAAGCCCTGTTTGACATAATCAGGTTGGGAGCAGCTGTCAAACAGTCGCCGACCGTCCCAGAGGTTGATCCTCTGTCTATCGTCGACGTTGTTGTGGTAGAGGCCTCAATGAGAGTGTTCAAACCTCTGCTCCTATTGCTGATATAGCTGAAGGCTTAGTTCCCCTCTCCGAACATCCCTGAGGGAGGAGCTAAGTCCAACGGTCTCTCCTGCAGGTGATTCTCCCCCTCGGGGTAGTTCACTAACAGAGACTCCTCTTCGGAGGACTGCCCATGGTCTGCCAGCTGCCCCCAGAGAATGTATCAGGCGTAAAGCTCGCCTTCCCCTTCGCCGTTGAGGCCTTCCTTCACCACACAAGGGTATTAGGAGGTGCCACTTCGGTTCGTCTTCACCGCAGTCCGCCGCAGAGGAACCTCGCCGATCACCGACCTTCCCAGCTACATCCCTGGACCTCTCCGCAGATCGTTCGCGATCTCCTTCTGCCAGACCTGCTGACCTTCCGTCGCCGTTCCTGGCTGCCGATGCGCTGTGGGCGCCTACCCATCCTGTTATCCAACAGGCACCGGTCCCTTCGGGGCAAAAGGTGCTTTCACACATTGTGTGTAAGTCCCTTAAGCGCCAGGTATTCCCTGCGCGCCAACGTTCTCCTGCGCGCCAGCGCTCTCCAGTCGCAGAGACGTCTCGCCAGCGCTCACCTGCTCGCCCGGCGGTTCCAGAGACAACGCGCACACGATCTCCTGTGCACCCACGATCACCTGCTCGCCAGCGCGCCACTGTGCGCCCCCAGCCTGATGCGCGCCATGCGCGCCCACAGTCACCTGCTCGCCAGCGCTCACCTGTTCGTCAGCGATCTTCTGTGCGCCAGCGCTCTCCTGCTCGCCAGCGCGCCAACGATCTCCTGCTCACCCACGATCTTCGGATCTGGGCACCAGAGGCAAGACTTCTTCCTCTCCTGCTCGCCAGCGCTCTCCACTGCGCCACCGATCGCCGACGCGTCACCGGACCTCGCCTGCTCGCCATCCCTCGCCTACACACCATCGCCCGCAGTCTCCATCGCGCGCCCGCGTGCCCACTGCTAGAACTACAGTTACAGATGAGCGCCCTCCTGCGCACCCGCGCGCTAGGGATATTTCCCCAGCGTGCGCGCGCCCAATGGCTTCACCCTTATGGGCCCTACGGGATCCTGCTGCTACGCACCATCTGAGGTCTCCGGAACGCGCCCCTGCGCGCCATCGTTCACCAGCGTGCTAACGCGCCCATGAGCTCCTTCACCTGCGTGCCATCGCTCAACCACGTGCCAACGCGCACCCTCGCCAACGCTCGCCTGCGTGCCAACGCGCACCCTTGCCTGCGCGCCATCGCTCGCCCGCGCCCGATCCAGGCAATAACCTATCGCGCGAGCGCCAGCGCGATTCATCGCGTTCCCCCCCTGCAAGCTCAGGACAGCGCGCTCACCGGAAGGAGGGAAATCTCTGAACAGGTCCAGGAACATTTCTTCCACAGCTTCTTCTTTTCAGGCAGACCCTGGGTTGATTTCCACTCCTAGGGATCGATCCCCTTCCCTCCAGAGGGAGTCTCTGACACCGCTGCTGTCAGTCGGCAGCCCTGGTTTGGGTCTCTAGTCAGAGCGGTTGTGCAGGCTTTTAAGCCCGCTTTCTCTGAACTGGGCCTCAAATCAGCGGCAGTCTCGGCCCCCCCTGAAGAGGAAGAGAGGAGTGGATGACCTGGTAACTTCTCCTAGGGCGAAGCTGGCTCCTCGGAAGTGTTTGAGGAAGGGTCCCTCCCCCCCCCCAGACTTTCTCTCCCTCCCCTTTGGACGAGGATTTCCCGTCCACAGGGGATTCACGTGAAGTGAGGCGTTCTCCCATCGCACCAATGGGAGAAACCACAGCTCGCGCTGAGAAGTCTTCCCGGGTGGAGGTGGAGAAGAGCCTCCCACCATCTTTGTTGGAATCATGTATTCCTCCTAGGAGGGAGTCGAAGGACTCCAAGACGATTCCGAAGTCATCCTCGAGGATTAGACCAGAGCCAGCCAAGCCCGCAGAGAACGTCCACGAGTCCCCCCAAGAAGAGCCTTTGGGGACTGGAGACTTTGCTGCCAGTCCATCAGGAGGAGAGCCTCAAGAGTCGGAACATGCTTTCTGATGAGGAATCTCAACGGATTCGCGGATCCAGAGATTCCTCCTCGAGAGGGCAAGGACACAGTTCTGGTACGAGTCTTTGGTACCCAGAAGCCCCCTAAGGCCAGCGCGGCCTTGCCTTGGTCCCAGGGGGTTAAGAGTGCCAGAGATAAGGTCGAGAGCTAGCTCTCCGAGCTTGCCTCCTTCAGCCGTTCCAGCTTCGGCAACAAACTCCTCCCACCTCCTCATGTCCATCAGAGGAGGTATTTAGAGATCATAGAGGAGTCTTGTTTGGCTCTTCCCCTACACCACTCGGTGGAAGAGCTCACCAGGGGAGACCCTCTTGAGAGACTCTCCAACCGGCAAGTGTCGATCTCGGCCTCGGAGATCCTCAGCCAGGAGAAAGTAGCAAAGTGTGCCATGCAGGCAACTTCGTGGCTGGATATCTGGCTAGGGTCTCTTGGCATCCTGCTACGATCTGAGGACTTGTCCAAGGAGAGTACCAGGAAGGCCTTGGAGACCTTCCTTCTTTCAGGCACTCGTACTGTAGTGGTTTGCGGACTGTGGCCAGAGGTAGCACCCGAACTGCCTAGTGTCCGAATGCCGACCGCAACCCGGCGTTTACTACACAACAAATATACAATGGTGGAATACCCTAAAAACCTAAGTAACAGGTCAAGAGAACGGAACTGTGGGCACCACCCCTTGATTTATACTGGGCAAGGGGACCCAGCTAGAACCTGACTTACCCGTTTGCTTCTCCTCCCTTTTGCTCGCTGATCATAAGTACAAGTATAAGAACATTAGGTGAAAGGAAATATTGTTTAATTAATTACGGGACACAGTGTGGGAGGAAAGAATTATGATAAATTACGGTACTTAAGAGATCTTAACCCTTTTACCCCCAGGCTTTTTGGAAATTTCTAACCCTTAACCCCCAAGGGGTAACTTTTTTTCCAGCACATTTTGGTGTATATTTCTTTTAAATTGCTCTAACAGCCTTAATTTTTGTCATAGAGAGGTCAGGTTGGTCTCATTCTCTTGGAAAATGTCTGAATTTTCTCAAAAAATTAACAAAAATATGAAAAAAATAATTTTTATAGCATTTTTTTTGCAAGGACGTACCGGTACGTCCATGGGGGTAAAGGGATGGCTTTTGTGAAACGTACCAGTACGTCCTTTGGGGGTAAAAGGGTTAAAAACAGTGGCTGGGGAAGGGGGGCCGTGGTGGGAGGTTTCTGAAATTAAATGCTGTATACATAAAAACAAAAAAAATTTATTTGCAGAAAACTGTTAGGAATATCATATCAATTAGAATAATCAATTAAATGAAAAATTAGCATCCCTTTTGCATATTGTATAAGCAAGAGAAAAAATATTTATTTTTTAAGTATTTATCTGTCAGTTCCAATAACCAAATTTAGGGCAAAATTATCAGTCCTTTACACTCCAGCTCCACAAATAACAAACAAACTAGAAATTACTCATAAGAAAATATAGATCTGTGAAAATACTGTGCTACCATAATTCCCCTGAATCAATACTGTCCCTTCAATATCCAGTTCACTACTAAGCTGCAAAGTCACTTACGATTTTTTCTTTGAACAGTTCAGCCGCATACGCTGCTGTGCAGGTCTCTGCAGGCCCACTATAACAATGTCTCAAAAATTTTGTCAACAACACGAGCAATCACCAATGGCCTTATAATACATTGGTTGTGGTGTTATTCATTCAAACACATGATGGTACTTACAGTTCACAGGCAGTGAAAAATGAATACAGAGCAGACACACCCACCACTACATACTGGTAACAGGCCATCAACCACATTCATAATTGTTATGAGCAGTACTAGACAGTTACTCTGTTCCTATATACTGTGCATACAGTGATCTCGAGTAAATTTCTCTTACAATTGGGAACTTCTGTCAACTTAAATGTGCCGTATCTGTTCTTTTTTCTTTTCTTGATGAAGGAACCTATTCTTGTAAAGTACAGTACTTCTATTTACTCAAACTCTGGTTACACATTCAAACCCTACAGAGAGTAGGGCGTGCTGCAAAGACAAATGTTGTTAAGACAGTTGGTAGGACCAAACAAAAATATATACATACCCCTTAAACATATACATTATGCTTGCAAAACATTTAAACCTATTTAAGAAAAATTGAAATCTTTACAGTGAATAAAATGTTATAGTACAGTACTGGGGCAGAATATCAGACATTATGACAAAAGGGAATTGATAATGAGAGTTACTTTAAAACATTTATAACCCAAGCTCGTTATATGTGGAAATGGTTTGTATTTTCCCCAACTATTATTAATTTTTTTCGCAGTACCATCGAGTTTCTAGCCCACCAAATCTCGAACTTGTGGGCTAATTCCATACTGAAATGTCGGGATGCGGTGGCCGAAAGATTTAACACGAAGGTCCCCAGCACCGAGGTCAGTAGGCTCAGACATTCCTCCGTATTGGGGAGTAGTCTGTTTGAGCCGAAAGACGTGGAGCAGGCAGCTGAGAGGTGGAGGAAGTCCAGCCAGGACTCCCTCCTGCATAGGGCTTTAATATCAAAGCCCTATAAACCTCCAGCACCCCAGAAACCTCGCCCTACAAAGACGACGATACCGGCAGTGGCAGCAAAGGCAACGGTGTCGAAGCCCTTTCCTGTCAAAGACAAGAAAGGCAAAAAGTCCTCCAGGGGAGGGAAAAATCCTAGAGGGAGTGGCCGAGGCCGCAAATGCTAGGATTGGCAGTCCCCCTGCATGTCCACCAGTGGGGGGATGCCTTCAAAGTTGCGCAAACAGGTGGCAGCAACTTGGGGCCGATTCCTGGACGATCTTCGTGATCAGTCAGGGATATCGCGTCCCGTTCATAACATCTCTACCTCCCCTGACAGCGAATCCAGTGTCGTTGAGCTCCCTTGCCATGGGATCGGCAAGGGGGCAGGCCCTTCGGGCAGAAGTCCAGACCATGTTGAAGAAGGGCACTCTCCAAGAGGTCGTCGACGGGTCCCCAGGCTTCTTCAGTTGACTCTTTCTTGTAAAGAAGGCGTCTGGAGGCTGGAGACCAGTCATCGATCTCTCAGCTCTGAACAGGTTTGTCAAGCAGACCCCATTCAGCATGGAGACGGCAGACACGGTCAGACTCGCAGTGAGACCGCGAGACTTCATGTGTACACTGGACCTGAAGGACGCGTACTTCCAGATCCCAGTCCATCCGTCTTCAAGGAAGTACTTAAGATTCAGCCTAGACAACAAGATCTACCAGTTCAAGGTGCTGTGTTTCGGTCTCTCCACAGCACCTCAGGTTTTCACCAGAGTGTTCACCCTGATCTCTTCGTGGGCACACAGGATCGGCATCTGTCTCTTCTGTTATCTGGACGACTGGCTGATCCTAGCAGACTCGGAGTCATCCCTTCTTCGACACTGAGACAAACTTCTGGGAATTTGCCAAGATCTGGGGATCATGGTAAATCTTGAGAAGTCTTCTCTGCTTCCTACTCAAAGACTGGTATATCTAGGCATGATATTGGACACCAATCTCCTCAAAGCCTTCCCATCAAACAACAGGATAGCAAGGCTGAGGAAGGTCGCAAGTCCTTTCCTCAGACGAGACGAACTCCCAGCCCAGTCGTGGTTATGTCTCCTCGGCCATCTCTCATCCTTGGCCCGTCTAGTTCCCAACGGTCGCCTCAGAATGAGATCTCTGCAATGGCGACTCAAGTCTCGGTGGAATCAAGAACACGATTCCCCGGACGTCATGATCCCTAGGGGTCTTGCGGAACAGACGGACCTTCAGTGTTGGGTGGCAGACGAGAACCTACGAAAGGGAGTGGATTTTCTTGTCCTCCTCCCGGATTTGATGCTGTTTTCGGACGCTTCAAAGAAAGGGTGGGGGGCCCACGTTCTGAACCACAGGACCTCAGGCCTGTGGTCAGAATCAGAAAAGTGCCTCCATATAAACCTGCTAGAAATGAAGGCCGTATTTCTGGCCCTTCAACAGTTCCAACAGCACCTGGCGGGTCACTCTGTGGTGGTGATGAGTGACAACACCACAGTAGTGGCTTACATCAACAAGCAGGGAGGTACCTTTTCACAGCAGCTATCCCATCTTGCAGTAGAGATACTGAGATGGACCGAAGTCCACTCGATTCCACTATCGGCTCGCTTCATTCCAGGCAAGAGGAATGTGCTCGCCGACAGTCTGAGCAGAGCGTCTCAGATAGTGAGTACCGATTGGTCTTTGGATCGTCAAGTAGCCAACAAAGTACTGACTTTGTGGGGTTCTCCGACTATGGATCTGTTCGCTACAGCGCTGAACTTCAAGCTCCTGCTGTACTACTCCCCAGTCCCGGATCCCAAGGCTCTCTGGCAAGATGTTTTCCAACAACGGTGGGACAACACCGACGTATACGCCTTTCCCCCGTTCTGTCTGATGAGGAGGGTACTCAACAAGACCAGAATATCGGTCAATCTCTCGATGACTCTCATAGCTCCGCTGTGGCATCACGCGGAATGGTTTTCGGACCTTCTGCAACTCCTAACGGAGCCTCCAAAAGAACTCCCTCCGCGACACGAGCTACTCAAACAACCACACGCCAACATCTTTCATAAAGCCGTAGCTTCGCTTCGACTTCACGCCTAGAGACCATCCAGCATCTCCTCGCAGAGAGAGGATTTTCGCAACAAGTTGCGGAAAGGATGTCTGGACACCTGCAAAAGTCATCCGCAGGGGTCTACCAGGCGAAGTGGAGAGTTTTCTGTGGTTGGTGTCATGGAAGGGGTATCTCTCCACTCGATGCCACTATTCCAGCAATAGCGGAGTTCTTCGTGTACTTGCGAGAAGAAATGCGCCTTCCAGTCTCAGCAATGAAAGGCTATCGCTCAGCCTTAAGTCTAGCCTTCAGGCTCAAAGGAGTGGACATTTCTTCGTCGCTGGAACTTTCCTTACTCATACGAAGTTATGAACTTACCTGCCCTCAGTCGGAAGTGAGACCTCCTCCATGGAATGTGGTTCGAGTTCTCAGGTCTCTTAAGAGACCTCCCTATGAACCATTACGCCAGGCTTCAGATCGCCACCCGACTTGGAAGACGGTGTTCCTACTAGCTTTGGCCTCGGCCAAGCGAGTTAGTGAACTTCATGGTCTCTTGTATGACATCGCCCATTCAAGGGGATGGGGGGAGGTAACGTTCAGATTCGTCCCTGAGTTTGTTGCTAAGACTCAGAATTCGGGGGTGCCGGACCCACGGTTCGACTCTTTTCGGATCTCGAGTCTTCGTTCTGTAACAGATGACCAAGACCATCTCCTACTGTGCCCAGTAACGAGTCTAAGGCTATATCTTAAAAGAACAGCTGCAGTTCATCCCCAAGTGCAGGCATTGTTTGTTAGCACTGGGAGGACAAAGAGGAGGGTTACCAAGAACACCATCTCAGCATGGATTCGGAAGACAATCCATCTGTCCTTGAATCCTGACCCTCCTCCATCATGTCGCCCTAGAGCTCATGATGTCAGGGGAGTAGCCACTTCCCTGGCCTTCAAGAAGAACTTCTCAGTGACGCAGGTTCTACAAGCAGGGGTGTGGAAGCGTCAGACGACCTTCACAGCCCACGCCCTGCAAGACGTGACCCACAGGAGGCTCGATACGTTCTCTATCGGTCCTGTGGTGGCTGCACAACAGCTGGTTTAAACTTCAGGCTCCTTAATGGACAAGTAGCAGAGGGTTGCGGGCATTGTTACTCGGTTTTAGTCTGCATGAAAGAAAAGGTATGTCTGGCCCTTATTCTTTTCTTCATCCTCCCCTCTCTTGGGGAAAGCAGCATCCTGGGTTCTCTGCACAGCTGACCTCAAACCACTGCAGGTAAACCATGTTTCCTTGTGTTCCTTGTATTAAGTTAATACTGTCACGTCCCCATGCCCTGAAGAGGTGGTATTGGGAGAGTCCTAGCCTAAAGTTTCCATCTAAAGAACTTAAGGTCAACTTCCTAGGACGAGTCACACATAATCCTTCACACACAGCTTATGTAGGCCGCAGCCCTTGCATAGCAAGGTGCGAGCGAGGTGCAAGGACTCTTTATTGTTGAGTGCTGACACACTCAGATAATGAGTCCCCGGGCAAAAGCCAAAAGCCAGTATGGCTGGGACTTTTCCACCCGTCCTAAGGGTTGAGTCACCCATATTAAATAGCGTGGTTTGTATTTCAGTTACGGAACAAATGACAAATTCGAAGATAATTTGTATTTTTCCTATCTATACAAACCTTAGCTGTTTAATCAAGCTTGCCCGCCAGCCCTATCCCCCGTGAAGTGCTACCTCTAAGCAAAGTGAGCTCAGCACACAGGTGTGTGAGGGGGGAGGGTAGCAAGCTACCCTCCCTAACCCCCGCTAACTAGCCGTGCGGTAGTAAACCCTCGTTAAATTTCTAATGGCTCGTCATTTCAGCTACGCCGAAAGTAATTACCCATATTAAATAGCTAAGGTTTGTATAGTTTGGAAAAATAAAAATTATCTTCGAATTTGTCATTTTCCTGAAGTGAAATCTTAACCCTTTAAGAAGAGACTTTGGATTAAAAATCTACTTGGTTTCCAGAGTCCTGAATCATAAATGTAACATTAATCAATGCATCATTATATACAGTAAATATGTGCAGGAAACCAAAGTTTTCAGACCCCAAAATTATGTAACAGAGTAGTAAAATAGTAACACTCATCACATAAAAGGAAAATATCACCTTTGACTCTTTACAATTATTAAATACAGTAGTACATTGGAAGGAACAGTAATCCCCTTGCACAATATAGACTGAGAAGTCCCAACTATACAGCCCATGCACAAAACTTAAAAAGCTGGTTTAATCACACTACCAGCAGCCACCACAAAGTGTTTGTTCTCTTCCAACTGACGTATGTAATGTTTGAAGAACACTCTTGAAGATTTCCATCCTGTGGAAGCCTGTAAGCCTTCCAAGGACATAGATTGGAAAAAATTTAAGGGAGAGGCAACTTTCCTAGGGTCATGACCCGATGGTACACTATCAGGGTCAGCTCTTCAGATGAAATAGATGAGTTTGAACCTTAGTAGTTCCAGAGAAAGATTATATCCTGTCGTCTCCCCTTTAAAAAGTTGACTGCCTTTAAAGGCCCGACTTTTTAACAGGTAGACCTTAAGGCATTTCATGGAGCACAGAGAAGGATCCTCCAGTAGCGAAACAATCTTCCAGGGCCCCCTAGCGTTTCGTGGGACGTTCATTTTTTGCGAAGAATGCAAGATATGGGTAAAGTTATACCTACCCCGATTCTGAGAATTCAATGTAGCCATCTTCCCTTGAAAGGGCCAGAATCTCACTGACTCTAGCAACAGAAGCCATAATAAGCAAAAAGATAGAAGTGAGAGGTAGTGGCATTATCTATTGAAGAGGCGAAGTACAAGACCTTATCCAACGACCATGAAATAGTCTTGGGAGGAGTATTAGGTTTCAATTCAGCACAAGCCTTCGAGATCTTATTGAACACCTCACTATTGAGTTCAATATCAAAAGCATAAGCTATGGGTCTAGTTAGAGCTGACTTACATGAGGCAATAGTTATAGAGGCCAGACCTTGATCATGCAGTGAAATAAATAAATACAGAAGTCCATAGTAATAGAAGAGGGCTGAGGATTTTTCATGAATGCAACCCATTTTTTCCAGGAAGACAAGTATTGTCATTTCATGTTATTAGACTTGTACTCTTCCATGAAGTCAATTCTCTCCTTTGCAACTCCGAACTTTCTGTGAGCCGCTAGGACGAGAAAATCATGAGCTGAAGGGTTTTCGTCATCCAAGAGGAAGCGAAGACAGTTTTCTGTTGAACATCCTGGGACAGCACTGGAGATGGTAGAGGGACGTAGAGAGGTTTGAATTCCAGAACAAGAGGCTATTAATTGCTCTTGGGAGCCACTAAAGCCGCTGTTCAGGACTTTCATTAGGAGGTTGAATGGGGGAAATAGGGAGATGCGAGACCACTGGTTCCAATCCAGGGACATCGCATCCATTCCTGTCGCTTCCGGATCTAAGTTTGGTGCTACATACCAGGGAAGCTTCTTGTTGAAGCTCATCGCAAAGAGATTTATTTGCAGTTCTGGGACTTGTTCTAGAATGAAACGGAATGATTTTGCATCCAGAGACCATTCTGTTTCCAGAAGCTTGGATCTTGACAGGCTGTCCGCTGTCACATTGCGAACCCTTTCTAGGTGAACTGCTGAGAAATGCCAATTCCTTCGCTTTGCTGAAGTGAGGATGGCTAGAATCACATGGTTGATCTGAGGAGACCTGGAGCCCTGTCTGTTGACACAGTGGACTATCGTCCTGTGGTCGATGATTAATTTGATTTGTGATTTAGTCTTCTGGTTCAGTCTCTTTATAGTCAGAAACACTGACATAGCTTCCAGAATGTTGATATGAAATTTCCGTAAAGTGACTGACCACCGGCCCTGTACTTTCTTGGAAGGAAAATGTCCCTGCAACCTTGTTCCGAGGCGTCCGTGTGAATTGTCACAGGAGGAGGAGAATACTGCAGAGGGACGTATGTCGATAAACTCTTTGCAGTGGACCATGGCATGAGCTGCTTTCACAGTAAGACCGGGGTTTTGTGGCGAAGATCTCTCCGAGCAAGCGATGCCTTTCTTTTCCAGACTCTGTTGGCATCTTTGAGTCTTGCTTTCATGATTGGGTCTGTAACAGCTGCAAACTGCAATGAACCCAAGACTCTTTCCTCTTATCGCCTGATGAGTCTCTTGAGCGAAGTAGGCATCTGACAGATTGTGCGATTTCCTTTCTCTTGCCTTGCGGTAGTTAGAGGGGGGTGTGACTTCAGATCAGTGAAGTTCTAGCCACTGGAATTCTTGAGCTAGAGACAGCCTGGACTTTTCGAGGTTGATCTGAAAGCCCAGAGACTAGGAATTTCATGACTTTTTGAGCTGTCGGAAGACACTCCGACTTCATTGTAGCTCAGACCAGCCAGTCGTTCAGGTATACCATCACCTAGAGGCCTCTGTTCTGTAATGTTGGAGGATTGCCTCGAACAGCTTCATGAAAATTCATGGAGCTATATTGAGCCTGAAGGGCATAGCTCTGAATATGTAGGTCTTTCTTGCCAGTCTGAAACCAAGGTAGTGGGAGAAGCGCCGACCTATTGGAAGATGCCAATAAGCGTCTGTAAGGTCTATGGAGACAGTGTAGGCCCCCTGGGGTAGTATTTGTGAGAAAGTCAGCATCTGGAACTTGTGGTTCAGAATGAATTTGTTTAGTGGGGACAAGTCCAGAATAGTTCGAGGAGTGTTTGAATCTTTCTTGGGCATGCAGAATAACCGCCCTTGAAAGTTCATGGATATTGTGCAATGGATGACTCCCTTCTGGAGAAGATCATGTACATAATCCTCCAAGAATGGGGTTGTGGGTTGGAAGAACCTCTTGAACTGATGTGGTTTCTGTCTCCATTTCCACCTTAGTCCCTTTGAGACTGCTGTGAGCCAGGGATTGAACTCCAATTAATCCCTGAAAAGGTAAAGTAGTCCCCCCTACCAGTAGCTCCTCGTTATTGTGAAGGACCTGCTTCTTTACCCGCCTGGCGGCAACTGAGGCTGTCATGACAGGAAAGGATTTCCTTCCCTTAAAGTGTCTTCTAGGCTTCTTGCCCTTGGGTTGGGGTTCTTCTCTGGGGATAAATTTCCTTTTAGAGGACATACCCCACTTTTGTGTAAGGCTCTTATTTTCCTGTGCTGCTCTGTCCATTACTTCCTTAACCAATTTCTTGGGGAAGAGGTCTTTCCCCCATTAACCAATTTCTTGGGAAAGAGGTCTTTCTCCCAGATGTTGGAGTCAATCAGTTTTTAGGTTAGTGCCTGATAGTCGCTGCGGCCGGGACATGTTCTCTACATTCTCTTTTAGCTAGGGAGAAAGCATGGAGATCTCTATGGAATGTAGCCAGGTGAGTTTTTGCCAAGACCGGGAAGAGATCAGATTTGGAATAGCTCTCAATTAGCATCTCTAAATAAGATTGGAAGGATAAAGATGCAGATAGTCTTTCTTTAGTATCTAGTTCTTCCTTAGATAGGGATTTGGGAATTCTAGGCAGTTTTTCATGAAAGTGCTTGCCTCTGATGTCCTTATCTAGATTTCCAACAGTAAAAGTGTGTTGAACATCTTCCCAACTGTCCGTATTATAAGAAAGGGCTATGGAGACAGGTTTGCTCTCCTCTAGCACTAGCAATGGTCTACCCTCCACTACTGCTTTCTTTATAGCCTCTAAGCTTTTAGAGGCAAAGGGTAAGGCAGTATCCTTGGGAGGAACAAAGGTGGCCTTCTTCCTGATGAAAGCAGAAAGTTGGGTATTAGTGAATTCGGACGGTTTTAGCTCCTTAACCAAAAGAGACTCAGCCTTGCTGTGGTCCAGGATGATTGTTTCCTTAGGGATCGTATCATCCCTAACGGACACTTCCGAGTTAAGCCTTACATAACAGTAAGGATAACTTTCAATCGAGGGGGAAGAATTCTAAGTCACAGACCGGCTTAGAGCCCAGACCTTCTCCGATGTGGAGATACCCTTCACTTAATGCCATATGCTCAGCATAACGCCTAGGGTTCTTAACTGAGCATTCATGCAAGCTCGAAGCTGGTGGAGCCGTAGAAGTAGGTGCCTTTTGTAAAGCTTCTGTTTTCGCCTCTAGGAATGCTTGAGCATGTGTCTGTTTGGTATGTAAATTTTCTATGAAGGCTTTCATGGATGCCATAAATTCCATTTGACCTTGAAAAAAAAGGTTTATATGATGTAGGAACATTGGTCGAAGTAGATGCTTGGGCCTGAGATACGGGGATGGGGGAACGAGCCGAAGAAGAACTGGGAACTGTACTCACCTGATGTACAGCTAGTGACTCATCAGAGGCTTCGGTAGTCAGAAGGAACCTCTCTCTCTCTCTGACTTCAAAGAAGAAGTTTTCAGTGTCTAGGCTCATCACTTGTAGAGCATCTCTAACTTCATCATCCTCATGCTCCAATTGTACTGGCGGGAGTTGAACCGTTGGTAAATGGTGACCAAAAACAGCGGTCACTTCGGCCTTGGGAAAGAGGAGGTCCCTAAGTTCCATGGAAGGAAATAAGGGGCACCTTGTTGAGAACTCTTCTGGAAGCCTCTAACCCAGTGACGAATACTGTACTGTAGTCTTCTGACTCCACGCTTTCACATCCCGGGGGATGTTGTTGGCATGGAAGCCAGTATGTATAAGGTCCTTGCACACCTGGCAGTTGATGAGTTCCCAAATTGCAAGAGATCTTTTGGAAACATGACAGTCTGCATGTTTTTAGCAAATCTTGTGGCTACAGGGCAACTTGATCCGCCTGGTACAGGTTACCGTTAAATACGCCATTTCATCAGCAACGTGTAAAGAAGGAAAATTTTCATTGAGTACAAATCATTAATATTTTTCAATCTTAGACTAAGCATATATAATGGATTTTGAGTGAAGCGTAAAATCTATTTTTGGGTGAGATAGCCATGTCGTCCTGATGGAAGTTCCTTTAAGTAGCTTCCTAGGTTATATTTGACTACAGTGATATTCCCAGAGAATTTTACCTTAAGGTATCCAGAATTCTAACTCCTGGCGCGAATATCCCTAACTTTTCCTGTTAGGGATATCGCATAATATCAGAGGACGTATTCTTGACACGCCACATAGCTATCTTCACCCCGAATAGCGTTTACGCTTCGAGGGGGGAAAGTGGCAAGAAAACGAAGGGGAGCCGTTATTAAGGTACCACTCCGTGCTGTTTTGAATATCTAGATGATGTCATCATTGCCGCCATCTTTATTCCTTGTAGCGTTAAGCGAGGTGCTACAGATACTGTACAGTACATTCGCGAGGGATCCTTCCAGCCCTTTTTTATAAAAAGGAGGGCGGGTCCATCAGGACGACATGGCTATCTCACCAAAAAATAGATTTTTCGCTTCGCTCAAAATCCGTTTTTTGGGCTCAGGCCATGTCGTCCTGATGGAAGTTTACCAGAGCATTAATGTATCTGTGGATTTTCTATTTGTGCCTTAACCTAAAGACAGAATTTCCTTGGTCACTTAGACCTAGAGACCTATGATGTTACCGTTATACATCATTTCTTCTAATCATAAACCATGTTAGAGCTTCCTGCCCCCTACAGGGAAGAGTCATGCCAGACTCTGGAAAAAATCTCGAGGATTGCATATTTCATATGAACAACCTAGCAACCAAACGGGTATACTGGTCTCAAGGTATACCTTCCCAATCAGAGTTTGTATTTGAAAACAAACAGATGTATGTATGAACTACTGACACCTCCCCGGGCATACAGAGTTAGCTGTATGCAAAGACAGACAGGTTTGTATCCATGTAGGAACAATTGTTTGTATAAGTCAGCACATTCAAAGCATACCAAGTTAGTCGTATGCAAAGACTGACAAGTATCTATTTGTGTAAGAACCAGATATGTACGCACATAAAGAAGGTTTGTTTACCTGTAGGAACAAATTTTCCCAGATGTTCTCTTATTAATATGCAAATAAAAGGGTGATCAAAATAATGCTCAACACATCTTTATTTATCTGAATTTGGGGCGAATAACATGCAAAATTCAATTAGTATTTTATTGATAACTAATAAAATATGTAAATCAATCTGCATTTTATAGTATAATATAAAATGTTTGTGAAATGATTTAACCATAAATATAGAAGTAATACCAGAAATACTTGTTTCACCTGAAAAGAAACACTTTTAATGCCACTAAAAAAGAAAATTCAGTAAATTTTCTATTCAGATTTCTGTCATTACTGTCTGTTCACACTTGCGTAAAGTACGTATGGCACACATGTTATTCTTTATGCTTCTTTCACCTTTTATATTTGGAACAGTCCATAATGTCTCCATGGAGACATTTTACTTAACATGTTGTACCGTAAGGAGTCAACACGCATACCCTTCACATAACAGTCCCAATTAATTCACTGTTCCTCGCAGTATTAAGCGACAGGTTTTAGTACACTACCTGCCGCCACCACAAACCTCTTGATCTCTTGCACTTGCTTCGCATAATGTTTGAAAAACACCCTGGATGACTTCCATCCAGTATACGAGCGAAGACGTTCAAAATCCATATATTGGAAAAAATTCAGAGATGAAGCAATTTTCCTCGGATCGTGACCTACGGGTGTACTGTCCGGATCCGCTCTGCGAATGAAGTAGGTGATCTTCGCTCTTAGTTGTTTTAGAGACAAATTTGAACCTGAAGTTTCTCCTTTAAAGAGCTGTCCTCCCCCAAAGTCTGAAGTTCTACGAAGATAGACCTTTAGGCACTCCACTGGACATAGAGAGACATCTTCCTTCAGAGGGCAGATTATCCAGGGACCCTACCTCTTGGTGGGTAACTCGTTTTTAGCGAGAAACGTTGGGTCAGGAAAAAGATTCAGTTCTCCCCTTTCTGTGAACTGAATATGGCCCTCATCTCTCAAAAGGGCCACTATTTCGCTAACTCTGGCCCCCCGAAGCTAGTGCAAATAGGAATATAACTTTTTGGGTCAAATCTTTCAGAGAGCAATCTTCATTGTTCATTGTTGATGCAAAGTGAAGAACCTTATCCAAGGACCACGAAATGGGGCCTCGGAGGTGCAGCAGGCCTAAGTCTAGCACAGGCCTTGGTGATCTTGTTAAAGATTTCGTTAGAGAAATCTACCTGGAAGGCATACAGTAAGGGTCTAGTCAAGACAGATTTACACGTAGATATTGTATTGGCTGCTAATCCTTGTTCATGAAGATGAATAAAGAAGGATAAACAGAAATCTGTTGAGATTTCTTTTGGTTTCTTTGCCTTGACAAATGATACCCATTTCTTCCAAGACGACTCATATTGTCTTCTGGTAGATTTAGACTTATATTCTTCTAAAAAGTTTATACTGTCTCTCGAAATCTCGAATCTTTTCTTAACTGCTAAGGAGAGAAAATCATGAGATGAAGGTTTCGGTTTTCTGTGATGAATCGAAGACAGTCGACTTCTGCACTTGTTGAGTCAGAACTGGGTCCGGCAACGGGACCAGCTTCATCCGCAGTTCCAATACTAGAGGGAACCAGGTGCTGTTTGGCCACTTGTGAGCCACTATCGCTGCCGTTCCCTGAAAGGATCTTAGCTTGTTGAGGACTTTCAACAGAAGGTTGGATGGAGGGAACATAACGAGGTAGTTTCTTGTTGTCGCTCATCACGAAGAGGTCAATCTGCAGTTCTGGGACTTGAAGTAAGATGAAGGAGAATGATCCTGCGTCTAGGGACCATTCTGACTCTATCGGCGTGAACCTGGATAGAGCGTCCGCAGTCATATTACGGAACCCTTGGAGGTGAACTGCTGATAAGTAACATCTCTTCTTTTCCGCCAAAAGGAAGATGGCCAACATCACTTGGTTGATTTGGGGCGATCTCGAACCCTGACGATTCAGACATCTCATTATCACCTCACTGTCTAGGACCAGTCTTATGTGGGTCGAGCAGCGAGGAGTCAATTTCTTCAGAGAAAGAAAGACTGCCATGGCTTCCAGAATGTTGATGTGGAAGGTCTTGAATAGATTGGACCAAGTCCCTTGGACTTTCCGTTGGTGAGAGTGACTTCCCCATCTTTCCTTAGATGCATCTCTGTGGATGATGACTGAAGGTGGAGGTGGTTGTAAGAGTACCGATTTCTTCAGGTGCTTGGCCTCCGACCACGGCTTGAGAAGTGATCGTAGACAAGTCGGTATTGGTCTTTTTAGATCTCTTCGAGCGTATGATGCGTATCTTCTCCAGACTCCTGTTGCATCCTTTAATTGTGCTCTTAGCATTGGGTCTGTCACTGAAGCGAACTGAAGGGAGCCCAGCGCTCTCTCCTGTTGGTGTCTTGATATCCAACCGGATTTCAGAAGTCTCTTGACAGATCCCGTTATCTCTCTCCTCTTCTTTGACGGAATGGAGAAGCGGTGTGACTGTAAGTTCCAGTGTATTCCAAGCTGTTGAAACTTCTGAGCTGGAGATAGTCGAGATTTTTTTACTTTGATCTTGAATCCCAGATGTTCCAGGAACTGGATCACTTTCTTGGAGGCTTGCATGCATTCCGTCTCGGATGCTGCCCACACCAACCAATCGTCCAAGTAGGCTACTACCTAAACACCTTTTAGGCGTAGTTGATGAACGACTGCATTTGCAAGCTTCGTGAAGATCCTTGGGGCTATGTTTAGCCCGAAGGGCATGGCTCTGAAGACGTATTGTTTCTTCTGTAGCCTGAATCCTAGGTAGGAGGAAAGTTGGCGATTGATTGGAATATGCCAATAGGCGTCCACCATGTCTATGGAGACTGTGTATGGCTTTTTGGACAAAAGGGTCCTTATGTGTTGAAGGGTTAACATCCTAAACTTGTAGTTTACTATGAACTTGTTGAGTGGTGACAAGTCCAGAATGACTCTGAGTTTGTCTAAGGCCTTCTTGGGAACACAAAACAGCCTTCCTTGGAATTTGATGGACTTTGCCCCTCTTACTCTTTTGCTCAAGAGTTCCTGGATATATTCTTCTAGAACGGGGTTGGAGTGTTGGAAGAATTGAGGGAATGATGGTGGAGCGCTGTTCCAGCTCCAGCCCAGTCACATTCTTGATCAGGCTGTGGGCCCAGGGATCGAAGGTCCAACGATCCCAAAACGAGTAAAGTCTTCCTCCTACCGGAAGCATCTCATTTTTGCTGTTGACTGGAGGACTTGTCTCCTTGACCACGTCCTCCTCTATTTTCTCTTCCTCTTGAGGGGCATCTAGAGGAACCTCTAAATGGCCCTCTAGCTTTTGGCCGAAAGGTAGTAGACTGCCTCTCAAAAGCTGGAGTAAAGGCTGCCGGGGTACCAACTGGTAGGTAGTGGGAGGTTGTGCCACCACCTGGGGCACCGCGGTTGCGGGAAGTTGTTGTTGCCTTTGTTGTTTGGCAGGGCGAGAGGGCACCCTTGGCCTCTTTGTCTTCCGTTCAGGTTGGGGACCCTCATCCGGGGAAGACTTCCTCTTAAGTGACAAGCCCCACTTTTGGAGAAGGTTCCTATTCTCCGTGGCGGCCTTGTCGACTACTTCCTTGACCACTTCACTCGGGAAGAGGTCCTTTCCCCAAATACTGGAAGATATTAGCTTCCTGGGTTCGTGTCTCACCGCAGCCGAGGCAAACACGAACTCCCTACAAGTCCTTCTAGCCTTAATGAAGCCATATAGGTCTTTCGTCACAGTAACCAGATGTGTTTTGGCCACAACCATAAACATATCTGGGTTCTGGGGATCGCTTGCCATTGTCTCTAAGGTAGTCTGGAGGGACATAGAGATGGCAAGCCGTTCTTTAGTCTCTTGCTCCCTGCGCAATAGAAACGCTGACAACTTGGGGAGGTCCTCACCGAACTGGCGTCCGGCAATATCTGCCTCCAACTTCCCGACTGAGAAGGTAAGATGTACGTCCTTTCAGTCATTCTGGTCCATGGGCAAAGCTAGGGATAAGGGTTTACACTCATTGAGTGTAGGGCAAGGTTTCCCTGCTTCTATAGCCTTTAAGGCTGCCTTGTACCCTTTTTCCATGAAGGGGAAGGCCCGGGTAGATGAAGCTACAAAGGAAGGGTGTTCTTTGCTCAGAGCCGGTACCTTCGAGTTAGTGAAGCCCCTCTCCTTCAAGGTACTAGCCAACAAAACTATGACCTCTTTTGGCTCTGTCTCCTCCTTTGAAGCTGGCTCCGCCTTCAGACGGACGAAGCAGTCTGGGTAAGACTCCAAGCTGGGCCAGAATTCCACATCCTCAATGGGGACTGAACCCAGCTTTTCAGAAATGTAGATCTTCCCGGTTGTCATGGGCATGTACTCCGCATGCCTCTTGTGAGACCCACGGGACACTGCAAGTTGGCGTATTTCCAACCTCAGCGCAGCTTCCTTTTCAGCATTCTGCTTCTGCATCTGCTGCTTCATAGTCATAATGGAAGACAGAGTCTTCCCTATGTCATCAGATGGAGGGGCAGAAGATGTCGAGGGAACTGTTTCTGGGGCAGGAACCGATGAAAGTGACACTGTTTCGACTTCTTCCTCCTCGGTATCAGGAGCCACAGTCGACTCCTCTTCTTGACCTTCTGCAAGAAGGTCCTTTTCAGTGCCCTCTGACACTTCTGACATCCTGTCGTCAAGTTGGATGTCCTTCATCGCGTCTGAGACATCTGACTCTACAGATATCTGAAAGCAAGGGATCTCTGGGTGAGGTTATGGTATTACAGCATCTTTAGATGCTCTAGGGAAAAGATAGGCCCGCATCTTCTCGTTTGGTGTTCTTTTTGAAAACCACGGACCCATCTACGCAGCTTCTCCCTTGCTGCATCCCTTGACTCCGCTGACGGGGGGTCATCGAACGCCTCAGTAACCAAGGATTTACAGATATTACATACCTGAGGGTCCGAATACTTCAGAGTTCCCTTGGTGATGGAACAGCGTGAGTGCGTCCTGCACACCTCATGGCCGCAGAAGTTCTTACTTTGTACGTTGCAGGAAACGCTCTTACGCTTGGGTTGGTCCTCCTGTAAAGAGAGGAAAATAAAATGAGTATACGGTGGTTCATCTCACTGGATAAAGTATACAAATATAATTAATATTTATTCTTATTAACATATAGCTTAGGATAGA
This sequence comes from Palaemon carinicauda, assembly GCF_036898095.1. Taxonomy (NCBI): domain Eukaryota; kingdom Metazoa; phylum Arthropoda; class Malacostraca; order Decapoda; family Palaemonidae; genus Palaemon; species Palaemon carinicauda. The sequence goes on from NC_090729.1 coordinate 140,789,656, forward strand.
TAAGCTAGAAATGAAATAGGAAAGACACATACATGTGCTCCCTGCCCAGCCAATTGCTGTGACCTCCTTCAAAATTAAACCATGGATCATTCTATTTTAGCTTCCAGACGGTTTAAGATTGAGGATTGTTATCAGTGGTCACTTATTAGTGTATAGAAAGAACTTACTTTCTATATATTATATGGTCTCAACAATAGGCTGCGCATGACAACACAGAGTATGTTGGAAAACTTTGGCTACTGTATAATATATACTGTAGATTTCTGTTTGCAATATGATCTATATTGCAAATATATTGGCTACTGTATAGTCATATACTGTAGTTCCAGCCTGCATATGTCGGCAAGGCTAGCACCAGGGTACAGTACAGTCTATGTATTGTTGACTCTGGTGATGGCCGGCAGCCACCGAAAGACCACCGGCCGCTGGCGGATCGCCTGCTATCGGCACACTGGGCCAGCCAGCTAATTAGATATACTGTATACAGTATACGGCTGTTGGCAGATCGCCGGCTGTCAGCCTTCTAGACAGCGCATTGCTAGCTAGAGTCGCCGGCAGATTAGAACTCAGTGGTACTAGCCAATCGAGAGAGAGAAAGCATGGAGTGAAGGATAGTGTAAGAGCTCTGTCTTACTGCCTTCTTCCAGAATGAGGGTTTAAATGGAAGGGGAGAATGTATCATTCAAGCTTCCACCCATTCACAACTATTGCCGGTCACTGCTGGCCACAGGTTATGAATGGCAGTCCAAGAGAGGACTGAAGAACACTCTACAGTAAAGGGATCTTCTGCCGGCCCAGCTCCCCCGGAGCACTATGTCCGTAAGGGAGAGTTAAGTGACTATGTCACTACAGACAGAAGCCCAAGCCAGCCCCACAACCTGCCGGCAACCGGCTTGATTGTAAGACGATGGCCAAGAGTTTGTGATGGCTAGGCCATCACTAAAGGACAGAGTGGGGAGTGGTGAGGGTCCTTTTGGGGTGTGGAAGGAGCCGGCAGTGTTGCCGGTCCTACCTTACCTAAGGAAACTCTGTTCCAGTATTGAAGCCATCCCAGGTGGCAGGAGAATTCAATTCTCCAGCTTAGGGTAGGCTGATACAGTAAAAGGGACCGGCAGCACCCTCACCGCCACCCTTAAACAATAGGGGAACAGAGTTCTAGTGCCGGTGTCACCTAGGCGGCAGAAGAATGTCTATTCTTCAGCTAGGGTCTGCCGGCACAGGACTAGTCAACTAGACCACAGGGAGAAGGTATCAATATCATATAAAGCCTTCAGGTGTGGTCTAGGGAGGTCTAGCCCCCTATGCCGGCAGCTTAGTCCAGCAGGGGAATGTTGTTCACCCTGCCAGCCAGCTACTGACGCCAGACTAAATACTCTGAGGTTCTGACCAAAACCCAAAAACCTGCCTTTGCGGTTACAGGGAAAGGATAGAAAACCCTAGCCTAGTCCTGCCAGAATTACAATTCAGGGCACGACTGACTAGGGTTATAGCCTAGGCTAACTCAGAGGGAAGGAGGGACTGCCCTTAAATCTCCAAAGGTGACAAGCATCGCCTTATAATAATTCTAGGAGATATCTATCTCCGCCCGAATCAATAAAAACGATACACGAGGGCAATCGGGGAACATGTATGAAAGTATTCTAGAGCCACTAGGCTAGTAGCCTAGTGCCAGTGAGAATCGATTACCTAAATCACCGAAACTCTCTCGTATACTATCTTGGAAGAGGAAGATGTTATGCAATAAATATATGTTACATGTATAAAACTTGCCTAAAGCTTCATTAAAATTATAGCACTAGGAAAGTCTATTATATCATGCATGAAAGTACTATCACTGAACGTCTAGGCTAGGAAGCCTAGCGTAAACAAGGTTCGGTTACCTAAATCGCCGAAACTAATATGAATACTATCGGCATAATATAAAGAATTCCTAGCAATGAAGACTAAATAGCTGAATTTATTAAAGCTATTAATACCAGGAAGGTCGTTCTGGCTAACTAAATGACTCGTGCGTTACGAACGACAGCGCCCATGATGCCTCCGGTTAGGCAACAGCTCTTACTTACGTTAATTTAACCTTGATTCATACAGTATTATAAAAAGGCAAGAGCTTACATTTATACAATGTAAAGATCAATACTCAACTTTCCAGAGGCAGAAGAGGTTGGAGAAAGCATGATAATATCCAAATAAATCCAAAATAGCAAGAGAGCACAGGAAAATCACCGAGCAATAGCACTACGAGATAAGGAATAAAGATGGCGGCGATGATGACGTCATCTAGATACTCAAAACAGTAAGGAGTGGTACCTTAATAACGACTCCCCTTCGTTTTCTTGCCACTTTCCCCCTCGAAGCGTAAACGCTATTCGGGGTGAAGATAGCTATGTGGCGTGTCAAGAATACGTCCTCTGATATTATGCGATATCCCTAAAAGGAAAAGTTAGGGATATTCACGCCAGGAGTTAGAATTCTGGATACCTTAAGGTAAAATTCTCAGGGAATATCACTGTAGTCAAATATACCCTAGGAAGCTACTTGAAGAAACTTCCATCAGGACGACATGGCCTGAGCCCCTCAAAAAATATATACAGAAAAAGATATGCTAAAAAATATTTCTAGAATAAACATTCCTACAAAGTATAATATGGCTAAGGCTACAAAACAATGGAGACTCATGCCAAACAGCTCAGAAATCATAAGAGATGTATGAAAAACTACCAATGACAGTGTGGTAGAAATATGGAGGAAAGGGTCACATTAAAGGAACACCAGTACCCTCAAAGTCGGTCTACTAGACAATCTAAGGTGGCAAATTCACTTTTCATTCTGCCTAAGCCGGCAACAACTGCCCCCGAAGCGGCAGTAGCCCGGTCTAAGGCGGTAGCTATTTCCAGTCAACAAGGAGAGAGGGGATGATCCCATAGGGAAGAGTCCACAATCAGGGGGAGAGGTACAGGAATGGAAGGCAGAAAATAAGGAAATCTGCAAAAACCTGGTCATCATTAACTCATGAAAAGAGGGGTGTTTAGCCCGTAAGATAATTAGAGCCGTACAGGACGGCCAGGACTCCAAGAATTGAAAATTCAAAGGATATCCTGACAACCAGGCGGGATCCAATCAACCAACTTCAGAGGATAATGTTCCTCAGATATGGAAGAGGGGAAGGAGGAATAGATGACCAGTCTAAGGGTGCAGCTAAGGCAGCAGAAGGAATGCCCCCATAGCCAACTCACATCCAATGCTAGAAGAACTTGAGCTGACAAGACCGGAAGCAGGGAAAAAAGGCGACACTTCTGCCAGGATAGACTAACCAGGCAAAGGAGCCAGAACTCTGCAGCAAGAGGTACATAGCCCAGGATGAGAAGCTGCAGCCACAGAACAGTCAAATACAGTACTAAGGTAGCAGATGAGAATCCCAAGGGGTACCAGCTCTCCGCCTGTATAGGGTTAGGCCATAGCATAGGAAATACTGTGCAGGCAAGCCCAGACCACTTAACAGATGAGGGAAAAACTCAAATGCTAGGGTAAGAAGACTAGACAAAAGGAACTGTAGTTCCTAGTGCAGTAAGGTTATGGCCTAACCAGGAAGGAAAAGGGGCAGTGAAACCACTCAATAGTAGTCTCTATGGTGGCATAGAGAATTGATCCAGGGAAGGAAAAATCTCATCCACCTAGGGCCAGGCTAGAGAGCCTACAAGCTATCCCATCCAAATTTGGCAATGTAGGGTACTTTGGTCTCCAGGGAACTGGACTGGGAGAGGAACGAGGTTCCATAGTAGGTAGATATATTGGCGTGCTACTGTTATAAGCACACATTGAGTATGAGTTGTTTTCAGATGTATGTAAATGGTAACTGAATACATCTTAATAGTTTTTAAGTCTTTATTCTATAAAAACAACAGAGTTAAACATCCCCATCACTGGAGGAAGCTGGGTTGGTCCAGATGACCAATTCTGGTGAAGTATAGATATGAACTGACTAAATTATCGATATCACAGATATCGTATGCTTAGTTTACTTTAGACACGTCACAAACTCGGAAGACACCTGCATCCGGTGACGTCACAAACTTTCACACGATGAGACAATGTGTTGACGTTTAAGAAGAATGTCAAATTGCTGAGACTTGCATTGTATGTCCTGTTTACGATTTGAATGACTACAGCAAATCCCAGGGTTAGCTCCTTCAACCAACATGACATATTACGTCATTTGTTTTAAACATGTAATATTAACTATTCTAGTTATTACATTAGCTCGGCCAGCTATCTCAATTTTTTTACAAAAATTTAACAACAAGCCGAAACATGGTTATTAGGTGTGACTGGACATACGTATTATTCTTTGTTTAACTTTAGCCATAATCAACCGAGGACGAATGTCCAAATAGGCACATTAAAAAATAATAACAATAATGCATACAAAAAAGATCTTACCAAAGCAAAAAGAAAAATGCATGATAAAACCAAGATCATATATATGGTACATTGCTAGCAAATGATTATATGGTACCAAAAAACAAAATAACTTCTGACTTACATATGATTCGGTAACTTGATAAAGAATAATTGTTACCTTTGTCAGAAAAAATACTAAATTTTTAGTGCACAAACACGAATTCCTGGTACGTACACGTACCATGGTTTCGTACATATATATATATTTATATATAGGGCTGATATATTTTATTAGATGCCCATAGATTCTGTTATATATTTTTTTTTTTCTCTTTTCTTTTTTAATATTCCGGCTTATATATTTTTTATTAGATGCCGAGAGAAAAAATGATTTATATCCTTTTTTATTTTATTTATTATTTTTTTTTAAATGTTGTTTTAAATGTATTTTTAACAATGCAAATGTAGAAAATTTCTTTAATTACATATTACTAGCATACTAATCAGCTTTTCATACAAACATCTTCCCGACAAATTACTCCCTTAGCGAATGAGGTGGCCACTCAAACAGCTTTGAACTGGATCAAATAGGGGGTATTGTCGGGGCTAGGCAACTCATTCCTTTTTAGCTGCTTGCTGTGCCGTAACCTACGCCAAACAAGGATGTTCACGGCGATAAATATCACCACCGTGATACACAAACCAGCCAGTAGTATGGGGTGAAGAATTTCTTTATAAGTCGGTGACAGGTGGTCCTTTTCGGTAAGTTTCATCAACCGCTTTGCCACATGTCCGTTGTACGGGAGAGGAAGTGCTGGCATTGTAGAGGTCCACGTGAAGTTCGCGAAGTAGGCTCGTTCTCTGATGATTGTCCGTAGACCAGTCACCATGGAATTCGGGGAAGTCCCGACACAACCATCTGCTGCGACGAAGATATGTGTGAAGGACGTGGATCCGTCAGGGCATGATACATTGAAGCCGTCCTTGTCGTATCGTATCCACGAGCCATTATTCAGTCTGCAATTGAACTCATTATTGTCAAAGGGATAAAGCTTATCCAGACAATTTTCACTTGTATGGGAGAGAGCACCGTCTAGCACTATACCTAACTCGCATGAATCCATTAAGTTTTTATGGAATTCAAATGAGTCAGCTGTACATATTTTTCTATCCATTGCGTCTGAACAGTGAGTTAATTGATTTAAGTCTTTAATGACCGTATATGTTTCCTTGTCTGGGGAAATCAATACGTGTCCTGTCAAACTGGATATTACTGGATTTGAGTGATTCGTCATGAAAGTCGGAAATGGTGATATCCTGTAAGATTGCCAGGCATCAGAAGAATCAAAGGGAATTGTAATCCTAATCTTGTTATTATCTACGTTTACTGTAATTAGGCTGTAATAAAATTCTAACCTATGTTCGTCTAACAAAGGAACATAGCCTAGTTTATCCCTTCCGTTCTTCAGAATTAATTCTAAGTAACTTATAGGCAACAAATGGGGCGACAATACACCTTTAGTTGCTAACGTGATAGCTTCTACATAATCCTTGGATTTCTCAATGAAATGTGTAATTCTGTTATGTATGTGATCTATCTTTGAATCATAATACGTTAATGTTGCCAACAAATCCTGTACTTCCATAATTTGAACGATATCTGAATGTTCATTTAATAAATCCATAATTTTATTGATTGAAGCTAACTGATTCCTTAGTTCTGACATAATCAATTCATCTTTATGAGTCAAGAACTCAATTTTCTTATTTTGATTACTAATTTTAAGACGATTGGAAATTCCTAAACCTAAACTTGCAACAGACCCAAAGATGCTTAATGCAGCATAAACAAACGGATTCCGTCTTTCTTTATGTTCGTGTCCTACAGTCCACATCAAAAGGTCATAAGCCAAAGATCCCGTCTCGCCAGTCTTATTTTTCAAGTCATCAGATAGCATCTCTGCAACTTTTAATGTTGATCCAAGCAAACTCTTTGTAGTCACATGAAAATGTCTTCTATGCAACTCATCCAATGGTGCAGAAAACCTTGAAATGGCGGTTCTTAAGCTAATGACATCATTCTCTTGAAGAAAAATTGCTTGCATATTCACTTCTACAATTACGTTGGTTGACGTAATAAAAATGTCTTCTTGTCTTTCAACTATATTGCCATATTTAAAATATATATTTTTAGTCTTAGAGCTCATCCCATACGAGAAAAATGTCTGAGCAAACAATATCACTCCCAACAACAAAAAAATCATCTTGGAAACCTGTAACGAGAAAAAATATATGTAATTACTCCTGTATTAAAAAGAAAACTTTTAATCACATAAAACAGAATAAAATTTTCCCTCACTTCTTTTCCTCTCTTTTCTTTTTAATTTCTTATGTGAGCCAATGGTACTATTCTCTCATCCGTGGGTTGGGCTACGTTTTGAATTCTAAACCTATTGGCCGTTAATGTTTCCAAAATGTTAAATGGGCCTTCAAACTTAGGTGTTAATTTATAGTTGAGCCCTTTTCTGACATTGATTTGAATATAGATGTTATCACCCACGGTATATGTTTTAGTTGGTTTTGCTATTTTATCATGATTCCTTTTCATTATGATTTGTGATTCTTCTAAATTCTTTCGAAGGATATCATATCGACTTATACTTGCATTTATACATATTTTTAAAAGATTTGATAAATTAGTTGTAGGCGTTAATACATGGAAAGGTGTTCTAACTGGGGTACCATACAATGCTTCATGCGGTGACATTTTAATTGATATATGATATGAATGATTCTGAGTACTCAGTGCCGCCGGTATTGCAATATCCCAGTTGGGGTCTGATCCCCCTAGTGTTACCCTCAATATATTTAATATCTTCCTATTTGCTCTTTCCACTAGCCCATTCGACTCTGGGTGATATATCATGGTATTAATCTTCTTTATGTTGAGGAATTCACACAATGAGGTAAGAAAGTGATTATTAAATTCACCACCCGAGTCTGAGATTATCATGTGTGGAATTCCATGTTTACAAATGTAACACTCGTAAAACTTCCTAGCGCATTCAATCGCAGTTTTAGTTTTAAGCGCTATTAGTTCTGTATATCGAGTTAAAGCATCTATAATTACTAAGAGGTGCTTATTTCCTCTGTCTGACTCGTAAAATCCTGTTAACAAATCTAAATGTATTCTTTCAAAGGGTTGATTGGGCACAGGATAAGCTCCTAGGCTGACAGGTGTTTTCGTATGCCCTTTGTTTTCCTGACATGTGCGACAATTAGCTATGTGTCTTTTTATATCTGTAAGCATTGTATGCCAATAAAACAATGATTTGGCTTTCTGTGACATTAATGAGAACCCAGGGTGTCCATGTAATGGATTTGAATGCAACCAATTCAGGACAGTGGAAATAAGTGAGATTGGTACCACTACCTGGTCGTTAGTTACATGTGGTGTATTGCGGGTTTTCCTTGTCACAGTCCTACACAGAATATTATCTTTGATTATATAATTCTGCTGCTTATACTTTATATATTCCCTTTCTTTATGATTGCCTTTCAAAGCATTTATAATTGTTTTTATTTTCTGATCTTTTCTTTGCTCAGTCTGTAACAATTCAGCACTCCAGCCTAAATCTTCTGGTTCAGATATTGTTTTTACAATAGGCATGGATGTTGATATATCTATTAATTCAGCTAAAGGCTCCGTACAAGATGACACGGGGTTGCGTGATAATGCATCCGCAATGATATTTGCTTTCCCAGGTAAATACCCGATTCTTGCGCCAAAATCTTGAATGATCAAATGCCACCGAGTTCGTTTAGGGCTGTGATTGAAGCCTTTAAAGAACTCTGTTAGTGGTTTATGGTCAGTAAGAACCTTAACGGGATAACCGTAAATTATGAACTTAAAATGCACTAGCGAATTAACAATAGCTAGTCCTTCCTTGTCTATTACTGCATACTTACTTTCGGAAGTTCTCAATTTTCGAGAATAGAAAGCTATCGGGAAAAATTGTTTATCATATTGCTGAAGCAATACCCCTCCTACTCCTAAGTCTGATGCGTCTGTTGCAATGAAGAATTCCTTACCGAAGTCAGGAAATTTTAAGATAGGAGAACTACACAGTTCATCTTTCAAAGTATTAAACGCCTGTTGATGTTGCTCAGACCATATGAAATCTACGCCCTTCTTCGTAAGATCAGTTAAAGGAGCGGCTATTATTGAATAGTTGCGTATAAAACGCCTGTAATATCCACTACAACCCAGAAATTGCTGTATTCCCTTGACATTAGTAGGTATGGGAAAATTACGTATAGCCGACACCTTATCATGGACTACTTTAAGACCTTGGCTTGACACCATGAAACCCAAATATATTAATTCTGTTTTGAAAAATTCACACTTACTAATCTTTACCCTCAAGTTATGTTGTCTTAATCTCTGTAGTACTAGTTCTAACTTACGTAGATGTTCTTCTAAGGTGTTGGAAAAGATTACAAGATCATCCATATAGGCATGCATTATATCCCCTAACAAGTCTCCAAACACTATGTTAATCATTCTTGTAAATGTTATAGGAGCACAACGTAAACCAAAAGGCATCCGTAAAAATTCATAATGTCCCCTGGCTGTGCTGAAGGCTGTGTATGGGATACTATCTTCTTCTAATGATATCTGGTGAAAGCCTTTAAGTAAGTCCAAACTGGTAAAATATTTATTCTGACCTAACAAAGACAAAATATCGTCAGTACATGGCACTGGGAATCGATCAGGGATCGTTTCCTCGTTTAGACGACGAAAGTCGACGCAGATACGCCATGTTCGATCTTTTTTCGGTACAACTATTAAAGGAAAATTATAAGGGCTGTTTGATTTTCTAATGACTCCTTCCTTTAACATTTTACCTACTTCATCATTTATTTCATTCTGGAATTTCATAGGGAGTCTGTACGAGGGTACATATATAATTTTCTGCTTGTCCTTTAACCTTATTTGATGCTCGATCACATCTGTTTTTCCTAAGGATCCATCCGTAGTGGAAAAGACATCTTGATATTTAGTTAAAAGTTCAAAAATTTTCTGCTGAATTTCTTCGTCTTGAATGTCCTTACTGATTTTATTTTTAATAGATCGCAAAAGGGATTCATCCGCAACTGATTGAGAGTGATTGATTTGAGCAACGGTAAGAATACGATGTTTATAAACTTCTACATCCAAGATATGTTGATTTTTGTGAATTACTAAAGTGTTATTTAAATGATTACAGACTTCGATATTACATTGCTGATGTGAGCCTACTGTATAAATAGCTTGTGTGACAGACAATCCGTTAGTTTTCAAAGTATCGGAAAGGATTAATATTTCAGATCCCGGTAGTGTTTTCTTTATTTGCACTATTAAATTCGAAGGTATGTTTGGTTCGATAGATTGCGTGCAAGATGATATTACGGGTGAACGAGAATTCTGCTGGGTCGCGTATATTATTTCTTTATTAGTGAGACAAGTTATTGGTTCTTCAACGTACGTTACGGTTACATTTGTCGTCTCCTTTTTATCCAAAACTGACTTTAAGGTATTAGAAGCCTTATAGAATTTCCCTTTGATATACACGCCGTGCTTGGCAGGAGCTAAGATAATGTTTTGATTTCCCATAGATGGGTATCCTATAATTACAGCTGGATATATATTAATGTTTTTTACAACAACAAATGTATCGGCAAACGTGCGATTACCGACTCTGAACTGAATATGAGTTATGCCTATGACGTTTAATTCATTATTTCCTATACCTGAAAGTCTAATTCCTGATTTTTCAATCGGAAAGTTCGAAAACAACAAATGATGCGTCTTCAAATCCATAATATTACGTGGACTACCAGAGTAAAAAAAAAACGTAAAGGACTTGTGTTCTAAATTTACAGCATATAAGGTTGGCCGTAACTCATTTTGGCTTATTATTGTATGAATTCGTTGCAAATCTACAGGAGCATGCACTGTTTTACTTAATTCGGCCGTGTGTTTCATAGGAAAATCTATTGTCTCACAATTATCTGATAAAACATTAAATTGATTATTCAATACTATTGATGTTGACATGAATGACCTTGACCCAACATCACTCTCTTCCCCTCTAGAGTTAACTATGTGGTATTTGCTTTGCTCTGCACATTCTGGAAATTAGTCTGACCTTGCGAGGTCTGGTTTGACGGCCCAGGCTCAGCGATATTTGAAGAAGTGTTTGTTTGTTTCGGACTCTGAACTGCATTGACATTTGGTTGTTTCTTCTTATTGTTAAAAAGGGATTTTGACGTAGGAAAAATCTATTTCTGGGCGAGGGACCTGTGCCGCCCAGTGAATAAGCTCCTATTAGCACTTATTCTTAGGTAATTTACTGCTAAATATACCAGAGAAAAAATGTAAAGGAGTGCTAGGTTAACTAGCTCGCTCACCTATTGGTGTCGGTATAGAATTGGGCGTATAATCCAGAGGTCCCGCACTATTTAGATTCATCCACGACAAAGACCCCAATAGAGGAGAGCCGTTCAACCTCACTCGGCACCACCAACTCTGCATCCGCTCAGAACCCAACTCCTTAGCACCCAAAGTTTGGGGACTCCAAGGGAGAGGAGCTGGGAGGGTTCACTGGGCGGCACAGGTCCCTCGCCCAGAAATAGATTTTTCCTACGTCAAAATCCCTTTTCTGGGCTTGAACCTGTGCCGGCCAGTGAATATATACAAGAGAAATGTCACCAAACTTGCAAAATAAAGGAAAAAACATAAACATAAGGGAAATACAAGTTGCTTTAATCAGAGATGAGTGCCAAAAACAGCTATAAGGGTATCTTAAAAAGAACATAAATCCACTTGGTAGAACAATTGACAAAAAAGGTAAGGTATAATAATGCCGTGAGTGATGATATATACAGATACTCAGGAGTCAAAAATTTACAAATATAGTAATAGTAATCAGGTGCGAAACCAACGAATACAAATAGGGTATAAATGAGGCAGGTAAGGGGGAGAGATAAAATGACAAGGAATTAACATGTGAGTTACCTGGGGGTAACTACGCTCCCTGCAGCTACTGTAGGAAATTTAAGGGCTTCCAAATGTTTAAGGTAGTGTTTCTTGAACACTGACGGTGACTTCCACCCTGTATACCTGGAAAGATCCGTAAAATTCATGTGGTGAAAAAAGTTCACCGAAGTAGCAACCGCTCTGATATCATGTGCAAGAGGAAAAGAGTCAGGGCTAGCTTGTTTAATAAAATACAAAATTTGTTGCCTGATCCCTTTAATGGTAATGGTACCGCCTTGTTCTCTAACGAATAGAGGCCCCGAGGAGTTAGAGGAGGTCCGGGATAAATAAGACCTAAGAGTAGTAACAGGGCACAGAGACGGATCTTGCGTGAGGGGAACAATTTTCCAGGAGGACCATCTATTCTGAGGGTCTTCGTTCTTAGCTAAAAAGAATTTGTTAGGTGAAAGAAGGACCTCTCCCGAAGGAAGGAACTCAATATGACCCGGGTCTCTTGACAAAGCTGCCAGTTCAGAAATTCTTGCCCCGGAAGCCAAACTCACCAGGAAAAGTGTTTTCCTGAGAAGGGGAATGTAATCACAAGAACTGTTAATGGTATCAGAAGCCAATTTGAGTACATCATTAAGGAACCAGGTAACCGGGGTAGGACGAGTAACCGGTTTCAGTCTGGCACAGGCTTTCGGAATTGAAGCTAACAAAGAGTCGGTTAAGTCTATGTTAAAACCCACTAGGAAGATCTTTTTCAAGGCAGATTTAATAGTGGTGATAGTATTGGCTGCCAGACCTGATTCTAATAAAGTTCTAAAGAAAGTGACTGTAAGGTTCAAGTTCATACAGTGTACGTCTGAGTCTATCAAAAATTTAGCCAACTTTTTAACCGCAGAATCATATTGGCGGATGGTGGAATCCCGTTTATCTGATTCTAGGAACAGGGTGTTTTGAGGATCGATATTGGCACCATGCATGGCCGCAAACTTCATGAAGTCCATAAAGTTAGGGCGCTCTGAATGTTTGAGAAAGCGTACACAACGCGTGTTTGTACTATCTGAGACAGAACCGGATTGGGTATCGGGTGAGGATGTAGTCTCAACTCTCGCAGGAGAGGGTACCAATTGCTCTTGGGCCAGTTGGGTGCGACCAAGGCTACTCGTCCCTTGAAGGATCTCAGTTTGTCTAGGACTTTCAGTAAAAGATTCACCGGGGGAAAGAGATAAATCCTTTCCCAGATGTCCCAATTCTTTGACATGGCGTCTGTGGCGTAGGCCTGAGGGTCTAGATTGGGAGCCACATATACTCTCAATTTGTGGTTGGACTCCGTGGCGAAGAGGTCCACTTGGAGACCCGGAACCCGAGAGAGAATCCACCGGAATGACTTTAGATCGAGTGACCATTCCGATTCTAGAGGGGAGGTCCGGGACAAGGCGTCTGCGACTACGTTCCGGACTCCCGCCAGGTGGACAGCTGAAAGATGCCAACGGTTCGAGGCTGCTAGGGAGAATATGGCTACTAGAACATGGTTCAGAGGCCCTGATTTTGATCCGCCTCTGTTGAGGCAGCGGACCACCACTTCGCTGTCGAGAACCAGACGAAGGTGGTGTCTCTTGGATGGAGCGAGACGTTTCAGGGTTAGAAGAACTGCCATGGCCTCCAGCACATTGATGTGGAATTGGCGGAATAAGGGAGACCAAAGACCTTGAACTTTCCTGAGCTGAGAATAGCCTCCCCAACCTGATAGGGATGCGTCCGTGTGAATGATTAACTTCGGAGGCGGAAATCGAAGGGGAACTGACTTTGACAGATTGTTGGCCCTTGTCCAAGGTAGAAGTCTTTCCCGGAGAATGGGAGGAAGGCGGACTTTCCTGTCCCGGAGCTTCCGGTTCGCCCTCGAACGCCAGACACGATTGATATCTTTCAATTTTGCTTTCAGAAGTAGATCCGTCACTGAAGCAAATTGAAGGGACCCTAGGATCCTCTCTTGGAGTCGTCTGGAACTTACTTTGTCTTTGAGAAAGCGTTTGGTGTTCATTGCAATCTCTAATCTCTTGGGTTTGGGAAGACACAGAGTGTGAGATATAAGATCCCATTGCAGGCCGAGCCATTGGAACTTTGATTTCGGAAGAAGACGGGACTTCTTGAAGTTGATCTGGAAGCCTAGAGATTGAAGGTATTGGATGACTCTGTGAGTGGCTTTTAGGCAATTTTGGGAGGTGTCTGACCAAATGAGCCAGTCGTCCAGATAGGCTACTACTTGAATCCCTTGATTTCTGAGTTCCTGAACAGCAACTTCTGCTAACTTTGTGAAGATCCTTGGGGCGATGTTGAGCCCGAAAGGCATCACCTTGAAGGAGTAATTTTTGTTTCCTAGGCGGAAGCCTAGATACGGACGGAAGTGTCTCGCTATCGGGACGTGATAATAGGCGTCTGTAAGATCGATATAGGTGGTGACGGCCCCACGGGGAAGTAAGGTCCGCACCTGCGAGACGGTAAGCATTCGAAACTTGTCGCATTGAATGGACAAGTTGAGAAGGGATAGGTCTAGAATCACTCTTCTCTTGTCCGAATCCTTCTTCGGGACACTGAACAGCCGACCCTGAAACTTCAGGTGTTTCGTTTCTTGTATGGCGTTCTTTTGTAACAGGTCTTGGACAAATTCGACTAGGTCCGGAGTGGAATGCTGAAGAAATCTGTTCGGTGGAGGAGGTCCTTGAATCCAACTCCACCCCAGTCCCTTGGAGATGATACTGAAAGCCCAGGGACTGAACCTCCATTTGTTGCGGAAGGCATAAAGCCTCCCCCCTACCCGCTGCACCTCAGTATTGGCTTGAGGAGTTGCCTCCACGTCCGCCTCGGAAGTTCTTTCCCTTGCGAAAGAATCTACCTCTACCTCTGTTCTGGTGTGAACCACGGTGGTAGCCTCTACCTCTGGTATAACCCTGGGAAGAGCCTTGAGCCTCATAAGATTGGTTAAAGGCTGGAGAGGTGGTGGAGGCACCGGGAAGCTGGCTCTTAGGGAGCAGAACGGTGACATAGTCGTCCGAGGAAGGAGCCTGAGAGGTGGAAGGCTGTGCAGGAACAGTAGGAGATGGAGGCAGAGGCTGCCGGAAAACGGACGAGCTACTCTGCTGTTGCCGGAACTGAGTGGAGGTATACGGGCGGAGCCTCTTCCTACCCCGGGCTTGGTAACTTGCGGGATCATATTTCCGCTTAGGAGTCAAACCCCAACGGGCTTTAAGGCTCTGATTAACTCTAGTAGCCTCTGCCAAGACTTCCTCCACAAGATCCTCAGGGAAAAGATTTGGACCCCAACAAGAGGACCGGATAAGTTTATTCGGCTCGTGCCTAATAGTCGCCTCAGCCAGGACGTGTTTGCGGCACCTACGTTTAGCAAGAGCAAAGTCATACAAGTCAAAATATAACGACTGCAAAGTAGCCTTATTAAGAGACTTAAAGATACTCTCAGTATCATAAGTTAAGGCTATCGACTCCGTAGACGTGGCCAAGTTCAAAGTTCGACCAACACGTAGGCGGGAATCATACTCCTGTTTAATAAGGGATTCCGGGAGACGGGGAAGCCTTTCACTAAACATTACTGACGCACAGTCCGCTGTTAGCTTGCCAGAAGTAAAGGTGGTATGGACATTGTCCCAACACTCATTACCTGAAGAAAGAAGGAGGGAGATCGGATCTACCTCTCGGATGGGAGGCAAGGGCTTCTCCTCCAGAGCATATTGAAAAGCCAGTTCTGCAACCTTATTGACGCATGGAGTCACGGTATTCTTGTCCATTAAGAACATTGTGAAAGAACTTTTATGAGGCGTCAACATGGTATTGGTGCAACCAATATCATTCAGAAACCTAGCCCAAACAGATTGGGCTTGTTCCTTTGGGAAAATGACAGTCTCTTTGGGGACCTTATCCAGCCGAACCAGAGCTTCCTCGGTAAGCCTGGCATAACCATGAAATGGAAATGCGAGACCAGGAGGAAAGAATTCAAAGTCCTCTAGTGGACGAGTACCAAGACCTTCCAATGTTAACATCCCGTCTGAGAATGGGGAATGAAGAGCCATGCGCCAAGGGTTATTCTTGGTAAACGGCGGAAGCTTAGAGGCATCCGGGATGAGAGAGCTTTGAACTCGCTCCGGAGCACCCTGCTCTAATGCCCCAAGTCTCTGACCAATGTTAGAGAACATCGTTTCCATCTTGGCCTGCATTTCCGACACAATCTTAGACTGCATCTCCGACACAATGCGAAGCATGGCTGATTCGGAAAGGCCCGGGTTAGGAGCAGAAGTGGCGGATTGTACTCCCGGGTCGTGAGACTTAGAGGAGGAGCCGGAAGCCTTAGATGACGGGTTTGTATTTGACTTGGAACTATGGGAAGCCTTGTGGGGCTTACGAGCTTTTGGCAAAGTTCTAGATATAGACTTATCTTTGGGGGGAACCGGGTGTGATCGGTGAGACGAATCACGGTCCCCAGAAAAACCATGGAAAGAAGAGAGATCAGATGAAGAAGAAAGAGCGGGGCTGAGGATAGGAATCTCAGCGCCGGTAACACCTGCCTCACTTACCACCCTACCTGCATCCGGATCATCCAACAACATAGGTTCCACATCCAAATTCAAGGAGGCAACATTGTCTTCCAGATCTCCGGGGGCATCCAACGGATCTTGTTCCTGGTCTATGAATCCCGCAATAGTGGCATCAATGTCGGCAATGATGGGTGCCGCAACATGCCTAGCCACAGCGGCTGAAGACTTGGCATTAGGGTAGATCATAGCACAGTAGTCTTCAGATAGGACGTAAGGCTGTTTCGATTTCACGTTTCGGGCAAATCCCCCAACCCACACTTTCAGTGTGGCCCGAGCCGCAGACTTCTGCTCCGGGGATGCCTGAAATAATAGTGGGAATTACAGAAGGAAGATTCCCGGCGGTCCTTAAAGACCATAGAAATCTTACTAAATAGTGTATGTATACCAAAAAAAGGTAAAATAATTAGAAAGACAACATAGCCAACGGGACTCACCGAATCAGATCCGAGGGTGGTGATGAGGTCAAAACAGACCATACAATTATCAGGGTGCCAGACCACGATGTCTTCCAGCTGAACTCCGCAGAGGGCGTGAGACCTACATACAGTATGGCCACAAGGCTGGTGAAGGACAGCCGCACAGGCCGTCGTCTGACAATGCACCATCTATAAAAAGAATAGTATATGAGAAACTGTAATTCTCTTAAGTAGGGGCGGGTCCGGAGGACCCGGGACTAAACATAAGTCTAACTTAAGACTAGAGCTTAATTGTAATACTCTTAAGTAGGGGCGGGTCCGGAGGACCCGGGCCTAAACATAAGTCTAACTCAAGACTAGAGTATAGCTATCCATTCCGGTCGAGCCGGGATCATAAAGAAGGATGCAACAAAGAATTAAGACACATGGTGTCTGATTTCCCGGAGCGAGGTTAAGCCCCGGACCGGGAAATAAAAGTACATCCCTAAACCAATACATATAGGAACTCTGGGATAGTGATCTGTTATATATAATCATAGGAACTGTTATAAATTAAGAGGGGGGCGGAACTGTAGATAAGAACCACCAACAGAACCCGGAGGGTTTCGTATAACATAATAAAAGTGTGATAAGTAAGTATAAAATAGGGTGCACCGGGATCCTACTCTGTTGACCGGTGGCCAACCCGTCTAGACAGAGACGAAACCGCCGGGACACCCGGAGGACAAAGTCCATAAACACTGAACTACCCCCTCTAAAAGGAGGGAAGGCAACGGTCCCCTAGGGGAGGGGGGAGAGAAGCCTAGCCACCAACCTAGCGAGAGGGGGAGCTTGGGGGAGGATCACGTGATACGGAGCAGCAGGGCTACCAACTGACGATCCCCAAACACTACCAAAACAGATCATACGGAGTAATAGCACAAATATTCATTACAAAAGTAATAGCGTTGAAAAATATATAAATATACACATAAAAAATTAGGGCAAGGCATGCAAAATAATAAATAAATCCCAAAGGACAACAACCTGATGGCTTATATAATAAAAATTGCCGCCCAGTAACGAAGGTCGGCAAGCCATCTACGATACGTAACCTGATATCGGCCCTAAATATGAACCACAAGGGTTCTAAACGCTAAATAATGAATATCCACAGTAAAACATATAAAATTTTAAACTAATAATAACTTAGTAACACCGCGAGTGAAACTAAAAGCTCTCAAAACAGGAGTACCAACCGTAAGCGGAATCAAGCAAGACCGAGATGATCGAAGAGAATAAACTCCTATAATTTAAATATTAAACGATCTAGATTGCTCAAAACACAGCAAAACATAGCTTGGTACTTAACTTAGACGGTGTCTCCTGGGAAACCGATGAAGAAGCCATAATCCAGTGAAAAATAAGGCAAAACACGAGAGCACAAACAAGCGGGTTACCACACAGGCGTGCTAAAAAGGAGTTGGGTTCTGAGCGGATGCAGAGTTGGTGGTGCCGAGTGAGGTTGAACGGCTCTCCTCTATTGGGGTCTTTGTCGTGGATGAATCTAAATAGTGCGGGACCTCTGGATTATACGCCCAATTCTATACCGACACCAATAGGTGAGCGAGCTAGTTAACCTAGCACTCCTTTACATTTTTTCTCTGGTATATTTAGCAGTAAATTACCTAAGAATAAGTGCTAATAGGAGCTTATTCACTGGCCGGCACAGGTTCAAGCCCAGAAATGAGGATTTTTCTTTTTATTTCCATATGGAACTGACTGTGTATTTCTAGGATATTGTTGTGTCTTACGCGAGTAACATTGACTATAAGAATGTGTTGCTGTGTTGTGAATTGAGCAAAATTTCGTTCTACAGTCTGCGCTTATGTGACCTTGACGTTTGCAGTTGTAACACGTCACTCCCGCTACTGGACTGTTAATTACGTTCACTGTTTGTGGTTTTGTTTCATTCTTTGCAAAAACTTGAGTTAACACGGGATCGAGATCTGGACACTTGGACATGTGTTTCTTTATCTGTTTATAGACATCCAATTCCGTACTTGCAGGCGTTAACTTCTTATCAAAACACCGCACTAAAGCTTCAGGCAACATAAGTGTCATGCAAGTCAAATACATTAATCGCAAAAAATCTTTCACGGAGATGTTATCGTTAGTTACCCAAGTGGAATTACCTAAAATGTCCTGATATTCGTTAAGCCTATCAGCTATGAGAGCTGCTCTCTCAATAACATTAAGCCGATTCATAGTGGCTTGATTAAGTGTATTTCGTAACGTTAACACTACATCCAAGGCTTCCTCACCCCCATAGATCGCGCGTAACCTAACTTTGAAATCATCCCAAGTAACTGCTTCTTGAAATGAAACACCTCTTAAATATGCACTCGCATCCCCCTTAGAAAAATCTATAAAACTTTCAGCTTCTTGTAATTGTACAAAAGGATCTACGATTTGTTTGGCATTTAAATGGGCATCAACGGATGAAATCCATGACTCCACATTTTGTGGCAAGAACCCGTTGACCCGACCTTGAAAAGGAAGGATTGCTGACCTGGCATTTACAAGCGTCACAATTGGAGGAGGATTAGCCTGGCCCACACCACTAGGTCCAGGGGTAGGGCTGACAGGAGGAGCCATGACTGCTGTATTTTTTTTTTTCTATCTCTTTGACCCCTTGCAATTCTATCAAAATATCTATATGAGTACAGACGCCCACTGCGTAAACGCATATGTATAATAAAATTCCCCCAACGATGTTACTAATCCCCAAACATTTCCCCGAGAATTTCTGAAAGAAAAAAGAATTAGCACAAAGAAAGAAAAATTCTAAATGAGAATTCGGAATTTCCTATAATAAAGTTTAGCAATTCACTCACCCCAGTAATAACCGACTAATGACTTGTGATAACTACACTTCACTGCCCAAACTGGAATGAATTCAAAATATCTGTACTTAGCTTATATATGAAGTCGACACGTCCTCTCTCTCTCTCTCTCTCTTGATGTTTTGTTAGCGATGTCTCGTTCTAGTTTCTTGTTGAATGTACTGTAGTTCTTCCTGGATATGTCTTGCAATTGTTGAATGCCAGTCCTTGGGTTTCCTAGGATGTTGATTGAAGATTCAGGTTGTATTCTAACATATGTTGATGTTAGCTGTTTCGTTGGACTTAGTCAAAATTGTAGATTCTTGTAGATAATGTTGAGTTCTTGAAGATCTTTCTCAGGTTTTACAGCTTTTATTTTGAAGTCTTGAAGATCTTTCTCTGGTTTTACAGCTTTTATGTTGAAGTCTTGAAGATATTTCTCTGATTTTACAGCTATTATTTTGAAGTCTTGATGATTTTTCTCTAATTCTTAGAGTTTAACCGCTGTCTTAGAGTTTAATCGCTGCCACCATTTATTGGCGTGCTACTGTTATAAGCACACATTGAGTATGAGTTGTTTTCAGATGTATGTAAATGGTAACTGAATACATCTTAATAGTTTTTAAGTCTTTATTCTATAAAAACAACAGAGTTAAACATCTCCATCACTGGAGGAAGCTGGGTTGGTCCAGATGACCAATTCTGGTGAAGTATAGATATGAACTGACTAAATTATCGATATCACAGATATCGTATGCTTAGTTTACTTTAGACACGTCACAAACTCGGAAGACACCTGCATCCGGTGACGTCACAAACTTTCACACGATGAGACAATGTGTTGACGTTTAAGAAGAATGTCAAATTGCTGAGACTTGCATTGTATGTCCTGTTTACGATTTGAATGACTACAGCAAATCCCAGGGTTAGCTCCTTCAACCAACATGACATATTACGTCATTTGTTTTAAACATGTAATATTAACTATTCTAGTTATTACAGATACACCAGCAGCCACAAGGGGTGGGGTGGTGATGGGAGACTTAGAAATTGGTGAGGCGGCAGGACAGGAAGGCCTAACTGCCGCATTAGAACAAGATTGGTGTTCTAAGTGGTCTGCAGTGATAGGGCACAGAGGACAAGTCCTCACAACCAGACTTGGTTCTTTTTTTTTGGTTCTGGTTGGTGGTAGTCCTCATCGTCTGGTAATACTCTAAGGTAAAGAGTCCTCCGCTTTCCTAATCTTCTTACCCTTTTAATGGAATCAGAGGAAAAGTTATGTGGTCTCTTTTTCAATGTCAGATTGCCTCAGGACAAATGGTCTGATTGTTAAATCCAGGGTAAGTCTTACAAAGTATTTTTAGTACTAATTTATTATCTCAGCTGTGATTTTTGTGATTACAGTATACAGAGTTTATTTCAATATTTATCCAACATTTATTGGATTCCGACCATCTTTCCATATCTAGTGGAGATGAATTAGGATAATGGTTTCAGGATGATGTCCTCTATCAGCCATCTTGCCTAGTCCCTTCATTTTGAGTTCCTCAACTACCCTGTTATTGCAAATGTGTAGCAGTGAATGGTGGGTTTGTATCAAAATAGTATATCTGTATTAAATTTTTAAATATTAAACTTAGCCGGTGAATATATATATAGCTTACGTCTCCGACGGTCGACAGATTCCAAAAACTCGCGAGCGATCGCCATGAAGGCTGCCGGGTGTGCCCACCAGCGCCGACTATCGGCCAGATACCGCGTATACTTCTCAACCAAACCAGTTCTTCTCTGTCGGTGGTAGTGACAGCATTGGTTCCGCTCGCGCTTAACCTCAAGTTTCTACTGATTGGTGAAGTACTTGTTCATGGTTTTATGGCTTTCGCCGTGTTGGATTATTCTCAAACAATATGATCTTCAAAAGAAATGCTTTTGAAAGGAGAGGAAAATTTTTTACCCTTGCTTTTTTAATCTCGCTCTGGATTTTCCATAGAGAAAAGATGGCCGACCCTTCCCTCAGTTTACGGAAGTGTGTTAAAGGCTTTTAGTAATTATTTTATCCCTTTATAAATTATTGTTGATATTTATAGATTTACCTCTATATATTTTATATCTCACCCGCCTTTATTAGGCCTCTTCGATTCGCTTTCCATTTATACTAAACACCGAGATAAATTTTATGTTTTTGTTTATAAGCGACCTTTGCCTATTCTTTGTAGGCGGTCCTGATTTGGAAAACGAAGTTAAACAACGTTGAGCCCATTCAACTTTTATTTTTGTTTAGTTTGATGAGATGAATATTTTTAGAAAATATTTTAAGTAATTTATTCTTTGAACAGTCTTCGTGCTGTTTTCAAAGATGAACTAACTTTTGGTTTATTTATGCTACGCAGTATGCGCTCTATCGTTACGATAGAGAAAGAGAGAATCACGGTTTCACTTTGCAGAAAGAGTAAATCGATTTTGACGTTTTGTTCATTCTTCTTACAAGTTTTTTAGATACTAATTTAAAGGAACATGTTAATTTTCAATTTCTTAGTCCTTTTAGTTTTTTCCTTTAGTCAAATAACCTTTTATTGACGAAGAGTGAGTGAGCCATTCTCTTGTGAGTAACAAGAGAGAGAGAGAGAGAGAGAGAGAGAGAGAGAGAGAGAGAGAGAGAGAGAGAGAGAGAGAGAGAGAGACGATCCGATCTTTATTCTCGTCCCAAGTCTCTGTACAAGGAGTTTGGGAGTGAGTAACGTTGTTCTCGATTCAGATATTTACTCTCGTCCCAAGTCTCTGTACGGGGAGAGAGGATAAAACGTTCTAGTTTTTATTCTCATCCCAAAGCACTGTACGGTGAGAGATTGAAAACGTAGTCCTTAGTGAACTAGTTTTAGTCTCCTCCCCAGTCACTGATCTTTTTTACTTTATATATTTCCGTTTTATTCTATATATATATGTATATATTTATTAATTTTTGCATGTGTGTTTCATTTTGTTCTAATGTGCTTACATTATACGACATATTTCGCAATTCTAACCTTTTGATTTAAGGGAGAATTGCGTGCTTCAGGTAGAAATCAGCTTTATTCATGTCTAATGTGAAATTATTAAAAAATGCGATATCAGTGAAGAAAGTGCGAAAAACATGTTCAGTGTTGCTGAGGGTTCGTTTGTTCGTGCTTGTCACTTGCCTAGTCCGAGACCTCTTTCAGGCTCCCCTGCACTAGGGAGAAGGAATGTCGTAGGACCTAAGGGAGTGAGAGGTGTAAACCAACGAACAGACGTTCCCTCAAAGGTATCAGACGTTGCTCTTCAAGCACGTCCTTGCCATAAGACAGGAGAGACGAAGTTCTCCTCGTCTTCCGATGATTCGTCTCTTTAAAAACCTGGGCGTAAGGTTTCGAGACGGTTGAAACGTTAATTAGTTCCTTCAGAACAAGTTCAACGTCCTAGCTGTAGTCATCACGAGAGTCCCGTTCTTAGCGATGACGTTCATTTACAGACGTTTCCGACGTCACGATCTATTCAGAGTGCGCAGCGTGACGTTGAGCTGCAGTCACCGCAGACTCGACGTGACGTTGAGTGGTAGACACCGTAGACATGACGTGACGTCGAGCGTCAGTCACCGTAGTCACGATATAGCATCGAACAGCAGTCACCGCTGTTACTACGTGACGTTTTAACGTCAGCCACCGCAGTTACAGGTTGATCCGAAGTTAAGTGTTTTGCAAGATATGCTGTTAAAGCTTTCTTCTTTAATAGAAGCTTAGGATCCTGTTCCTGTGCGAAAGGATCCTTTGCTTTTTGTACGTCACGGTTCTGGAATACATGATTCAGGTCTTCAACCTTCTAAACGAGCTTTGTTATGTCACGCTGACGTTATCCCTAGTGTCAGCTTTGCTGTTAAACGAGATGCGGAGCATAAATCTCGATGTAACTTTGATCGACAGTCAGTTAAGTCGAGTCATAACTTTGATCAGCAGTCACTGCAGTTCCTCCGAGACTTTGAACGTCAGCCACCGCAGTCATAGCGTGACGTTGAGCTGCAGACACCGCAGACACGACGTGACGTTGAGCGGTAGACACCGTAGACACGACGTGACGTTGAGGGTCAGTCACCGTAGTCACGATATAGCATCGAACAGCAGTCACCACTGTTACTACGTGACGTTTGAACGTCAGTCACTTCTGTCACGCATGTAGTAGAATAACATTCTCTGCAGTCACAACGTGACATCGACCCTCCAACTTTAACTTCTGTTCATATACAAGTTGATGTAGCCTGTCAGGCTTTTCCTTCACGTCATTCTGAATATAAATCTCCTTCTCGCAAGACTTTAGATTTATCAGATGATGTGCCTTCTGAAGAAGTTGATGACCCCCTTTCAACTAATGTACCTTTGGGGATTCATTCAGAAGAGGAGTAACCTAGGGTTGTCCAACAATCCCTTGTTTTTAAAATTATGAATTTTAGGGAAATTTTGTCCTACTCGTTTTGTAACGGCTGCTCCGCCGTCTGAGTTTACTCTTGGCATGACTTTCTTCGACTCCTACATTTACGAAGTCAGTTCTCTCTTGTTCTTCCAAGAAAGCCATGCTCTTACTGGGAGACTGGTTGGAATCCAGGAGAAGTTTAGGAAAGTCTGCTTTTGCTTTTCCTCCTTCTTAATTAGCTTCTTGCTCGAGCGTCTGGTGTGACAGAGGAGAAGTTCTCGGCTTGGGAGTACCTGCCTCTGGACTCTCCTCGTCGTCTAGCCATGAGTCGCTCCAAGATTTTATGGTCTGCTTCAGAGCTAGACCGTCTCCTGATAGGAGTTTTTTTCGAGCGTTTGAAGTATTTTTTTTTTTTTGGATTGGTCCCTGGGAGCCTTAAGTAAGAAGGTCTCTCCAGCTGACAATGTATTACTGTACAAATTATGTCATGCATGAACAAGGCTATAAGGGATGGCTCCAATGAACTGGCAGCCACGTTCACTGCAGGAGTACTTAAGATGTAAGTGCGCTCAATGTGTTCATTGTCAAGACAAAGTTCACGATGAAGACTACCAAATCTGTCTTGGCAGCAGTAAGGGAAGGCGACTGGATGGTCTCTCTCGACCTTCAGGATGCATACTTCCACATCCGGATTCATCCAAACTTTCAACAATATCTGAGGTTTGTGGACGGGAAAGTAGTGTACCAATTTCGAGCACTGTGCTTCGGCCTCAGTCCTGCTCCTCTTGTTTTTACAAGGCTCTTGCAAAATGTAGCAAGCTTTCTACATTTTTTCAGGGATCAGAGCCTCCCTTTATTTTGACGACTGGCTAATCAGGACGTCGTCATTAAATCGCTGTCTGGAGAACCTCAAATGGACATTAGACCTAACCAAGGAGCTAGGTCTCATAGTGAACGTAGAGAAGTCGTAACTTACAGTACTCCATCCCAGACTATTCTTTATTTGGGGATGGAGATACAGTGTCGAATTTTTCGGGCCTTTTCGTCTCCCACAAGAATGGAGCAAGCTCTGTTAAAAGTCCGTCACTTGCAAGAGAAAAACAGTTGCTCTGTAAGAGTTTGAACGAGCCTTTGCCCTCACCAATTTCACCTAAACCATTGGAACAAGGAGAAGGGCTTAGAGAGTATCTCTATCCCAATCTCCAACTCAGTCTAGACATGTCTGACTTGGTGGGACAGCAACATCAGACTTCGAGAAGGTCTTTCTCTTGCGATCAAGAACCCAAACCATGTGTTGTATTCATATGCATCGGATTTGGGTTAGGGAGCGCCACTGGACAGTCTGGAATGCTCGGGTCTTTGGTCCACGGATCAGAAGGAACTCCATTTAAGGCAAGTAACATCTCTCTTTTGATGAGATTTGTGCAAGGAGAAATGAATGTCTTAGCGGACTGCCTCAGCAGAAGAGGACAAGTCATCTCCATGGAGTGGACGTTGCACAAGATTGTGTGCGAGAAGCTATGGATGACATGGGGTCAACCCACCATAGATCTTTTTGCGACTTCACTGACAAAGAGGCTCTCGACTTACTGCTCTCCAGTTCCAGATCCAGAGGCAGCCCACATAGACGCTTTCCTACTGGACTGGTCTCGCCTAGACATCTTTGCCTTCCCACCATTCTAGATCCTAGACAAGGTTCTTCAGAAGTTCGCCTCTCACGAAGGGACCAGGTTGACGTTGGTTGCTCCCCTCTGGCCCGCGATTGAGTGGTTCACAGAGGTACTTCTATGGCTAGTAGACATTCCAAGAAGTCTACCGTTGCGGATGGATCTCCTGCGTCAGCCTCACGTAAAGAGATTTCATCAAAGCCTCCCCGCGCTTCGTCTACCTGCCTTCAGACTATCGAAAGACTCTCTAGAGCTCGAGGGTTTTCGAAGGAGGCAGCTAGAGTGATCGCGAGGGCTAGAAGATCCTCTACCATCAGGATTTATCTATCTAAGTGGGAGGTATTTAGAGACTGGTGCAAGTCCTCCTCTATTTCCTCTTCCAGTACCTCTGTAGCGCAGATTGCAGATTTTCTGCTTTATCTGAGAAATGGTCGCTCCCTTTCTGCATCTACCATTAAAGGCTACAGAAGCATGTTAGCTTCTATTTTCAGGCATAGAAATTTGGATCTATCTAATAACAAAGATCTTCAAGACCTTCTTAAGTCTTTCGAGACTTCCAAGGAGCGTCATATTTCTACTCCTGCTTGGAACTTGGACGTGGTCCTGCAGTTCCTTATGTCAGACAGGTTTGAACCGTTAAGTTCGGCCTCCTTGAAGGATCTTACCCTCAAGACACTTTCTTGGTGAGCTTGGCTTCTGCGAAAAGGGTTAGTGATATACATGCTTTTAGCAAGAATATTGGCTTCTCCGCTAATAAAGCAGTATGCTCTCTTCAGCTTGGTTTTTTGGCCAAAAATGAACTTCCGTCTCGTCCATGGCCTAAATCGTTTGAACTTCCCAGTCTATCTGAGATTGTTGGGAATGAAGTTGAAAGAGTGCTGTGCCCCGTTAGAGCTC
Organism: Palaemon carinicauda; assembly: GCF_036898095.1. Lineage (NCBI taxonomy): Eukaryota > Metazoa > Arthropoda > Malacostraca > Decapoda > Palaemonidae > Palaemon > Palaemon carinicauda. The sequence goes on from NC_090729.1 coordinate 140,815,951, forward strand.
TTAGTTTTATTTATCTAGAACTAAACTGCTGTGAGGTTTTTTTCAGAGGCCTTATGGTGCTCCGTTAAAAGCCCTCTTTGCCTATGTCGAAGAATGCGTTGTCTTATTTTATTAGACTATTGATTAGAGAGGCACACACTCATTTAAGTGAGAAGGATCGTAATTTGCTTAAAGTTAAGGCTCATGAAGTTAGAGCGGTAGCTACTTCAGTAGCATTTAAACAAAATAGATCCCTTAGAAGTATTATGGACGCGACCTTTTGGAGAAGCAAGTAGGTGTTCGCTTCATATTACTTGAAAGATGTCCAGACTCTTTATGAGGACTGCTACACGTTGGGACCATTCGTAGCAGCGAGTGCAGTAGTGGGTGAAGGTTCTACCACTACATTCCCTTAATCCCAATATCCTTTTAATCTTCTCTTGAAATTTTTAATCTTGTTTTGGGTTGTACGGGAGACTAAGAAGTCTTTCGCAATCTTTTGATTTGGCGGGTGGTCAAAATATTGTTTCTTGAGAGCGCCCAGATTAAGGGTATTGATGAGGTCCTGTTGTAGGGGTGTTCACCCTGATTATAACAGCTAGAAGTCTTTCAGCATCCTGAGAGGATCGCTGGGCTTCATAAGGATAGCGAACTAATGAGTCAGAGTATTCATCAGAGTCAGCTTCCTTATCAGGTACCTATACTTAAGTTTGTTTTTTGAATATTTGTCAAAAACTCTTGAGCATATACGCCTTTATTGTTTTAATACTGGTCTCTACCCACCACCATGGGTGTAAATCAGCTATATATATATTCACCGGCTAAGTTTAATATTTAAAAATGATATTTTCAATTTGAAATAAATTTCTGAATATACTTACCCGGTGAATATATATAATTAAAGGCCCTCCCTTCCTCCCCGATAGAGACCCTATGGATTGAGAAGAACTGGTTTGGTTGAGAAGTATATGCGGTATCTGGCCGATAGTCGGCGCTGGTGGGCACACCCGGCAGCCTTCATGGCGATTGCTCGCGAGTTTTTGGAATCTGTCGACCGTCGGAGACGTAAGCTATATATATATTCACCGGGTAAGTATATTCAAAAATTTATTTTAAATTGAAAATATAATTTTTTTTATTAATGTTTGCAGGCTGTATGGAGTCTTAAGATGCGAGCTCTCACTGAGCAAGTGTGGGTGGATGAATGTGATGGAGAAGAAGAAGGATTAGCAGATGTTTTGATGGATGACAATTCGATTGCATCTGTAGCACGACCAGGGACATCATTAAGAACTGCAATACCTACCACTGCATCAGGTGGTCCCTCACAAGCATTCAGGTGCAGTATTAATATACTATTTGAGTTCTTGAATATGGTACAGAGTAAGTCAGTATGTTATGGAGGTAAAGACTATCAACTCAAACTTATTGTAGTTGTAAAATGCTGTAAAATTTAAGTGTACTGTAGAAATCTTGTAATGACGATTCTGTTCATAGAACTGTAATCGACTGATATGTGTACCATGTGTTGAAATATTTATCTTCTTCTTTCTGTGACTCAAGTTATTTTTTTCTATTAAACAAGGCAATGCTTGTTACATGTTATCATATAAGAAAAACTTTATTGTTTCTACATGACATACAAACCCTCGCCCTTTGATTGGGGAGATTGTTTCGGCATGAAGTGGAATTAGTCATTGAAGTTGGACACGAGCAGTTATATGACTGGTAAGGGTGTGAGGTGGGAAGATCCGCCCACCTCTCCAGTTAGAGAAGACTCACTTTTGCGTCAATCACTTTTGTGTGCAAATGTACAAAACAGTTCTTACCAAAACTGTTAATTCTATCTTTTTTTGCAGTGTAGTTGTTGAAAAGGGAATAGAAGCAAGAGCTTTTTATGGGGGGGGGGGGGAAGATTGACACTGCAATCCTTTCAAGGTGAAGCTGGCAGTAGATCCTCACTCCCTTTATGCTTCTTGCAGGGGGCATATCTGGTTATAGGCATCCCAGTGTTTCAAGTGTTGATTGTGGCCCTCAGTGTAATGGCAGGCATATGCCCTGAAGGGGGGGAAGCAAGCTAGGACTGCGCAACTCCTAAGAAGACCATGGCAAAGTCTGGTGCCATTGGTGTCTCCTCAGGGATTGTAGCTGTTGCTGCTACCCTTGTGCTAACACTCCTAGATTGGTCTCTGTGGAATATGCTGCAGCGTTCAGGAGATCGTGGATTGACAGGAGTTAGTTTTACCGGCTTCATTGATGTGCCAGGAACCCCTAGTGTTTGCCACTCCTATTATTTTTTTGAGGGAGTTGGTAGCCAAGGCTACCTCTCCCCCAGCCCCCAGTGCACATTTAACTGTGACCCAAGAAGGGACAGTGACTCCAGTGGTGATGGAGCCCAGAGGTTTACCCCCCTAACGAAAGGGAAGGATAAGTCTGATTTGTTTGCCTCCAGCTTGATAGGCAAGGCACCAGGGTCAGGAGCTGTGGCCCTTAGGGGTGGTAAGTCTAAGGGTAAAGGTAAGGGAAAGAGAAGTGTTACTTCTATCCCCGGTGTGACCCTGTTCCCTGACCTGGTGCCAGTGATTCCTACCCCTTCCCCTGTGTCTGTCACCCCGACCCTAATGCCAGGGGTTCGTAGCCCATTCCTCCTCCCTCAGTGTTAGTGCCTGTGCCTCTGGCACCGCTAGCTGCAGGGTTGCAGAGCATTGTGAGTGTGCCCTCCCCTTCTCATGTGACAGTGTGCCCCAGTTTTCGTTTCCTGTTGGATTAACTCGTGTGGTTTCTCCCTTTCGGGGTAGTGTCGTCATCGACGACAATCACTCAGACCTTGACTGTTCTGTTTGCAGAGCCAGGAGCAAGAGTGAATAAGAGGAAGAGCATGCATGCTGTTCTTCCTCATCCTTCTTGTTGTCCTCTTCTTTGTTCTCTGACTCTGATTCCAACTTAATTTCTCAGTTGAAGAGGAAGAGGTCAAAGAAGTCCTGTAAGGTCAGCCATAATAGCAGGGATAGGGCTCCCCGCACGCCATCTCTCTTTCGAGAGGGGTGGATGGCACCTGTGTGGTGACCAGCCCTTTGGAGGCTGGGTCCACAGCCGTGTGTCACGGCTCCCCGGGGCTGGTACACACGGCCGGGTCCTGGCTACCCCAATAGTCCTCCGGGACAAAGGTGTACAGCCCCATAGACACTCTCTTCCAAGTTTGATGGAGGATCTGTGGTGACCTCCATCTCCCTTCCTTCCAGGACACTTGATGCTTGCTCCTGCCTCTATCGATGAATGGTCACTCGGTTTTGTAGAGAGGATGGTACTATTCGAGACCTTACTAGACTGCATGCACATTGGTAGATAACAAATGTGGGGTGGAGGCATGGGGCCATGGTTGCCCCTCTTCCCCAACCTACAGTATGATAGGGACAGTGTACTTTACTGAGTGCTGTTGGGTCTTGCAGCAGGAGGTCTCCTCCTTTTGCCGTCTTCTTTTCCGGGCCGTCGTTAGCCCCTGATTACATTACTGATTCTGTACTTGTGACAGAACATTCATACTCGTGGGGGGATCGTATTCACTAGACAAGCTGCCTCACCCTTCTCCTTGGAAGGGGACTAGGGTGCTCAAGGACAGGGTATCCAGGGACTCTGGATCGTGGTCTGGAGCCCTCAGAGGCCAACTACCCTAAGTTAGAGAGCTCCTTTGTGAAGGTCCTTGCTCACATTCATGTGTGCAGTGACCTGGGGTAGGTAACTGTGGCTCTACCATTGGGGAGAACTTTGGTAATTGATCAGCTTTTCAGAGCTCCTCAAGTCTCAAAACCCTCGTTGGAGTTGCCTTGGTCGGATCTTGTATATTTGGCATAGTACCAGTTGAATGGTTAGGTCTGTTGGTCTGAGAATTCACTTCATTCTAGCAGATCAAACAAGATCCTACCACCCCCTCTTTCTAGGCAGCGTAGGTTTCTGAAGGGGGAGGCTGTCATTGGAGACTCAAGGTGGAAAGCACATCCTTTTCAGTCCCTGAGCTAGGGGCCATGTAAGCTTTGGCCATGGCCTCTTTCTACTCTGTTTCCTGGCTTGACCAGCAGTCAGGAGCAATGACATACTTCGCAAAAGTCAATGAGGCTGTCAACTCTGGAGGCTTTGGAGAAGTACAAGAGCCTTGTGCTGTCTGGGAGAAAGGCAATCACCTTCCTGGTCATCAGACAGCAAACATATGTGCTAACTGGGTGTTGAAGAGGCGGGTTGCAGTAAACTCTCGCTTCTCAAAGCAGGCTAGGACAGAAGTTGTGTTGGTGTTACGGAACTCGTCGGTGCTGGATGCCACATCCCTTTTGCCAGAGAGTTTGTGCAGGCAGCAGTGGAATTTGTGAGGGTTGCTTCACAGGGCTCCACGATCCACCATGCTGTTGCCTTAAAGGACTCTAGACCTTCAAAGGGGTCAGTGGCCAAGCCTACGTATTCGGGATCATGGAAGGGTCCTGCGCCTGCTCCAAGACTCCAATAATCAGCTCCCACAACCTGTTTATGGGAAGAGCCCTTGCATACAGTCTTTTAGACCACCTCAGCCCACTCCTTTTAGGAAGGGTGGAGGTGGGAAGAGGAAAGGGAGAGGGAAACGCTGAAACGGGCTTGTCTCGCCACTGGGCTACGGGGCTAAGACATGGGACTGAGTCTTGGGTAGCAAGTGTCCTATGGGAAAGTTATTACTCCCCCTTCTTATCCGCAGTTCCGATCGAGTTTCAGATGGAACATTCGATATTTACAAAAGGCCTGACCTTGCGGGCAGAGATGGAAGGGATGTTGAAGAAGAACAAGATCATCAAATTCATTTGAGAAGGGTCTATGGGCTTCTACAGACTCCTCCTCCTGGTGGAGAAGGTGACAGGAGGGTGGATCACCAGTCATCAACCTCTCTCCTCTCAACAAGTTTGGGCATCAAAGTTCAGTATAGAAACAGTGCTGTCTATGCGGTCTTCTATCAGAGAGTGAGATTTCATGCTTTCAGTAGATCTGAAGGATGCATACTGTACTTTCAGGGGCCTGTTCATCAGTCCTCTTGCAAGTACCTCCGCTTCTCCCCTCATGGTACGGTGTACCAGTTCAAAACACTTTGCTTCAGACTGTGTACGGTTCCCCTAGTGTATACTCAGGTGTTCACCTTGGTAGCTGCTTGGGCCCATTCGCAAAGGATATGTCTTTAGATGTATCTCAACGATGGGTTGATCTTGGCCTCATCGAAGAGTCAGTTACTTCAGGATTTAGAGCAGATTCTCACATTTTGCCACAATCTGGGGATTGTGGTAAACTGGGTGAAATCGAATATCATACCCAAGCAGAGGTTGAAGTACCTGGGCATGCTGATAGACTCAGCAGCAGCAAGTCTCTCCCACAAATGATCCCATCAGCAGGCTCAGGAAGGTTGCATGACCGTTTCTGTCCAAGACAGTAGTTCCAGCTCAACGCTAACAATGTCTTCTTGGTCATCTGTCCTTGTTTGAGAAGCTTGTGACTCAAGGGCAACTTCACCAGAAATCTCTTCAATGATGTCTGAAGGATCACTGGTCAGCCAACGGATCGCCCATTCCACCATTTTCCAGTGAGGCAGGAGGTTCCGGACAATCTAACCTGGTGACTACGAGAAGAACCTCACCATGGGAGTTTCACTTGACTTATAAACCTCAGGACATGCAGCTCTTCTTGGATTCATGAAAGGAAGGAGGGGGGCCACACCTTAACTACCTAGTCACATCAGGAGTGAGGACCGAAGAGGAGTGGCATCTATACATCAATGTCCTCGAGATGCAAGCAGCCTCTCTAGGGTTGCAAGGATTCGATGAATGTTTGAGGAGGCTTATGAGTGACAACACTACCATGGTGGCCTATATCAACAAGAAGCCGGGCTCGGTCATGCTCCCTCTCAGCTAGCTGACAAAGCGGATGCACATATGGGTGGGGTTTTACGTTATAGAGTTGTCGGAAATATACATTCCAGGCAAGTGGAATGTAGTAGTTGATACACTCAGTCACCAGGGACAAGTTGTAGGAGCAAAGTAGTCCCTTCATCCTCTGGTAGCAAAAAGGCTTCTTGCCCTGTGGGGCTCCCCAGGGACCATCCTGTTTGCCACACAGCTGAATGGGAAACTCCCCGTGTTTATCTCCCTAGTTTCAGACCCATGCATGATGTTTGAGGATGCCTTTCAACACCCATAAGATCCTCTGGATGTCTATGCCTTTCCACCATTCAGCCTGATCTGGCTGATAATCAACAGGGTGTTGATTACACCAGGACTAAGGATGACCATGGTAGCTCTCAGATGGCCTCAGTGCTTGCTCTTTTGATTGAGGTCTCAAGAGAACTACCCGTGGCCCACTCTTCTCTGTCAGCCACACCTGCGGAGTAACCAACAACCCATGGAGTTGTTACCTCTTAACGGTTGGAGACTATCCAGCATCTCCTCCAAGACCAGCCAGTTGGTTCGAACTTCCACCCTTCTTAGGGGTAAGTCAATTCGTATAAATAGCGAAGGTTATAGTAGTGTCGAAAAAAATGACATTTGAAATTAATTTGTATTTTTCCTAATGATACAAAGCTGTAGCTATTTATACAAGTTGACCCACCATCACCTGTGCCCCGATAAGTCCTGCCTGCAATAAAAAGTGACGATGCAACACATGTGTGTGAGCAGGGTAACCAGATAACTCCCCCCCCACTAACTAGCGGGTGGGTGGTTATAACTCGCAAAAGGTCGCATAGCTAGACTTACAGTTTTGCCGAAAGTATAATCCATATAAATAGCAACAGGTTTGTATCGTCAGGAAAAATACAAATTACTTTCAAATTTGTCATGTATGGTGTTTAAATAGTGTGAGTCGACCTTCCGAAAACTGCTATCACTTTAGAGTGCTACCTTAGCTAATTAAGCTGTACTGTAGTGATAGTACTGTACATATATAACAGTAATATACACTACAGTATCAACGATTGTTGTAAGATAGGAACAACAGTGTTTTGTTGTTATATAAATGTGGCGATGACTCATGTTGTGTACCGTAGTCTTATACTGTAGTGTATGTAGTACACATGTGTACATGTACTGTACACTCACTGAAATGTGTTCATTCAATAACACAATACTGTAGTTATACTGTGATAGAAACCAAGTATAAACAGTATTATGCAGTACAGCAGGTTACAAGTGTGTTAGTCAACCACACATAGGCAATGGGCAGTGAGTTGGTAGGATATGAGTTAACCCACCCTAGGGCATCAAGTATTTGTAGATTCTCGCTTTTCACACCTGTCTCTGTTGCCTAACCCCCGTGAATAATGAGGGCTGACTGTAATATATATATGAACTTCTTTTAATCATTTTTAAATGTTTAATTGTTCCATAACCGAAATACAAACCACGCTATTTACATAGGGTATTACTTTCGGCGTACTGTGCCTGAAATGACGAGCCATTAGATTTTTAATGAGGGTTAACTACCCCCGCGCTAGTTAGCAGGGGGTAGGGAAGGGATAGCTTGCTACCCCTCCCCCCCCACACACTGGTGAGTTGTCTCACTTCACTTTTGGCTCAGACGATGTACAGACGTTTCTGTCTTCGTCCTTGTTGTTGACAGCCTTAATTTGTTTTATTGCTTTTTCTAGTTTCTGTGTGTTTTGGAAGTTGGCCTCGACCGTTATCATTGCTATGCGCAAGTGCCCTGGACTCGCTGGTCGCCCTTGTGGGACCTTCATGTCAGCGGAGGACACCGATCCTCACACCCTTTGCCCGCAGTGCCGAGGTCAACAGTGTGTGAGATAGAATACTTGCAGTGAGTGTAGGGAGTGGTCTGCCTCCCAGTGGGAGAAGTTCGGCCGTCGGCGTAAGAAGAAGTCCAAGAGAGACCGTTCTCCTTCAAGGGTAGCCTTGAAGAAGGAAGGCTCTAAGGACTCCTCTTCCGCTGCCCGAACCTCCCCCGAAGCTCCCACTCGATCGGTCTCTCGTGAGAGACCGTCGAGTGGTAGCGCAGGCCCTAGTGGTGTTTCCCTACCTCGGGGGGCGGGAGAGGGAGTTGCCTCCCTTGGCGAGGCAGCTCCCTCTTCTCCTTCGGGGGAGGATATTATGGATTTTAATGAATATGACCAAACTGTCTCTAATAATGATTTGTTTCAGCTTTGGGCTTCCTTGGGGCTTAAGGGCTCGCCCTCTAAGGAAGCCCTGTTTGACCTGATCCAGCTGGGGGCTGCGGTCAAACAGTCGCCGGTAATACCAGAGGTACTCCATTTGACACTGTCTTGGCAGGGCCTTCCGATGGGTCTGGTCAAACCCCAGCTGCTGCTCGTGTTGCGGACGTTGCTGAAGGCTCTCCTCCCCCCTCCGAACATCCTTCGAGGGGGAAGGGGAGTCCCACGGTCTCTCCTGCGAGCGGGTCTCCCCCTCGGGGGAGCGCGCTGACAGAGACTCCTCTTCGGAGGACCGATGACTTGGACGCCCTTCCTCGAGGTCGAATTCGCCGTAAGGCCCGTCGGCCTCTCCGCAGCAGAGGACTTCCTTCTCCCTATAAGGGAGTTAGGAGGCGCCTCTTCGGGTCTTCCTCGCCAGCTCCTTCCCCTGAGGAGGAGCCTCCTCATCAGAAGCAGACCGTCGCAGTATCGTCCCTTGACCTCTCCGCAGATCGTTCGCGATCTTCTTCGCCTGCCAGACCTTACGACCTGCGTTCTCCGTTCCTGGCTGCAGGTGCGCTCTTGGCACCTTCTCACCATGTCATCCGACAGGCACCGATCCCTTCTGGGAAAAGGGACTCTACCCACGGCGTGGGTAAGTCCCTTGCACGTCACGGTTCCCCTGCGCGCTCAACTGCGCGTTCGCGTGCAGTAGCGCACAAGCGCTCTCTAGAGTTGCAGTCTTCGGACTCAACTCGCCAGCGCTCTCCTGCTCGCCAGCGGTCACCTGCTTGCCAGCGCTCTCCTACTCGCAGGTCTCCTGTGAATCAGCAGCGCCCTCATGTTCCCGATGTGGGCAAGGCGCACCTTCGTTCTCCTGAGCGCCCTCGTTCTCCTGCGCGCAGACGCGCAACTACGCAGCCTGTTCCTGATGCGCGCCCAGCGCGCCAACAATCGTCACCGCGTCCACGATCGCCAGATTGGATTTAGGCAAGGGTTCCATCCCGTCGCCTCGTCCTCGCGCCCCTGCGAGCCCTTCTGCTCTTGCGCAGCAGCGGACGCGCTCTCCGGTGCGCCCATCTAGAGCTCCTTTACGCGAGTGTTCACCTGCGCGTTTTTCTCCTTCCATCTCTTCGGATGCGCACAGTAACCTTACTGCGCGCCGACGATCTCCTGCGCGCCCACGCGATCACTCGCCTGTGCGCAAACGCTCTCCTAAGCGCCAACGCTCTCTTCAGGCTGATCGTTCCAGATCTCCGACTCTCCCGCGCGATAAATCGCCTGGGCGCAGTCGTTCGCCTGTCCGTGGTACGCGCCATCATTCTCCGTTTCGTTTTCAGGAGTGCACGCGACATCGCTCGCCAACGCACCAGCGCTCGCCACCTTGCAAACGCTCGCCAAGTCGCTCGTGACATTGCTCTCCCGAACATCACTGTTCACCTACGCGCCACCAGCGGTCTCCTAGTTTTTAGCGCACCCCTTCACCTATGCGCCCACTCGCACCTTCACGTGCGCGCCAACGCGTTCCCTCGCCAACGCGCCCCTTCGCCTGCGCGCCCACGCGCCTACTCGCCAGCTCGCTCACGCGCCCACTCGCCAGTGCGCCCACGCGCCCTCTCGCCCCTCGCCCCCGTGCCCACGCGCCCTCTCGCCCCCGTGCCCACGCGCCCTCTCGCCCGCGCGCGTACGCTCCCACACGCATTCTTCTCCACGCGGCAACGCGCCCGCGCGCGACCCCTCGAATGCTCTATCGCGCGAGCGCCGCCGCGATCCCCATTCTCGCAGGGATCATCAGCGCAGCCAATTGATAGGGACGTGGACTGCCAGATCTTCCTCTGGATCGCCACCGCGCAAGCGTAGGACTACCCACCAGGATCAGGACCAGGAAGGATCAACGGAGACGTCCATGCAACATTCTTTTTCTTCTTTTCAGGCAGGCCCCGTGGTGTCCACTCCGAAGGGTCAGGAGATCCCCTTCCCTCCAGCAGGGATAACTGACACTGCGTCAGTTACCCGTCAGTCTTGGTTCCGTCACATAATGAACGCAGTGGTTCAGGCTGTGAAGCCTGCCCTCGTTGATTTGGGACTTAAACCAACGACAGACTCATCCCCGCTGAAGAGAAGGAGAGGAGTGGACTTCGTGTTGACTTCTCCCCGGGAGAAGTTGGCTCTCAAGAGGTCCGTCACGAAGGCTCCTTCCCCTTCGCGGTCGGTTTCTCCTTCTCCCGTGGACGAAGTTTTTCCGTCCTCAGGAGAATCCAGTGACGCAGGGGTTTCTCCCACAGCACCAATGGGAGGAACCCCTTCTTTTAGGAGAGAAACTTCTCGCGAGGAAGCTCCCTTCCGGACCTCTTTGCTGGAGTCCTGTATTCCTCCTAGGAGGGAGCCCAAGGACTTCAAGACGATTCCTAAATCGTCATCCAGGATCCGTCCAGAGCCAACCAGACCCCGGGAGAACGTCCACGTGTCTCCCCAAGAGGGGCCTTTGGGGACCGGAGACTTAGCTGCCAGTCCGCAAGGAGGAGAGCAGTTCGAGTCAGAACACGCTTTCTGGCAGGTCCTAAGCTTGATGAGGCAACTCAACAAGTTTAAGGACCCGGCGACTGCCCCTCGAGAGGGCAAGGATATGGTGCTAGACCAAGTCTACGGCACCCAGAAACCTCCTAAGACCAGCGCAGTGTTGCCTTGGTCCAAAGGGGTGAAAGGGGCCAGGGACAGGGTCGAAGCCCAGCTCTCCAAGCTCGCCTCCTCTGGTCGTTCTTCTGCCGGGCACAAACTCATCCCGCCTCCTCGAGTACATCAGAGGAGGTACTTCGATATCATGGGGGAGTCCAGTATGGCTCTTCCACTACACCATTCTGTGGAAGAGCTGACCAGGGGAACTTCTCTCGAGAAGCTCTCTGCTCGGCAGGTGACATTCTCGGCGCCGGAGATCCTGAGCCTAGAGAAGGTCGCGAAGAGTGCCATGCAGGCAACTTCGTGGCTGGACATTTGGCTAGGATCTCTGGGCATCCTATTGCGCTCTGAGGATCTGTCCAAGGAGAGCAATAGGAAGGCCTTGGAGACCTTCCTCCTCTCGGGCACGCGTTCGATCGAGTTCCTGGCTCACCAGGTTACTAACCTGTGGGCTGACTCGATCCTCAAGCGTCATGACGCAGTGACCGAGAGGTTCCATCCGAAGGTCCCCGCCGTGGATGTCTACAGGCTCAGGCACTCCTCCATCACTGGGAGAGATCTGCTTGAGCCCAAGGAGATAGAACGAACAGCTGAGAGGTGTAGGAGATCGAATCAGTATTCTCTCCTCCAGAGGGCCCTTACATCTCGGCCCTACAAGCCTTCAGTGCCTCAACAGCAACAGCAGCCTCGCAAGACACCGAAGCAGGCTCCAGCAGCTAAGACAAGTGTGTCTAAGCCACAGCCCTTTCCAACCAAGGACAAAAGGCGCGGCAAGTCCTCTAGGGGAGGAAAGAATCCTAGGGGTAGCAGCCAAGGCCGCAAACGCTAGGATCGGCAATCCCCCTGCCTGTCCACCTGTGGGGGGATGCCTAAAAAGTTGCGTGCACAGGTGGCAGCAACTTGGGGACGATTCTTGGATGGTCTCCGTGATCGGCCAAGGTTATCGCGTCCCATTCATGACATCTCTACCTCCCCTGACAGTGAATCCAGTGTCGCTGAACTCCTATGCCATGGAATCGGCAAAGGGGTTAGCCCTTCGAGCAGAAGTCGAGACCATGCTCAAGAAGGATGCTCTCCAGGAGGTCGACGACGGCTCCCCAGGCTTCTTCAGTCGACTCTTTCTTGTAAAGAAGGCGTCTGGAGGCTGGAGACCGGTCATCGACCTCTCAGCCCTGAACAAGTTTGTCAAACAAACTTCGTTCAGCATGGAGACAGCGGACACGGTCAGACTTGCAGTGAGACCGCAAGACTTCATGTGCACACTGGATCTGAAGGACGCGTACTTCCAGATCCCAATCCATCCGTCTTCCAGGAAGTACTTAAGATTCAGCCTAGACAGCAAGATCTACCAGTTCAAGGTCCTGTGTTTCGGTCTCTCCACAGCACCTCAGGTGTTCACCAGAGTGTTCACACTGACTTCGTCTTGGGCGCACAGGAACGACATACGTCTCCTCCGTTTTCTGGACGACTGGCTAATCCTGGCAGACTCGGAGTCGACCCTTCTTCGACACCGGGACAGACTTCTGGAGATTTGCCGAGATCTGGGGATCATGGTAAATCTCGAGAAGTCCTCTCTGCTTCCGACGCAACGACTGGTATATCTAGGCATGATATTAGACACCAATCTCCACAAAGCCTTTCCATCAGATGACAGGATAGCAAGGCTGAGGAGGGTCGCAGAACCTTTCCTCAGGCGGGAAGAGCTTCCAGCCCAATCATGGTTACGTCTACTAGGCCACCTATCCTCCCTGGTACGTCTAGTTCCGAATGGCCGCCTCACGATAAGATCCCTGCAATGGCGGTTAAAGTCCCGGTGGAATCAAGGCTCCGATTCTCCGGACTTTCTGGTTCCTATAGGATCCACGGAACTGACGGACCTTCGGTGGTGGCTGAACCACGAGAACCTTCGAAAGAGAGTGGATCTTCTCGTCCTCCCCCCGGATTTGACTCTGTTTTCGGACGCGTCGAAAGAAGGATGGGGGGCCCACATTCTGAACCAAAGGATCTCAGGCCTCTGGTCAGAATCAGAAAAGTTCCTCCACATCAACCTGCTAGAAATGAAGGCCGTTTTCCTGGCTCTTCAACAGTTCCAACGGACCCTGGCGGGCCACTCCGTAGTGGTGATGAGCGACAACACCACGGTAGTGGCTTACATCAACAAGCAGGGAGGTACCTTTTCTCAACAGCTATCCCATCTTGCAGTAGAGATTCTGAGCAGAGCGACGCAGATAGTGAGTACCGAGTGGTCTTTGGATCCTCAGATAGCCAACAAAGTCCTGACTTTGTGGGGTTCCCCGACAGTAGATCTGTTCGCGACAGCCTTGAATTTCAAGCTGCCCCGGTACTGTTCTCCAGTCCCGGACCCCAAGGCTCTCTGGCAAGATGCTTTTCAACAGAGGTAGGACAACATCGACGTTTACGCCTTTCCACCATTCTCTCTGATGAGAAGGGTGCTCAACAAGACCAGACCATCGGTCAATCTGTCCATGACTCTAATAGCTCCGCTATGGCATCACGCGGAATGGTTCCCGGACCATCTGCAACTCTTGACGGAGCTTCCGAGAGAACTCCCCCCACGACACGAGCTACTCAGACAACCACACTGCAACATCTTCCACAAAGCCGTAGCTTCGCTTCGGCTTCACGCCTGGAGACTACCCAGCGTCTCCTTACGGAGAGAGGATTTTTGCAACAGGTTGCGGACAGGATGTCTCGTCACCTGCGCAAGTCCTCTATCGGAGTCTACCAGGCGAAGTGGAAAGTCTTCTGTGGTTGGTGTCGTGGGAGGGGTATCTCTCCACTCGATGCCACTATTCCAGCAATAGCGGAGTTTCTCGTGTATTTACGGGAGGAAATGCGGCTTTCTGTCTCGGCGGTGAAAGGCTATCGCTCAGCCTTAAGCCTGGCATTCAGGCTGAAAGGAGTGGACATTTCCTCTTCATTAGAACTTTCCCTACTCATACGTAGCTATGAGCTTACCTGCCCTCAGTCAGAAGTAAGACCTCCTCCTTGGAACGTGGTTCAGGTCCTCAGGGCTCTTAAGAGAGCTCCTTTTAAACCATTACGCCAGGCCTCTGATCGCCACCTGTCTTGGAAGACGGCTTCCCTACTCACTTTGGCCTCGGCCAAGCGAGTCAGTGAACTTCATGGTCTTTCTTACGACGTCGCCCATTCAAGGGGATGGGGGGAGGTAACGTTCAGGTTCGTCCCTGAGTTTGTTGCCAAGACTCAGAACCCTGGGGTGTCGGACCCTAGGTTCGACTCCTTCGGGGTGACGAGTCTTCGTTCTGTAACAAGTGACCCAGACCATCTGTTACTATGCCCAGTGAGGAGTCTGAGGCGTTACTTGAAAAGAACAGCTGCAGTCCGTCCTCATGTGCAAGCGTTATTCGTAAGCATAGGAAGGACGAAGAGGAGGGTCACCAAGAACACCATCTCCGCCTGGATTCGGAGGGTTATTCAGCATGCCTTGAATCCTGACCCTCCTCCGTCACGTCGCCCTAGAGCGCACGATGTCAGGGGCATCGCTACGTCCCTGGCTTTCAAGAGAAATTTCTCTGTGACGCAGGTCTTACAAGCTGGGGTCTGGAAGCGTCAAACGACCTTCACAGCCCACTACCTGCAGGACGTGACCGACAGGAACCTCGATACCTTCTCTATTGGCCCTGTGGTGGCTGCACAACATCTGGTCTAACCTCAGGCTCCTTAATGGACAGGTAGTAGAAGGTTGGGGGCATTGTTACCCGGTTTTAGTCTGCGGGAATGAAAGAGTATGTCTGGCCCTTACTTCTTTCTTCATTCTCCCCTCCCTTGGGGAAAGCAGCATCCTGGTCTCTGCATAGCTGACCTCAACCTCCCTTGTGCTCCTAGTATTAGCTTTAATACTGTTTGCGTCCCCCATACCCTGACGAGGTGGTATTGGGAACGTCCTAGCCTAGATTTCCATCTAAAGAATTCCAGGTCAACTTCCTAGGACGAGTCACACCTTCCTCCACACACAAGCTTATGTAGGCCGCACATTCGTCGCAAGCAATGAATGTGCGAGGTGCAGGGACCCCCTTTCTTGAGTGCTGCCCACTCGGATTTCGAGTCCCCGGGTAAAGCCAAAGCCAGTAAGGCTGGGAACTTTCCGCCCTTCCTAAGGAGTAAGTCACCCTATGTAAATAGCGTGGTTTGTATTTCGGTTACGGAACAAATGACAAATTCGGAGATAATTTGTATTTTTCCTAACCATACAAACCTTAGCTATTTACACTTATTTGCCCGCTAGCCCTGTCCCCCAAATCAAGTCCTACCTCTAAGTGAAGTGAGACAACTCACCAGTGTGTGGGGGGGAGGGGTAGAAAGCTACCCCTTCCCTACCCCTGCTAACTATTGCGGGGGTAGTTAACCCTCGTTAAAAATCTAATGGCTCGTCATTTCAGCTACGCCAAAAGTAATACCCTATGTAAATAGCTAAGGTTTGTATGGTTAGGAAAAATACAAATTATGTCCGAATTTGTCATCTTAGCCGGTGGATATATATGTAGCTAACGTCTCTGACGGTCGACAGATTAAAAAAACTCGCGAGCGATCACTGTGGTGGTAGCTGGGTGTACACTAGCGCCAACTGTCGGCAGGATACCGCATATATTCCCCAGGAATTCAGTTCTTCTCTGTCAGTTGGAATGATAACATTGGTTCCTGCTCGCTCTTAACCTTAAAGTTTTCAACTAATTGGTGAAGTACTTTTTCATGGTGTTTTGGCTTTCGCCGTGTTTGATTATCTTCGTTAAAACTCTTGAATAACTTTTTTGATTTTCTATTGCTGAACTTGGCTTGAATTTTTGGACTCTCTTTGAAATTTTTCAAAATGGCTGACCCTTCTCCTGTCTATCGTAAATGCTCTAAAGACTGTGATAAACGCCTTCCTAAGGCTTCCATCGATCCCCACTCTATTTGTATTAATTGCAGAGGCAAAGCTTGTCAATTAGGGGATCGATGCGAAGAGTGTGTTAATTTATATGAATTCGAGTGGTTGGAGTATGATAAATATACTCGAAAACTCGAAAGAGATAGGGTTAGAAGAAGCTCTTCTCGATCACAAGAATTTTCCTCTTCCCATGCCCCTGAACCTTTTCCTCCCTCTGTAGTGGTAGTTTCAGAACCCCTTACTTGCACTGATGAACCTTCTCTTAAAGGTATGTTGAAGGCTATTCATGCTTTGGGTGAAAAGGTCGAATCGCTGGCCTTGGACAGAAATCAGCTTATGTCCGACGTAAAAATTTTGAAAAGTGAAAGTGATAAAGTGAAAAGTGCTACAAATGTGTTTAGTGTTAATGCGGAGGGTTCGTCTGTTCATGCTTGTCGCTTACCCAGTCCGAGACCTCTTTCAAGCTCCCCAACCCCTGGGAGAAGGAATGTCACAAGACCAAAGGGAGCGACAGGCTTTAAACAACGAACAGACGTTCCCTTAAAGGTAACAGACGTTGCTCCTTAAGCACGTCCTTACCATAAGACAGGCGAGACTAAGTTCTCGTCTTCTGATGACTCGTTTCTTAAGAAATCTTAGCGTCAAGTTTCGAGACCGTTAAAACGTAAATTAGTTCCTTCAGAACAAAGTCAACGTCCTGGCTGTAGTCAATGGGACAGCCCGGAACGTATTCCTTCATCGGAGGAAAACTCTCCTATTTATCGTCTAATTTTGTGGCCCCGGAGGCCTATTCTAAAAGCCATGATCCCGTTTTGCTTTCTGGTCGTTCCAGACGTGACTTTGATTATGAGAGTCCCGTTCATAGTGCTGACGTTCATGAACAGACGTTACCGACGTCATGATCTATTTCGAGTGCGGTTGATCCGAAGTTAAGTGTTTTGCAAGATATGCAGTTAAAGCTTTCTTCTTTAATGAAGGCTTACGATCCTGTTCCTGTGCGAAAGGATCCTTTGCTTGCAGTACGTCACGGTTCTGCCAAACGTGATTCAGGTCTTCAACCTTCTAAACGCGAATTGTTACATCACACTGACGTTAACCCTAGTGTCATCTTTGCTGTTAAGCGAGATGCAGAGCATAAATATCAACGTAACGTTGATTAACAGTCATTTCATTCGAGTCGTAATTTTGATTAGCAGTCACTGCAGTCCTGACGGGACTTTGAACGTCAGCCACCGCAGTCACGACATGATGGTGAGCTGCAGACACCGCAGACACGACGTGACGTTGAGCTGCAGACACCGCAGACACGACGTGACGTTGAGCTGCAGACACCGCAGACACGACGTGACGTCGAGCAGCAGTCACCGCAGTCACTATATGACATCGAACAGCAGTCACCGCAGTCTCTACGTGACGTTGAACGCCAGTCACTTCAGTCGCGACGTGTAGTCGAACAACATTCTCTGCAGTCACAACGTGACATCGACCCTCCAACTTTAACTTCTTCTCATATACAAGTTGATGTAGCCTGTCAGGCTTTACCTGCACGTCATGCTGAATATTCTCCTTCTCGCAAGACTTTAAACTTATCAGATGAAGTGCCTTCTGAAGAAGAAGTTGATGATCCTCTTTCAACTAATGTACCTTTGGGGATTCATTCAGAAGAGGAGGAACCTAGGGTTGTCCAACAATCCCTTGATTTTAAAAAGATTATGAACGTCTTTAGAGAAATTTTTCCTACTTATTTTTTAACAGCTGCTCCACGCTCTCCGCCGTCTGAATTTACTCTAGGCGTGACTGCTTCAACCCCTTCGTATACGAAGTTGGTTCTCTCTCGTTCTTCCAAGAGAGCCATGCGCTTACTGGGAGACTGGTTGGAATCCAGGAGAAGTTTAGGAAAATCTGCCTTTGCTTTTCCTCCTTCTAAATTAGCTTCGCGCTCGAGCGTCTGGTATGACACAGGAGAAGTTCGCGGCTTGGGAGTACCTGCCTCTGCCCAGGGAGACTTCTCAAGCCTGGTAGACTCTTCTCGTCGTCTAGCCATGAGACGCTCCAAGATTTTATGGTCATCTTCAGAACTGGACCATCTCCTGAAAGGAGTATTTTGTGCGTTTGAAGTTTTTAATTTTTTTAATTGGTCCTTGGGAGCCTTGAGTAAGAAGGTCTTTTCATCGGACAATGATATTGCTGTACAAATTATGTCATGCATGGACAAGGCCATAAGGGATGGTTCCAATGAACTGGCAGCTACGTTCACTGCAGGAGTACTAAAGAAAAGAGAAGCTTTGTGTTCTTTCCTTTCTTTAGGAGTCACCCCTTGTCAGAAGTCAGAGCTACTTTTTGCACCTCTATCGAGTACTCTGTTCCCACAACATCTTATTAAAGATATTGCGTCGTCTCTTGCACTGAAGGACACGCATGATTTAGTGGCCAAAACAGCACGCAAGGTTTTACCTTCTTCTTATTCCAACAAACCCAAGTTTGATACGCCAGCTACAAGATCTATTCCTCCCTTTTGTGGCAGAGCCCCCAGCAAGGGAACCTCTCATTCGGATAACAAACGAGGTAAGAGAAGGGGATTCAAATCCACCTGTGGCAGAATCTGACTGCCCACAGCTTCAGACAGCAGTAGGTGCCAGACTGACGAACTTCTGGCAGGCCTGGGAGAGAAGGGGAGCAGACCGAGAGTCAGTTCTGTTTCTAAAGGAGGGTTACAAAATCCCTTTTGTACGGAAACCTCCTCTAGTAAATTTTCCAATAGACCTCTCTCCCAGGTATCGAGAGGAAACAGAGACACAGGCCTTACGACATCAAGTGTCTCTTTTGTTAGAAAAGGGGGCGGTGGTGAAAGTCTCGGACCTTCAATCCCCAGGCTTTTTCAACCGTCTCTTCCTGGTTCCGAAGAACACAGGAGGTTGGAGGCCAGTGCTAGATGTAAGTGCACTCAATGTATTCATTGTAAAGACAAAGTTCACGATGGAGCAGTAAGGGAAGGCGACTGGATGGTCTCTCTCGACCTTCAGGATGCATACTTCCACATCCTGATTCACCCAAACTTTCAACAATATCTAAGGTTTATGTACGGGAAAGTAGTGTACCAATTCCGAGCACTGTGCTTCGGCCTCAGCCTTGCTCCTCTTGTTTTTACAAGGCTCATGCGGAATGTAGCAAGCTTCCTACATTTGTCAGGGATCGGAGCCTCCCTTTATTTGGACGACTGGTTAATCAGGGCATCGTCATTAAACTGCTGTCTGGAGAACCTCAAATGGACATTAAACCTAACCAAGGAGTTAGGTCTCCTAGTGAACACAGAGAAATCACAACTTACTCCATCCCAGACAATTCTTTATTTGGGGATGGAGATACAGAGTCAAGTTTTTCGGGCTTTTCCGTCTCCCACAAGAATGGAGCAAGCTTTGCTAAAAGTGCGTCACTTGCAAGAGAAAAGCCGTTGCTCTGTAAGAGTTTAGATGAGCCTCCTGGGAACTCTTTCATCGCTGGAACAGTTTATCTCTCTGGGGAGACTCAACCTTCGCCCTCTCCAGTTTCACCTAAACCACCATTGGAACAAGGAGAAGGGTTTAGAGATGATTTCTATTCCAATCTCCAACTCAGTCAAGACATGTCTAACTTGGTGAGACAGCAACATCAGACTTCGAGAAGGTCTTTCACTTGCGACCAAGAGCCCAAACCATTTGTTGTATTCAGACGCATCGGATTTGGGTTGGGGAGCGACGCTGGACAATCTGGAATGTTCGGGTCTTTAGTCCACAGATCAGAAGAAACTCCATATAAACTGCAAAGAACTTCTGGCAGTCCATCTAGCTTTAAAGAGTTTCGAGAGTCTGGTTCAGAACAAAGTGGTACAGGTGAATGCAGACAATACCACGGCCTTAGCGTATACAGTGAGCCCTTGTTTATCGCGGTAGATAGGTTCCAGACCCGACCGCGATAGGTGAAAATCCACGAAGTAGTGACAACATATTTACGTATTTATTAAACATGTATATTCAGACTTTTAAAACCTTCCCTTGTACGTAGTACTGTTAACAAACTACCCTTTAATGTACAGAACACTTAATGCATGTACTACAGTACCCTAAACTAAAACAGGCACAAATATTAAAGGCGATTTTATATCATGCGATTCCTAAACACGCCAAAAAGCACGATAAAAAATGGCAACCAATGTTTTGTTTACGTTTATCTCTGATCATAATGAAGAAACAAATGCATTTAGTGTACACATCTGTGTATAGGTTAGTTTTTGCATCGATTATATTGATTATACAGTATGTTGATTTTGTTATTACCAATGTTTTACTTAATTTTTCTTAGGACTTCCAAATGAAATGTTTTTCTTTATGGGCGGCGTCATAAAGTACGCGCCATCTTCGATCGTAATAAACAAACGAAGGCATTTAACGCGCACGATGAAAGTGATAAATAATGATATTACAGTAAAAGCTTTTAGAAAATATGTTATTACAATATTATTTACCGTATCTATATAAAATCATACATACGTAGCAATGCAGGAAAACAATTTACGAGAGAGAGAGAGAGAGAGAGAGAGAGAGAGAGAGAGAGAGAGAGAGTTTGTTTTACGTACGTAAATGTAAATGTTAAACAAAAAAATAGCCCCATTTCATATAAAATAGGTTATTACAAATATTTTACTTTATCATATTACAGTAGTCTGTATAATACTGTAAAGTTCAGTACAGTATGTTGTTGTTAGTCGTGGCGATGAAATTCTCACGAAACAAAAACTCGGCATTCGATTACAACAGCTGATTCATTCTCTCTCTCTCTCTCTCTCTCTCTCTCTCTCTCTCTCTCTCTCTCTCTCTCTCTCTCTCTCTCTCTCTCTCGCTCTCTCTCTTCGTATTATACAATACTTACATATACTGTAGATGAAGTAACTAAAATTAGTTTTCTTAGTGTCAATTAAATACGAAATGAAAAAATTATGCCGAGTTTACATCCATTTCAATCGTAGCTAAAAATACGGCATCTGATTTCATCAGCAAACCACTATTTTTTGGGAAACATCATTTTTGGGCTTAGGCCATGTCGTGCTGATGGAAGTTCCTTCATTAGTAGCTTCCTAAGTATATGTGACTACAGTGATATATCCCAGAGAATTTACCGAAGGTATCCAGAATTCTAACTCCTGGAGCGAGTATCCCTTAAATTTCTTCAAGGGATATCGCGTAAGGACGTAACTTGACACATCTCATAGCTATTTACACCCCAAATAGCCTTTCACTTCGAGAGGAAAAAGTGGCAAGAAAATAAGAGAGTCGTTCAAGAGGTAAAACTGTTCGACTCTCCTAAAGTACTGTCAATAGTTCGGCCATCCGCCGCATCACGGCGCCACCAAACCATTCTTTCGTTCGTAGCTTTGCTGACCAGTTTTTCCCTGTGTTATCTCGCTATTTTAGAAGCTTTTCTGCTTGAATTATGGATTCCCCAGCTTCATCAGCTTCTGGAAAGTTAAGTTATATCTTTGAATTTTGTAAATGTAAGCTCTTGCCAGTTTTGCTTTTCGATTGATATCGTAATTAACGTAACAAGAGCTACTGCTAGCCGGATGGCGTCATGACGCGATCGTTCTTTTGTTCATTTAGGTAGCAAGAACGATATTCCCGGCATCCTTGCTTTAATAACTTTAGCTATTTAGTATTTTAGCTAGGGATTTTTATATTATGTCATTGTTGTCGTGAATTTGGCGATAATTTCGAGCCTCACGAGTGCTAGGCTTCTAGCCTAGGCACTTTCACACCTCATGCATGATATAACCTTCCTGGTAAAGTTGTATCGAAGCTCAGGCAATATTTTATACAATGAAGATATTACTATTTTCTTTTCCTCTTCCATTTTAGTATACCAGAGTTACGTAGAACGTTTCTCTAAGCTCTCTAGCTTAATAGCTTTAGTGCTTTAGTATACTTTATATGTCCCCATTACTCTTGTATTGTCTTTAGGGGTAAGATAGATATCATTGCCCCTTTAAGTCAATACTATCTCTACGAGTTATAAGAGTAATTCCCTTTCCGTCTGATTAGCCTAGGCTATCCTCTGTTAATTTACTGTAACCTAGGGTTGGGTAAATTTTCTGGGGCGTTAGGTTAGTGGTAGTAGTGTTGATCGTCACCTCGCTGTGGCGGGGATTTTGAAGAGGAGATATCTAAATGGTGCGAGACCTCTGGTTGTGAATTATCACGCCCCAGTATTATATCGACACCTTATATAGGTGAGCGAGCTGGGTTCAACCTGGCATTCCTATGCAATTTTTTCTCTGGTAATATATAGCAGTTATATACCTGAGAAATGGTGCTAAAGGAGCATTTCACTGGGCGGCACAGCTCGGAGCCCAGAAATGATATTTTCAATTTAAAATAAATTTTTGAATACTGTATACTTACCCGGTGGATATATATAATTAAAGGCCCCCCCTTCCTCCGCGATAGAGACCCTACGGGCTGAGAAGAACTGAATTCCTGGGGAATATATGCGGTATCCTTCCGACAGTTGGCGCTAGTGTACACCCACCTACCACCACGGTGATCGCTCGCAAGTTATTTTAATCTGTCGACCGTCGGAGACGTTAGCTACATATATATCCGCCGGGTAAGTATATTAAAAAATTTATTTTAAATTGAAAATATCATTGTTCCGTAACCGAAATACAAACCACGATAATAATTAATGATAACATAAAAGGCCATAAAACGTAAGTGATATAACCTATCTGACAGAGTACCAGATGGGCAAAATTAACTAGAAAATTTACCGAAGCGAACATACCCAAAATGGCTGCCGATATCTCGGCAGGACAATCGCTTCCAAAACTAAAAACCACCATAATGGAAATAGAACAAATGCCCGGTACTGCCAAAAGCTGCCAAAACAAACTATGGTACTTAACATTGGTAAGGGTGAAGTAACAACGTCAGTCATGTTGAAATAACGAGAAATTCTTCGAAAAAACACTGTGCCCAAAAAAACTATGCTTGCTTCAAGTCCAATTAAAGAAGGATGTCCTAGAGGGCGCGCGTGGTAGGTGTCGTTGGGGAGTTCAACCATGTTATCTAGGGCCTGTCACGGCCCTCCCCATTGATGAAGGGATTATCTAAATGGAAGACAACCTGTGAATAGTGGTTTACACACGCCTTTGTTTAATACACGACACCTACAAGGTGTTCGCGCGAGGGTTGTAACCTCTGCATTCCATGCTTTTATCTTTCTCTAGTATATTTGGAAGATTTATATTAGGAAAGGTATAAGGAAGGACCTTTCTCACCGGGCGTCACAGGCCTCTTCCCAGAAATAGATTTTTCCTTCGTCAAAATCCCTTTTACATTGGGTTTACCTTTTAGCGTAGCTGAAATGGCGAGCCATTAGAATTTAACGAGGGTGTATTACCCCCGCGCTAGTTAGCAGGGGGGTAGGGGAGTGGTAGCTAGCTACCCCTCCCCCCCTCACACACCAGTGAACTGCTTCACTTTCACTTTTGACTCGGACATGGACAGACGTCTCTGTCTTTGTCCTCGCTTGGCAGCCATTGTTTGTTTTGTCTTTACTTAATCACTTACTTTTCTTTTACTCAATATATATGTAAACATTTTTTCATGTTTATGTATATATTTGAGTATAGAAATCAGTAAGTTTCCTTTTCAGAGTTTGTGCTTGTGTGTGTAGTGTACGATATCTCCGTGGAGCCCTCGGCAGTTAGGCCACCATGGTGTAATTTCATGGGTCGCGATCGAGTTTGACTTCGGTCTTTCTCTCTCTCTTGAGGTTGTTCACCCTTTTACTACGTTATTTTTACTACGCCTTTGTAGCTTCCTTCCCGTGTGGGGGGGTTGCTACGCCGTACGTTTTGTCTCAATTAGTTTATGAATCTAATTGTATATGTTGATTTTTCAGCTTTGTAGAACGATTCCTTTCGGGGTTTTCGTTCTTTCTTTAGTGTTCATTCATTTTTAAATTACATAATTACATAGTTACATAATTATAATTGTTATAATTCTGTGTTGGTTACAACTCTCCTTCCGTGAGTGTAAGTGGTTGTGGGGGCACGTGCCTGTTGTGTAATTCTTGTGTTCCTTTCCCTCGGGATTCCTCTACGGAGCCTTCCCAGGGGAATGAATGTTAACTAATGATTTTTGTTTCATTTTTCACAGTTACCGATCTAGTTCGTTTCTGTAATGTGACAACGGAGTGAGCTCTCTTGTTGAGGCCTGGGGATTCGGCTGTTGCTGCCTCCCCTATAGATCTTCGTCAGGGGCGTGTCTCCTTCTCCTGGAAGTACTCCCGTGACGATTGACAGCTCTCCAGTTCATTTTAGAACACTCAGGAGGCTCGCCTCCTTGGGTGGGTAACTTTCCTTCTGAGGAAAGTTTTTCCTGTCCAGGCTTGAGTTTTTCTCCTTTGGGGGGTTCTTCTCTTGCCTTTTTTTCGTGCGACTATGCTCTTGGTGCTGAGCGGTCGCACCTGCAGTTACGCTCAAGGAGCAACTGCAGGAGCCCCTCTTCGGAGGATTGCTCCTTTTAGGTCACTGGCTGACCCGTCTCTTCTACGAAGTGTTTCTCTTTTGTTCGCGAGAGAGTACACTCATAGAGACTCCTCTTCGGAGGACTCTTCTGCTGTTGTTGCTGTTGGCCGCCTTCGCCGTAAGGCTCACCGTCCGCTAAGTCCTGGCCTGGGGGACCTGATCGTGACAGCTTGGAACTTCAAGCTTCCGCTGTTCTTCCCCCCAGTCTCAGACCCCAAGACTCTTTGGCAAGATGCATTCCGGTGATGGTGGGACAACATCGACGCCTGCGTCTTCCCTCCTTTGTTGTCTGTTGAGAATGGGTCTCAACAAGACCAGGTTGTCTGTCAACCTTTCAATGGCCCTGAGAGCTCCACTGTGACTATACGCAGAACGGTTTCCGGACCCTCTGCTTCCCCTGACGGGACTCCCGGGAGAGCTTCTCCCACGGCACAGGCTACTCAAACAACCACACTGCAACATCTTTCACAAGCCGGGGCATCGCTTCAGCTTCCCGCCTGGAGACACTACGCCTCCTCCTCAAGAAGAGACAACCCGCTACAGTCGCTGGGCGGAGGTCGCGTCATCTGCGATAGTCATCCGCAGGGGTCTACCAGGCGAAGTGGAGAGTCATCTGTGGTTGGTGTTGTGGGAGATATACCTCTTCCCTTGAGGCCTCTTCTCCAGCATTAACGAACTTATTGCTTTTCGGCGAGAGGGAACTCCTTTCCGCTCTCGGCAGTGAAGCCTGTCGCTCAGCCTTTCCCTGGCCTTCAGGCTGAAAGGAATAAACTTTTTCCTTCCCGCTGGACCTTTCCTCGCTCATGCAAAGCTGCGAACGTCCCCGCCCCCAGTCGGAGTGAGACCTCCAACATGGAGCATGGTTCGGACTTTTTAGTCCCTTAAGAGATCTTCTCAAGACCCATTACGTCAGGCCTCTGATCGTATTCCGTCTTGGGGCTCCTGGTCACTCTGGCCGCGGCCAGTGTGTAAGCAATCTCCTTGGTCTCGTACGACTCCGCCCTTTCTAAGGAATGGGGGAAGGCAACATTCAGGTTCGCTCCTGAGTTGTTGGCTAGACTCAGAATCTTGGGGTTCCGGCCCTTCGGTCCAATTCCTTCAAGATTTCGAGTCACCATTATGTATCAGATGACCCAAAACCTTCTCCTTCTTGCCAGTAAAGGAATCAAGGGGTTATCTTTGGGAACAGCTGCAGTTTGTCCTCACGTGCAGCCGGGTTAGGAGCACAAGAAGGACACGGGGAGAGTCACCAGTATACCTCTTCAGCTCGGACTCAAGGACATTCATCTCGACCTGAATCCAGACCCTCCCCCGTCACGTCGCCCTACAGCACGATGTCGGATACATCGCAACGTCCCTCGCCTTCGAGTAATACTACTCTGTGATGCAGGTGCCACAAGCTGGAGTCTGGAAGCGTCTAATGACCTTCGCAGCCCGCTTCCTGCAGGACGTGACCCACAGGAGTATCGATACGTTTCTATCGCTCTGTGGTGGCTACACAACAGCTGGTCTAACCTCAGGCTCCTTTTGGACAGGTAGCAGAAGGTTGAGGGCATTGTTATCAGGTTTTAGTCTGCATGAACGAAAGAAGTATGTCTGGCCCTTACTTCTTTCTTCATCATCCCCTCTACTGGGAAGCAGCATTCTGGTCTCTGCATAGCTGACCTCAAACCTCTGCAGGTAAACCATGCTTCTTTGTGTTCCGAGTATTGAGTCAATACTGTCGCGTCCCCCATACCCTGACGAGGTGGTATTGGGAACGTCTTAACCCAGAGTTCCTTCTGGAACTCCAGGTCAACTGCCTAGGACGGGTCACACTTCTTCCTTCACACACAAGCTTATGTAGGCCACACGGTTCTTTGCGGAGCAAGGAACTTGTGAGGTGCAGGGACTCCTTTTCTCGAGTGGGACTCACTCGGATTCTGAGTTCCCGGGTAAAGCCAAAGCCAGTATGGCTGGGGACTTTCCACCCTTCCTAAGGGGTAAGTCACCTAATGTAAATAGCATGGTTTGTATTTCGGTTACGGAACAAATGACAAATTCGGAGATAATTTGTATTTTTCCTAACCATACAAACCTTAGCTATTTACATATATTTGCCCGCCAGCCCTGTCCCCCAAGACAAGTCCTACCTCTAAGTGAAAGTGAAGCAGTTCACCGGTGTGTGAGGGGGGGAGGGGTAGCTAGCTACCACTCCCCTACCCCCCTGCTAACTAGCGCGGGGGTAATACACCCTCGTTAAATTCTAATGGCTCGCCATTTCAGCTACGCTAAAAGGTAAATTATATGTAAATAGCTAAGGTTTGTATGGTTAGGAAAATACAAATTATCTCCGAATTTGTCATTTTTTATTATTAAAATTATTATCCAAAGGGTTTATCACTGAATAATTCACAAGTGTTAGATATAAATTTGTCATGTATATTTGTCAGCGAGATATGAGCTATTGTACTGTGCGGAGAGGGAGAGGGGCCAAGGAAGCGTGGTCGATTTGAAAAAGTCGGCTTGCAGAGTACATATCGTGGAACCATGGATGAGTGAATTTTTATTTAATAGGTTGTATGGGTCTTTGTATCATGAATGGCCAAATTCATGAAGTTAGATCCTGCAACTATCGAGAGCTGACTGTAATTTATATATATTCCTTTGGTATTTTGTTAGGTTATGGTAATTGTATGTATTTGTATGTTTTAGTTTTAAGTGTTGTTATTGTGTTTTATTTTTGTTAATGTTGTCGGTTTCAGTTTTAGTATTAGGAAATATAGTTTCAAGTATTATGTTTAGTTTTAAATATCCTTCCCATGCAAGACTACAGGTATAAGATTACAAGTAGAAAAGGTTGTATTGCAGAGACTATTGTCAGTAAGATTCAAGGGTGAGGAATTTGTGCTGTTACATCCTATCACATCATGTTTATCATTAAGCCCCCATGGTGCTGCAGGATATATTTTAGAGCTACAAGTAATCACAGTATTTCATTTTATTTTTTCTTTTGGATAGGTTACCTTTATTAGAAAATGGAGTAAGGGGTCAAGTTAAGGTGTTATAGGATGGTTAGGTTAGTATCTTGACTTTCTTAAAGGTTCTTTTGATTAGCACTCATTTGATTGTAATTGGTGGTAGTCCTTGCGATGGAGTATTACTTGTCTAAGGTAAAGGGAATTCTTAATATTGCAAGATTTTTACCATTTTAAGTTAATTGAGAGAAGTTTTGAGACCTCTTCCAACCCCAAATTACCTTTGGACAAATTGTTGGATAGTTGATTCAAGGTTAAGAGTCTTGGAGAGTACTTTTGGTATTGATCACTTACATTATTTCAGTGTCGATTTTTATGACTATCCTTTTGTTTACCAATATCCACCTGGACAATGTGGAAATCAGCACTGTGATTGCAGAGTAATATTTATTGAAATAAACAGAATTTTTAAGATAAAGTTCATTATTTCAGTACTTATGCAGCACTCATTGGATCCTACCATCTTCTCCACATCCTAGTGGGGCCAAATGAGATTGAGGGTTTCAAGATGGTAGCCTCTTGTGGTTATTTAGTGAAGTAGCAGTTTTCAAAGTATTAGGTAGGAAAGCTAGTCATACAAACCCACCACTAGCCCTTGAATTTAGAATTTATCAACTAAACTGCAAAATTTATAGCACAATCAATGTTTGGTAAGTATTGAAGTAAGTTTTATTTCAAAGATTTATTTTTGTTTGACCTGAAATATAGGATAGGTAGGTAGTTCTTCAGTATCAGTAATTATAACATCAATAATTAAGATCCTTGAGGTCAGCTGACTAGTTTTAAACCTGCCCATGTGATCATAAATCCATTGTGAGTTAACCTACAGTACTTATTATGTTATCACTTAGTTTGGTCATAGTAATGGATAACCTAATGTCATAGATCTAAAATAAGTTAGAATTGTAGTAGTACCAACTTGATAATGGTCTGAAAGTAGACAATTCTGTTTAAAGAAGACATTTGGAGCCAGTTGATTAAATCTCAAGTAGCCTTTTGGCATTTATAAAGTAAATGGGTCTGTTTTTTAGCATGAACCAAAAATATTTTAGAAATTATTTTATAATTTGTTGATAAAAATTAATTCTATTTTGTGGGTCATTTATCCTTCACTTTATTATAGGATAAACATCCTTGAATCACACCTGAAGAGGCAATACTGTATACTGCTATATGTTTTTTTTGGAAGGTGTGATGGGGTCTCCCCCTTTGTCAGGGAAAATTTGATTCACATTTCAATTACAGCTCTGTATTTTGTATTGTTAGAGACCCCTCCACTTGCAACACAAAAGCTCAAAGTCGAGACTTGTTTAAAAGGATTAAATTAATTGGATAGGCCATCAACACAATCAGGACGTCCCTTAAGTGGAGTTGTTAGACCAGGCTCTCAGGGAGGTAGGCCAGGAACGATGGACCAAGCATTACGTACTCCACGCACAGCTCATACTGCTCGACCTGTCTCAGCGTCATCAGGTACTACTTCTAAGACAGTTATTAAAACTTTCATTGCCTGTGTTTTAAGCTAAGCATATTTTTTTGGATTATTTTATTTTTGATAATTCTAGTTTTAATTACCCCAAAAATAAGAGATACTTAAGTGTTCATAATTTGCTGATTTTTAAACATTTTGGAAATAGTAATTGACTTTACAGGTCGACATGTGCGGCTTGGTACGGCTTCTATGCTTCCCTCGGGTGATGGTCCTTTTATCAACCTAGCTCGCCTAAATGTTGCAAAATATGCTGCCCAGCCAAATATTGCTAAGGCATTGTTTGAATACATATATTATCACGAAAATGATGTGAGACATGTAAGTACTATTCCTAATTTTCTTTTTTCTTATACAGTATAACTATATAAGAACATCAAAGCAAGAGCTGATAGCTGCTTGAATTATCAAAACTATTGTTGATGATGTTATAGACTTTCCCTTTTCTGGGAGAAGATTACTAAACTTAATTGAAGTGGATTTACCTGAAGAGTATCTACAGCAATTGTGTATCCTATTTAATCGACCATCTTTCCTCACTAGAATTATTTCATAATTAATAACCTTCAGGAGGGTAATACAGTATAAGAAATTCTAGAAGGAATCTGTATTTTTCCTTTAAAATAGAGCTATGTCTTCATTTGTGCTGGAATGGCTATTGAATTGTTAGCAAAGTGTGAGGGGGAAGCCCTGCCCACCTACCTGTCACAGAATAGCCCTTTTGTCCTTAGGCCAAGGACTAAGAGGGATTGCTTAGCGGTGAAATTTCTTTTAAAGGACTCAGGTTTTTATACATAGGAAAAGGAGAAATTATTTTAAAACTTTAATTTCTCCCAGAAATATACTATATGAACTTTTCATCCTTTAGAATAGGGAGGCTCACTAATCGGAGGGAAGAAGTCCCCTAGAACAAAATTAGAAGGTTCTTTTTTTTCCCTGGAAATGTCATTCTACCTGTTACTATATGGGAGCAAGGAAAGTAATTCTATCAACCTCCTAATTGCTAATCATAGGGATGTAGAAGCTGTCGGGTCTTTTGACAGTACTGACTTATAAGGAAACCAGTACTAGGCAACATAAAATCTATTTCACTAGTAGGGAGATGACATCGACACTGGCAGTGTCATACCAGGTATATTGAGAGAAATGTTTGTTAAAACACTGACCTATCCTTCCCTTTGCCAGGAGGATAGAGTTGTTCCATGACAGATGTATCCTGCAAGAAAGGTGCTCTATTGTGTAACTTGCCGGCATCAGACAGCCGATCAGCGTATATCGGTTGTGGCTGCTGTATTTCCTTGAGTTCGGAACACGAAACAGGTATAAGAACCAATCATTCTACTTTCTTTGAGACTTATGCCAAATGTGTTACCTTAGACAGAATTCAAACGAAGTCTTGAGAAGGAAATGGAAGTGTTACACAACTATAGATCAACCATCTCAGGACCCAATGAAACAGATCCAAGGGCCTGTGGGTAACATCAATAAGGTGTAGAGAAGCATAGGTGGTCTGAAACCAACAGCCACTACATTCAGCTCGAGGTGTGTCGACAGGTAAAAGCGGGAAGCTACTGATGTGGTTAGCACTGTAAGTTCTTCCTTGAGATAGCAAATGTCTGCAATGACCAAAATTGCATCTGAAAGCAAAAGCCTAACCAAGCCATAAGGAACAGTGTCTGTATAATTTTCTTTTTGCCCTCATTAAGGCTTATGAGAAGCCTGCAACACTCCCGTGTGAGGTGCTGAGTCCTCTTCAAGTAGCACTGCATGGTACTATGTGAAACCTGGCATCTTCATGTTAGCTTACAGAAAGGGATAGGGTTGAGAAGATACTGAACTGGTGTTTGAGACCTGCTGGTATTGGGTCTTCTTCACACAGTCTGGGAGATGATGAAGGTGACAGAATTCCCATCCCTCAAAAGTTTAACATGATGAAACTTAAACTCTCTTATTCTCCTGCCAATGCAGAGAAGAGATACAATCTAGAGGGAAAGATCACTATGATGCCCTCCTCAGGTTAGCAATAAGCACACAAGCATGTGCCAGTGCCTTGAGGATGTCAACCATCCTACCTCAGGACAGGGAAGACTTTTTGAAGCTTCCTTCAAGCATGGGTCAATTCTCATAGGAGGAGGGACTGACACAATACTGAAAAGCTTGATTTCTCAACTTGTTTACCCCTCGATACAGGGGCTGCTGTGCATGCGTGCAAAGGACTTGTTTTGTCAATAGCTGTACTAGCACCTACATTTACCCTGCTAGAGTAAACTCATGATGAACTAGGGGCCCAGCTTATAAATAAACAGTGTACACTTATCTGAAACATGATGAAAACAATTGACTTTAGTTGAAACTTCATTTGCCCCATTTAAGGGAATCAGGATTTGCTATGCCATCCACATAAGTAATATAAAGCTATTTAAGATCGATTACATTAGTGAGCAAGTGGAGGAATATAAGGATCAGACTACCCATTCAGTCTTCTGGCTCACAATTTATTTGTCTTAAAGAGCAACTAGGATTGCAGACTGCAAGAGTTTAGCAGCAGAAAGATCTAATGTAATTAAAGAATTTGAGCCTCTGTGAGAGGCTTTCGAATCTGTACTGTGCAGCGAACTTTCAGAAACCTTACTGAAAGAATCACTATTAACACTAGACTCAACTTGGAGAGGTAGTTAGGTTAGGTTTGGCAACAGTCCGGGTAGGACCAGAATTATCACTTTTAAAAAAACATTCACTGGACTTGAAGTTTAACAAAGGAAGCTAGTGATGTCAAGAGCCTATAAAGCTGATTATTTGAATTTTCTAAAGGTGGAAGCGTTTCATTATAGTTGTCATCCCTTCTATAAGCAAGTAGTTTAGTCTTTCCTGGCTTTTCCTCTGAACTAACAGCAAGTTTTCTTTGTGCTCTGAACTGTTAACTTGATTGGCAACCACTAAAACTCACATTTCCAGTAAGGGAAACGCACTCTTCTCAACGGTTATCTAAATCGCATTATTGCCCAAGACACAATAAATAAAAAGAATGCAGGTCATGATCTCCTAGAAACTATTCAAGTGCACAATAAATGGAGTAGTTGCTAACAAAACTAGGGTAAGATATCTCAATATGTAGTAATAAGCAAACAATCTGGAGAAGCTGAAGAGACACTGGCACGTCAGTTACCACTTACCACTAGATTATTCCTTCCTTTATTAAGGATGTGTGTTTATTGAAGGGAAAGAAAATGGGAAAATTTAACTTTTACAAATTTTACGGGTAAAATAATTCCTCTGACTATTGGAGGTTTCCATTAATAAAGGACATAAATACATCTGCAATACTGTGATTCATGTACCAGAAGCAAACATCCGACCCTAATTGTTTGAATACAAAATAAAGTACGGAGCTAAAAACCTTTAATAGCTGAAAGGGACAGCTTTTTCCAGGACAAGAGTTTAGCTAAGTATAGTTAAGCCACATAAATGTCTAGTCAAATTAGTATCTGTATATGTACTGTAGAGGCAAGTACTCTTAAAATCATGTTTGCTTTGAATGCTAGCAAAGGAAATAAGATAATCTTATGTGGACAGATTCTTTTCATAGAAATGGCAACACTAAATTTTACAATAATTACTTGCCCATTTCTACAATTGCACCAATCAAACTGAACATTCCATTGACTTTGATAAGCATATTAGTAGACTTCCCTCTTTCTTTGGGGGTCACCAGCATCATCCTGTTGTCCATCTATGTAACACAATCCAAACTTATCTTGTCCTGAATTAGTTATCACCTGTCATTCATGGCAAATTGTGGAAAATTGTACTGATCTGGACTTGACCTGTCCTGTAATATGGCAACCACTTCTCATTCTAGAGGACTTGGTGCTGGTGAACGAAAAGCTTCTCTCTTATCGTCTAGAGCTGTTGCAAATGTGCCTACATTTGGTCAACCACCAATTCCACACCCCTAGAAATACTTCTGGAAGATGTAAGTTAGGAAGAATCTGGTTCTTTCTGCACTACTGAACTGCTAGGGTGTCTTATCTTCCTGGCAAAAACTAAAAATGAAGGATATCCCCTCAAATTCATCCAAGTCAATAGCATCTCTGTTCAATATAATATGTAAAACAAATTACATTTGGAAGATTATAATTAATCACAAGGTGGATCTAAGCTAATTTCATTCTCTAGGAGCTTGGGACTCAACTTATAGATATGATCTTTACTTAAAATGATGAAAAACTTGACAAGGATATAGATTGGAAAGCAAAGTCAATAAGCCACTATGATCATGGACAGAACCCACAGCCCAGGGTGTAAATTACCTTATTTACACCTAACCACACAGTGAAAACTTTCCCTCTATCCCCTCAAAACTAATCAGACTAAATAACAACCTCAGTAAGTTATTTTTTCTTCTAATACTTAATTAATGTAATTTCTTCTTAGCTAGTGGAGCTGAAAATAAAATCTATCAAGTATGCAATTTCTGCCAAACTATTTGTATCACTTAAGAAATGTGAAAGTTTTGCTCTTCCTTGCTAAGATAAGAATTCTCTCACCTCAGTATTCCAATAAAATCTCTGCAATACATTTTCTTCATTAATAGCATGGGTATTTGGTATTTCATTTTAAAAAAATCTTAGCTAAACAAAACTAAAATTGTTGAATAAACACCTAATTTTTTACTTTTCCCAAGTCTGTAAAATGTTAAATTATTAAGGACATTCAAAGGAAACTTAACTGAATTACATTAGATGTACACTGTACTTGCCATGTCAATGTGAAAAATATTTGCCTTAAACATGAAACTTTATTTCTCTTTGTACATTGTATCAAACTGAAATAATTATGATTCCACCTATGCATGTAATTGTCAATTGTCAAAATATTATGAACATTTGCATGAAACATGACAGTATTACTGTACATTAGATGTACTCACCACCTGCTGTGCAAATCGGAAAATTGATTATCACCAGTGAGAAGCTTCAATTCCCATTCTATATTGTATAAATGGTAAATCATTATATAAAATGCATTGTCTGGTCCCATATGCAAACATGCTAAGTTAATGCTTCTTACAGAATTCATTGTGTCATGCAAGTGATGCAAATTTCCTGATTTCTCAGAATGATTTGTAAGCTCCTCAAGTTGTTCACTCATATTTAAACAAATCCAAAATAAGATCAAGGAAATTTTCCTTTCATCAAACACTGCCCTTCCCATTTACCATTCACAAGCATCTTTGTTGTGCATAAGGTAAGAGACTCGTTTTGACTACATAGTTACTAGCACCCTCATTGATATCAATTGGGAACAAATTTGGAATGAGAAACTTTCCTTGCAATTGAGCTAATAGGTAGTAGGTTGGCCAGGGCACCAGCCACGAGTTGATATATTACTGCTAGAGAGTTATTGGATCCTTTGACTGGCCAGACAGTAATACACTGGATCCCTGTCTTTGGTTATTTCTCTTTTTTTCTTTGCCTACACATACACCAAATATTCTGGCCTATTCTTTACACATTCTTGTCTTTCCTCCTATACCAGACAACACTGAAATTACCAAACACTTCTTCTTTGATCTAGGAGCTAATTACTGTAACTGTCCAGTGGATACTTTCCTCTGGGTAAGGGTAGAAGAGACTTTAGCTATGGTAAGCAGCTCCGCTAGGAGAAGGACACTCCAAAATCAAACTATTGTTCTCTAGTCTTGGGTAGTGCCATAGCCTCTGTACCACGGTCTTCCACTGTCTTGGGTTAGAGTTCTCTTGCTTGAGTGTACACTCGGGCACACCATTATATCTTATTTTTTTTCTTCCTCTTGATTTCTGGGTCGACCTGTGACGCCCGGTAAAAAGGTCCTTCTTATCACTTTTCTGATTTAAATACTTCCAAATATACCAGAGAAAGTTAAAGCATGGAATACAGAGGTTACTACCCTCGCGCGAGCACCCTAAGGGCGTCGTGTATAAAGATAGGGCGTGTGAAAACCACTATTCACAGGTCGTCTTCCATTTAGATAAATCCTTCATCAATAAGGGATGAGCCGCTACAGCGGCACTAACCAAACCCACCTGATCCACACCACCGACGCCCGACTCGAGCGCCATCTACACATCCTTCTTTTTGGACTCGTCAGCGACGCTACCTTTGTTGTTTGTGCTTGTGTTTTTCGCTTATTTTTGGATATCTTCGCAATGGCTGAAGCTCTCCTTCCACCTGCACCAATGTTAAGTACCATAGATTGTTTTGGCACTATTTTTGACCCGGGCTTGTTCCTCTTGTTTACTTTTTGCGAGTGTTTTAGTGCGTCGGCTTGATGCCGCCCCGCGTCTTACGCGGCCATTGTTATCGCTTGTTTACTTGCCCTCGGGGTCTTTTTGCCATGCTAGGTTCTTTTTAATCTTAAGTTAGATTATTGGCCAGGGGCCATTATTTAGAACCGCTGTTACTTTTAAGTACTTATGTCGCTTCCGAGTCCGTTTTATTGTTAACGAAGAATAGCGTTCGGGGTTTTATTATAGTTTGGTACCCTACCCATTGGGTTGGCGTTCGCTCTTTACGAGTTTTTTCATCGTAAATTATCCGTTCAGAGTTCCATTTTCCCTTTTCGCTATTCTTCGTGGCATAATTGTATCATTTTACGGACATATGTTTCATATTTATTGGGTTCGTGTATATTCTAGATCGATCTTAGTAACTTTCGAGAGTGAGAGGCTGGAGTTCCCATTTTCTGTTTCACCCGTTTTCTGTTTCATTACTGTTTCGGAATATTTTCCTCACAGATTCTGGTTCTCCCCCTCTCTATCTCTCCCCTTCTGGGATTATGATTGACAATTTCATTTATTTAGTTATACAGTGAACCCTCGCTACTTCGCGGTTCGACCATCGCGGATTCACCACTTCGCGGATTTTTTTCATAACGCATGTATATACAGTGATACCTCGGTAGTCGAACGACTCTATACTCGAACAATTCGGAGTTCGACCAAAATTTTCGAGAAATTTTTGCTGCGGTGCTCGACCAAAAATTCGGTACTCGACCAGCCGAACACGTGACGACCGCATGGGCTTTGTGATGATCGCGCCATCTCGGCCACTCTCGCTTGTTCGGGAAGCATCAGTTCTCTCGAGAGCGTCACTCAGACAACGCGCGATCAGCATTCGTTGTGATTTAGTGATTTTCAGTGCTTTTAATTGCTTTTTTAGCTTTCATAATGAGTCCCAAGAAAGTAATGAGTGTTAAGGGGAAGGAGAAGAGGAAAACAGTGCGAACAACGATCGAGTTGAAGAAGGAAATTATAGCGAAATATGAGAATGGTGTACGAGTGTCCGATTTAGCGGTAGAATACGGAATGGCGAAGTCGACCATTTCTACGTTTTTAAAGCATAAAGAAATGATTAAGAAGGCGAATGTTGCAACGGGAGTTACGGCGGTAACTAAGCAAAGGCCACAAGTGATTGAGGAGATGGAAAAGTTGCTTTTAATATTTATTAAAGAAAAACAGTTGGCCGGGGAAAGTGTTAGTGAAGCGTTCATTTGTGAAAAAGCGTTGCATATCTATGAAGAATTAGTGAAGAAAAGTCCGAGTACCAGTGAAAGTGATTCATTTACATTTAAAGCGAGCAGGGGTTGGTTTGAAAAGTTTCGTAATAGAACAGGTATTCATCGTGTTACTAGGCATGGGGAGGCAGCTAGTTCGGATCAAATTGCAGCCGATAAATACGTGGGGGAATTCGATCGGTACATAAATGAACAAAATTTGATCGCACAACAAGTCTTTAATTGTGATGAGACTGGGTTATTTTGGAAGAAAATGCCAGCCAATACGTACATTACCAAGGACGAGACGAAGATGCCAGGTCAGAAGCCAATGAAAGATAGGCTAACATTGTTGCTGTGTGCAAATGCAAGTGGCGATTGCAAGATCAAACCCTTGTTAGTGTACCACTCGGACAACCCCCGGGTGTTCAAACGAAATAATATTTGTAAAAGTGCACTACCAGTTATGTGGCGCTCGAACACTAAATCTTGGGTCACAAGACAATTCTTTACTGAGTGGATAAACGAAGTGTTTGCCCCCCAGGTTAAGGCTTACCTCATTGAAAAGAGCTTGCCAATGAAATGTCTTCTGGTTATGGACAATGCTCCTGCACATCCTCCAGGTCTCGAGGATGACTTGAAAGAAGAATACAGCTTTATCAAAATCAAATTCTTGCCCCCCAATACTACTCCCATACTCCAGCCCATGGACCAACAGGTCATTTCAAACTTCAAAAAACTCTATACCAAGGCCCTTTTCAGAAAGTGTTTTGAAGTGACCAGTGACACGAAGTTGACCCTAAAGGAATTCTGGAAGGAACACTTCAGCATCCTCAACTCTGTTAACATGATTGACCAAGCTTGGCGAGGTGTGACCTATAGGACATTGAACTCTGCCTGGCGTAAGCTGTGGCCATCATGTGTCACAGAGAGGGAGTTTGAAGGTTTCCAACCAGAGGCGGGTCCAAGCACTGCTACCCCTGTAATTTCTGATGACACTGATGTCGTTGAGGAAATTGTTGTCATGGGCAGGAGTTTGGGGCTTGAGGTCGACAAGGATGATATTGATGAGCTTGTAGAAAGCCATTCTACCGAGTTGACTGTGGAGGAATTGTTGCACCTGCAACAACAACAGCAGCAGGATCTGATTGTGGAGCAGGAATCTTCAGAAGAGGATGAGGTAAGGGAGGATGTTCCAAGTTCTCTCATCAATGAAATTTGTTCCAAGTGGGTAGATGTGCAGGCTTTTGCTGAAAAATACCACCCAGAAATTGCAGTAGCAAACCGGGCAGTGCATATGTTTAATGATAGTGTCATGTATCATTTTCGAAGAATACTGCAGAGGAGGAAGAAACAATTAACAATAGACCAGTTTTTCACAAAAGAAAAGAAAGCTGCTACATCAAAGCCTGTTTCTCCTCCAAAGAAGAGACAAAGAAGAGAAGAAACCCCTGAAATAGATCTGCCCACCCTTTCATTGGAGAGAGAAACAACTCCTGAAGGAGAACTACCCCGCCACATCATGGAAGGGGACTCTCCTTCCAAGCAGTAACCTCCCCCTTCCATCCTCTCCACATCCATCCCTGTATGCCATCGAACCGCTGCTCAAAGGTATGTTCACTACAGTACAGAAAATGGTTTAAAATTGTTTTATTTTAGTACAGTAAATGGTTTAAAATTGTTTTATAGGATTTTCTGACCAATTTCATACACATTTAGATAATTATTGTTGTTTAGGTACACGTTTTATTAATATTTTGGGCCTGTTCGAGTGCTTGGGAACGGAATAGAATATATACCATTATTTCTTATGGGGAAAAAAAATTCGGTACTCGAACAAATCGGAGGTCGAACACGGATCTCGAACGGATTATGGTCGAGTACCGAGGTATCACTTATCGCGGATTTTCCGGAAATTTCGAAAATACCGCGATGTGACCGATGGTGCGAGATAGGAGAAAGTAAGGAAAATTGAATCATGATTAATTTTCAATATAAATGAAACTTTGAGGAGCAACAAAGATATCATTTGTTAAAGAGATAGAGAGAGGTAAGGAATGGGAGGTAGTGAAAAGTAGCCCACAGAGAGAGAGAGAGAGAGAGAGAGAGAGAGTGTGTGTGTTTTAAATGTAATAAACAAAAAAATTTTATAGGTTATAACACATTGGTGCTTATGTAATATCAACTGTATACTGTAGACGGTTTGAATAAGTTAAGAAATGGTATTAAGAAATGGTATAAACGATACTTTGTTAGTGTGTTCGTACACTCTCAAGAGCGACAGCTACACGTCAGCTGATCTAATCACAGCCAAAAGTAAAACAAAAAGAAGTCAACAATACTCGATTTTTAAAACACACCCGAAATTTAAAAACAAAAGTACATGCTTTCTTAATGTGCAATTAACTATTTAAAGAGTAACAATTTTCTAGAATAAGATGATGTTTCCCAAAAAATAGTGGTTTGCTGATGAAATCGGATGCCGTATTTTTAGCAACGATTGAAATGGATGTAAACTCGGCATAATTTTTTCATTTCGTATTTAATTGACACTAAGAAAACTAATTTTAGTTTCTTCATCTATATGTAAGTATTGTATAACACGAAGAGAGAGAGAGAGAGAGAGAGAGAGAGAGAGAGAGAGAGGGAGAATGAATCAGCTGTTGTAATGGAATGCCGTGATTTTGTTTCGTGAGAATTTCATAGCCACGACTATAACAACAACATACTGTACTGAACTTTACAATAATATACAGACTACAGTACTGTAATATGATAAAGTAAAATATTTGTAATAACCTATTTTTTATGAAATGGGGCTATTTTTTTTGTTTGAAATTTACATTTACGTACGTAAAACAACTCTCTCTCTCTCTCTCTCTCTCTCTCTCTCTCTCTCTCTCTCTCTCTCTCTCTCTCTCTCTCTCTCTCGTAAATTGTTTTCCTGCTTTGCTACGTATATGATTTTATATAGATACGGTAAATAATATTTGTATTAACATATTTTCTAAAAGCTTTTACTGTAATATCATTATTTATCACTTTCATCATGCACGTTAAATGCCTTCGTTTGTTTACTGAGCGTACTTTATTACGCCGTCGTTTCAGGCGGCGTCATAAAGAAAAACATTTCATTTGGAAGTCCTAAGAAAAATTAAGTAAAACATTGGTAATCAACATACTGTACTGAATAATCAATATAATCGATGCAAAAGCTAACCTATACACAGATGTGTAAATGCGTTTGTTTCTTCATTATGATCAGAGATAAATGTAAACAAAACATTGGTTGCCATTTGTTATCGTGCTTTTTGGCGTGTTTAGGAAACGCATGATATAAAATCGCCTTTAATATTTGTGCCTGTTTTAGTTTAGGGTACTGTAGTACATGCATTAAGTGTTCTGTACATTAAAGGGTAGTTTGTTAACAGTACTACGTACAAGGGAAGGTTTTAAAAGTCTTAATATACATGTTAAATAAATAGGTAAATATGGTGTCACTACTTCGCGGATTTTCACCTATCGCGGCCGGGTCTGGAACCTATCTACCGCGATAAACGAGGGTTCACTGTACTGTATATTGTATTATTTTACCGGGTTACTTTGTTCTTTCTATAGGCTAGTGATTTACATTGGTCCTGTCGTGTCAGAGTCTCTTATTCTAGGTTAGTTTGGCCTGCTCTCCAGCCGCCACGTTGTTCCCCCTCCCCATTAGTCCCACCCTACTCCCCGCTCCGGCCTGGGCATTATGTCTGGACTCCATTATTCCGGAACTCCCTCATAGTTTTCCGATAACGTACTGAGCTGGGAACTCATTACTCCCTATTACTCCGGTGCTTCCCTTCGACTGGGAACCCTCCCCTCGTTGGTCCCCAGCACCTTGACTCCGGCTTCGGCCTCGATACACGACAAACCCTTAATCTCTCCCCCCCCCCCCCCCCCCCTAGACTCTCCAGTAGGCTCCCTACCGGAGATCTTTATATATATATATATATATTTTTCAACCAACCCAGGGCCATCTCCCCCCCCCGGAGCTCCGACGCACTACGGAGCTTCCCGTTTTTTGCCACTATGCCTACTTTCATTATATTTTACGGTAATTACTTAAGAGCTCAGGCTCCTCGTGAATTCACACATAAGGAACTCCGGCATACGTCGGAGTATTCCTTTCCTTTCATTTACTGTTCCCGATACAGTAATTACAGCGGAGCTCCGGCTCCCTATATGATCACGAACCCATTAATACACTTCATATAGAACCCCCTTTTTTAACCTTCGCTCTACTATTAAGCATATAGGTTAAGCTGTACTATTAAGCATATGTCTAACCTATAGGTTAAGTTAGAGCCTCCGGGAGTTCTTGTACTTATATGATTCTTTATATTACAGAAAGTTCGGTGTGCCACCAAGGGTTGTGCGGCGACATTCACCGATCCGGTAGGCCATGACGTCTGCAGGTCGCATGCTCACTGTGCGATCTT
This sequence comes from Palaemon carinicauda, assembly GCF_036898095.1. Classification (NCBI taxonomy): domain Eukaryota; kingdom Metazoa; phylum Arthropoda; class Malacostraca; order Decapoda; family Palaemonidae; genus Palaemon; species Palaemon carinicauda. Next base: position 140,856,745 of record NC_090729.1, read on the forward strand.
CTTCGCACGGGAAGCGGGCCAGACCCCGTATATGGTCTGGTTTCCGGAGACTTGCACGCTCTGCTATGAGCTCTCGTTGCTTCTCCTCAATGATGAGGTAAGATTTCTCAATGGTACACTCATTCTGTTTTTGTTGGTTTGAGATTTCTTCATTGTAGACGATTGCAGTTATTCATAAATAGTCTTAACTTGAATCTGTTTTTCTTCTGCTGATAGCTTATCCACCTAGTCCGTTCTAACGTTACCTCCTCTTTCAGGCTGACGAGTATTCCCTCAAAGCGGCCAGAACCAGCCTCCGGACCTGGGTGTCTGGATTCGGGAGGAATGCCCCTCAAGGCTGCCCCTACCTACTGGACGGGGACATGGCCTCCCGGCTCTTCCCTGGTTCTCCCTCGGCCGCCGTACCAACTGACCTGGCAACACCTCTAATTGAAGTTCTCCGGGCCGCTCTGCCCGCAGAAGACGAACATCAGCTTTCTGGGGACGTCTCCGCTCTAGACATCCACGTCGAACTGATGGATGAGCAGGTAAGTGGTGTGGAGGACCTGGCAGATTCTTTCCTATCCCCTACTCCTTCTTCTACCTCTTCCTTCCTCGGCTTTGACAAGCCTGCGGCTTTGACAAGCCTGCGGCTTCTCCTTGGGACGCCCCCATGTCGGTCCGTCCCAAGGTTAAGCCAGTAAAGAAAAACAAACCCAAATCCATTAATCCAGCTTCGCCTCCAACCATGTCACCAGTCCCCGGACCTTCCTCAGCTCCTGACATCCCTGTGTTGTCAAAGACTCCTCCTCCTTCTAAAGGACAGAGGGGTAAGTCCGCTAAAGCCAAGGCTTCAGCTGCGGTTGGCTCCTCGGAACCCACTGTCACCTTGTCTCTACTAAATGAGGTGGTAGATTCGAAATTGGAGAAGCACTCCGCCGTCATGACGGAGCTAAAAGACATGGTGGCTAGTCTTCTCCGCTCCGGATCGCAACCAGCTCCGGTTATAGGCCCTGACACCTCCAAGCTGCCACCGTTCGACAAGAACAATCCTTGGCGGTTCGCTCGTCATGCTCCTTACTTGGACGGCACTCTAACTCTGGAAGGCTTGGGTACCCGCCCCTTGGACGACCTGGAGTTCTTTCCCCCTGACCTCCAGTTCCCTTTCAATGGGTTTGTCCGCCTGAAGGAACATGCCCTCGTCCGGATGGACAAAGTGCCGAAGGAAACAGTTTTATTTCCTAAGGAGCAAGCCCAAGCTGTCTGGGCTCGTACACTATCGTAATGGGGATGCATTAACTCCAAGTTGACCCCCCACAAAGGTTCTTGTACCATTTTTATGACTCCTCCGACTATCCCAGCTCCTCTTACTGACAAAGTAGCGGAGCTGACTGTTCAAGCCATCAAGGACGGCATCCCTATGCCAACCCTTAAAGAGACAGACCCCACCTCTCTCCATGTCCCAGGCCCAAGTGAATTTTGGCAAGATGTCTCGTCCACCTTTACGGTAGGTAAGCTTGACCCGAACTGCGCCTCCTCACTCTTTTCAGAGAAACTCCCCAAACTCCCGGATCACCTGCTGAAAACGGAGTTTGAGTCGAGAAACAGGCTTGCAAGATCACTCAACTCTTTGGTATCCTCGGACTTGATAGCCGCCCTTTATAATGAGGAACCACTCTTTCGGGTACTGGCGAAGAGTCTTTTGCAGACTTTTCAAATTGACCTACACGATTTTTGGACTGCGAGAACGGCCTGCAGGAAACACGTTCCCGCCGAGGCCTCTATTAGGCATGAGCCTAACAGACTTATTACCTCCTCCTGTTGGGGTAAAACTCTCTTCCCTCAGGAGGAGGTGGATAAAGTCCTCCACGACGCCGCGAGGTCTAATCAAAACCTCCAAGTCCGATGGGGTCTCTCTAGCAAAAGAAAGTTTGAACCGGTTATGAGGCAACCTTTCTCTAAAAAGAAACGGTCATACGCTCCGTATAAAACCGGTCGTGGCCAGCATCGCCAATCTCCTGGGCCACAATCTTCCACTCCATCTACCTCCAAGTCCGCCCCTCCGCAACAGATCGTCTTTGTGCCGGCCCCTCAAGGTACCCAACCTGCGTCTATGGCCACATGGATGACCTCCCCGGCTTTCAATCAAGCTTTCGAAGCCTCAGGGTCCTTTCGAGGATACCCTAGGCATCCCGGAAGCAATAGGGCTAGAGGTCAGTTCAGCCAGCGAGGCAGACCTAGAGCCAGAGGTTCCCGAGGAGGACGAGGGGCGAAATTCAACCCAAACCAATGAGATGGATTAGGTAGGAGGGAGACTACTGGTTTCGGGACCAATGGACCTTCAGTCCTTGGGCCCACAGTATAGTCTCCAAAGGCCTGGACTGGAAGTGGGCACAAGGTTCTCCACCCCCGACTGTGTCCTTCTTCCAGAAGCCCACTCCAATCCTAGAGGAGTACACAAAGGACCTACTAAGGAAGAAAGCAATAAAGAGAGTGCGAACATTGAAATTTCAAGGACGCCTGTTTACGGTCCCCAAAAAGAATTCGAAGGTTTTGAGAGTGGTTCTGGACCTGTCGAAACTGAATTCTTACATTCTTTGCGACAGGTTCCGTATGCTGACTGTCTCTCAGGTGCGGACCTTACTTCCCCGTGGGGCCGTCACCACCTCTATCGATCTTACCGACGCCTATTATCACGTTCCGGTAGCAAGAAACTTCTCCCCTTACCTCGGCTTCCGCCTAGGCAAGAAATCCTACGCGTTGAAGGTGATGCCCTTTGGCCTCAACATCGCCCCCAGAATATTTATGAAGTTGGGGGAGACGGTGTTAGAACAGCTCAGGAGCCAGGGAATTATGCTGATAGCTTATCTGGACGACTGGCTCATTTGGGCACAGACAGTTCAGGAATGCCACAAGGCTACAACCAAAGTGGTTCAGTTCCTACACAAACTGGGATTTCAAGTCAACTTGCAGAAATCCCGCCTACAACCAGCAAGCCAATTCGAATGGCTAGGCATTCACTGGGACCTCACGACTCACAGACTATCTCTTCCCCCCAAAAAGGTCAAAGAGATAGCATCAAAGACAAAACGGTTCATCAAGAACGAACAGGTCTCAAGAAGAGCCTTGGAAAGAGTTCCCGGCTTACTTCAATTCGCCTCAGTAACAGACCTCTTACTAAAAGCCAAACTCAAGGACATCAACCGAGTTTGGAGGAAGAGAGCAACAACTCGCCTAAGAGACAAGATATCAACGATCCCCTCAGTATTAATAAGACGACTCCGGCCATGGTCGAAACCAGAGAACCTATCCAAATCGGTTCCTCTGCAGTCCCCCCCACCTCCCGAGTGACGATTCACACAGACACGTCTCTCAGTGGTTGGGGGGGGGGGGGGCTACTCTCGACACCAGATGTTTCAGGGATCCTGGTCCCCCACTATGAAGCAGTTCCACATAAACGTGTTAGAGGCCACAGTGGTTTTCCTAACCTTAAAACGACTATCCCCTCCAAAGGCAACTCATATCAGGATAGTCTCAGACAGCACAGCAGTAGTCCACTGCATAAACAGGGGCGGATTGAAATCTCCCAACCTGAATCAGATCCTGGTAATGATTTTTACCTTGGCAACCAAAAAGAACTGGTTTCTGTCAGCGACTCACCTGGCAGGAGTCCAGAACGTTATAGCGGATGCCCTCTCCAGGACGAAACCACTGGAATCAGAATGGTCCCTAGACATGAATTCATTCCGGTGGATATCCAGGCTGGGTCCGGGTCTCCAGGTAGACTTGTTTGCAACACAACTCAACCACAAGCTTCCTTGCTATGGGGCCCCGAACCTGGACCCTCAGGCTTATGCCATGGACGCATTAACCCTGGACTGGAACCATTGGAAGAAGATTTACCTGTTCCCTCCGGTGAATCTTCTGGTGAAAGTCTTGCCCAAACTGCGCTCGTTCAAAGGAGCCATAGCTTTGGTGGCACCAAACTGGCCAAAGAGCAATTGGTTTCCTCTCCTTCTCGAGTTGAAACTTCGCCCCTTCCGGATCCCATTCCCCAGGCTGACACAAGTGGTCCAAACACAGACTGTGTCAGATTCCTCAAGGATAGCACAAACCCTAACTTTGTGGACTTTATGAAATTTGCAGCACACAGGGATGCAAACATTGATCCGGAGAATGTCCTCTTTATAGAATCAGACAAGAGGGACTCAACACTTAGGCAATATAATTCGGCTGTTAAGAAACTAGCAGAATTTCTAAAAAATTCAGACGATACCTGAATGACCCCTAACCTGGCCATTTCGTTTTTAGGTCCCTATTTAACAAGGGCCTAGCCGCTAGTACTATCACTACTATCAAATCAGCCCTGAGAAAGATTTTTCAGGTGGACTTCAATATTAACCTAGCAGATTCATATTTTTCATCCATTCCAAAAGACTGTGCTAGGCTTAGACCTTCTGTTCGTCCACGAAAGGTCTCATGGTCTCTGAACGACGTCATAAAGCTAGCATCAGACACCGATAACGAATCCTGCTCCTACATTTCGCTACTTCGGAAGACCCTGTTTCTTACAGCCATGGCCTCAGGTGCCAGAATTTCAGAATTAGCAGCTCTCTCCTGTAACCCTGAAAACCTAGATTTCCTGCCATCAGGAGAAGTCCTACTCTCTCCTGATAGAGCTTTCCTAGCTAAAAATGAGGACCCACAAAATAGGTGGTCCCTTTGGACAATTGTTCCTCTACCCCAGGATGCTTTTCTTTGTCCAGTTGTTACACTTTGGGCCTTTTTAGCTAGGACTGTCACGCGCTCATCTGGCCCCTTGTTTGTCAGGGAACAAGGTGGTAATATCTCCATCCAAGGCATCAGACAGCAAATCCTTTACTTTATCAAGCAAGCTAACCCGAAATCCTTTCCTCATGCACATGATATCTGGGCTGTAGCAACCTCCATCAATTACTTCCAGGACATGGATTTTGATGGCCTTAAAAAGTACACGGGTTGGAAATCCCCTATGGTTTTCAAACGCCACTATTTAAAGAGCTTACAGGCCCTTAAATACCCTACTATTGCATCTGGGAGTGTCATCTCCCCTGATTAATATCTTACCTTTCATCCTTTTCGTCCAACTCTCTTCCTTCTCCCTCCTACCTACCACTCCCACCACGATGCCTCTCACCTCGGTCGGTTGTTTAGCCCCATACCTATGTTATGTCATTGTAGCCTTGTTCATGTTGGTTGCTTTCATTTTGGATTGTATATAGCTTACCCATGGGTATTTGTACAGTTTGCCATGTTATTTTGTATCCATATTATGCTTATTCTATATTTTTGTCTTATGCCATTATTAACTTTTTACTTTTAGCTACCTACGCTTGTGGCTTATGTTTGTATTGCATTACTTGATTTGTTTGTACAGTATTCTTTACTTGTACCATCATGGTATTTTTTCTTTTTACATGAGGTTTTTTGATGATTGTGTATGTCACATTACGTTCCTTAATGTATAGTAACCTCCACTTGTACATAACGTTTTTTACTTTAACCTTTTTGAATTGTGGGCTTGGAAGGCATTCTCTGGTATATTTTCACCGGGCGTCACAGGTCGACCCAGAAAAGGGATTTTGACGAAGGAAAAATCTATTTCTGGGGAGTTACCAGTGACGCCCGGTGAAACCCTTCCCTGGTTTTTTCTCCGTCCCTTTCCTTTCCAAGCTATCTCATACAGAAGGATGTGTAGATGGCGCTCGAGTCGGGCGTTGGTGGTGTGGATCAGGTGGGTTTGGTTAGTGCCGCTGTAGCGGCTCATCCCTTATTGATGAAGGATTTATCTAAATAGAAGACGACCTGTGAATAGTGGTTTTCACACGCCCTATCTTTATACACGACGCCCTTAGGGTGCTCGCGCGAGGGTAGTAACCTCTGCATTCCATGCTTTAACTTTCTCTGGTATATTTGGAAGTATTTATATCAGAAAAGTGATAAGAAGGACCTTTTCACCGGGCGTCACAGTTATCTCCCCAGAAATAGATTTTTCCTTCGTCAAAATCCCTTTTTTTGAAATGGTGTGTTGGGCAGGCTTAATAGAAAGGCCATGGATGCCTGGTGGTTTATGAAGAGGTTGTCTTTTCCTTATCTGATTCTTTTTCTTTTCAAAACCCCATCTTACTATCCTCCCTTCAGTTGAAGTGGCTATCCTGGAGGGTATTTAGCCTTGTATGGTGTATCGGCTCCTCCATGTTGACCAGTTTTTCCGGCTTTTTTTCTATAGTCTATGGGTTTGATCAATCACTTTATCTATATTTCTGTACATATTGTTTTTGTTATTATTCTTGTTAATTTGGTTTTTAAGTATGATGTATCTTTTTTATTACCATTAATTCCTATGCTCTCTGGAGACACTGAGTAAAATCCGGGACCAGTACGTCCTAGATTTCGTCAGTGTCGTCTACTGTATTGCAATATTCGTGGTCTTCATGTAAATCTTCAGGACCTTACAGTTGCGTCCAGACAGTATGATATTCTTTTGTACTCAGAAACTTTAATTTCTAATATGAGGCACTCATTTGAGCTCCATATAACTGATTTTAAGAAGCCAATAATGTTGAAACGTGATGCCATTCCTAGGGCCAGGGGAATGGTGGTGTATATTAGGACTACATACCCTGCTTCTCACAAGTCCTGCTATGAATGTGGATGTCATGAGATTCAAGTAATAAAAGTTTGTGGCAGGCATAACAACTTCTATTAGCGTTCAGTCTACAGTAATCATAACATGGATGATTCTATCTTCGATTGTCTTCTTACCATTATGGCTTAGATATAAGAAGATGATAGAAAGGCCTCTTTTGTGTTTGTTGGTGATGTCAATGCTCACCATAGGGAGTGGTTAAAATCTGTTTCTCCTACCGATTACCATGGCTTATGAGCTTTAGACTTTGCTTCTGATTCAGGCTGTGAGCAAATCATAAGTGAAGCTACTCACAGGTCTGGTAACTGCTTCGACCTCATATACACCGACTCCCCTGGCGTTATAACAGGTAAGGTTGGTTCTCCAGTTGGGACATCTCATCATGCCTTGATCTCATTAGTAGTGAAGACTGAGCAGCCTGTTCCTGATGTATGTTACTTATGTAAGATTTATATGAAATCTCAAGCAGACTGGAATGGGATTTTGCTTGATCTTTTGGGCTTGAATTGGTCACAATTGTATAGAAGTGTTGATCCTGTATTCCCTTTGAATAGGAATCTAGTTAACATAATTGATAGGCTATCCCTTCTTGTGTACTAAGGTACTAAGTGAAAGACAAACCATGGTTCAACGATTATTGTAGACGTGCTTATTTGGAGAAGCAGGAAGCCTATCATCTTTGGAAGGGTAACGTATCAGATTTGACCTGGAACAACTATACTCAGCTTAGAGGTTTTGCTCTGAGAGTTTATGCTTCAACTGAAAAATAATACAATTTAACCATAAAAGAAACCCTTTCTGATACAACCAAGGAGCATAAGTGGTGGACTACTCTTAATCTGCACTCTTTGGTGTAGATGTAACAGTTCCTGCTTTACTTAAACCAGATGGCTCTGTCACTCACTGTCCAAAGAAAAAGGCATCCCTTTTGACAGATGTGTTTGACAGCGAGCAGAGTAATGAGAAACTCGAACTTCCTCATTCCTGTTTTCCAGAGGCTAAACTAACTAGTATAGCTTTTTGTTCTTGTGAAATTAAAGCTATGTTGATGGACCTTGATGCTTATGGAGGTGTAGACCAAATGGTATTTTTCCTTTTGTTTTTTTTATAAAGGCTGTAGATTTCTTAGCTCCAAAGTTATCTGTTATTTTGCGCAAGTTAGCAAGAAGAGAAGCTTTTAGCACTTGTTGGAGAATTGGTAATGTTACTCCACTATGTAAATGTGTTTATGGTAGCTCAAGTCCAACTGATTACTGCCCAATTTCCATAACTTCCATATTATCTAAAGTTTTTTAACGTCTTTTGGCAAAACGTCTTAAAAGGTTTGCTAAAGGTAATCATCTGTTCCCTAGTTTGCAATTTGGTTTTCGTAAAGGGCTTGGAGCATGTGATGCTCTTCTTACACTCTCCAATGCTGTACAGAAATCCCTTGATTGTGGTCAGGAAGTTTGTATGATTGGCCTTGATTTTAGAGCTGCCTTTGACCGTGTTAATCACAAGGCCCTTGTTTTCAAACTCAAACAGTTGGGAGTGGGTGGGTCTTTTTTAGCATCATTATCGAATTTTTAAGTAATAGATCGCAAAGAGTAGTTGTTGATGGGCACCATAGTGAGTATAGGAATGTGATATCTGGTGTTCCTCAGGGTAGTGTTTTTGGCCCATTTCTTTTCATACTATATACACATGACATTTGGTTTGGTCTAGAAAACAAGATTGTTGCATATACAGATGATGCTACTCTTTTTGCATCAGTTCCATCTCCTGAATGTAGATCTAGGATTTCTGAATCCCTTACTAGAGATCTAACTAAAATTAGTGCATGGTGCAAATTAAGTGGTATGGAGTTGAATCCTAACAAAACTCAAAGTATGATTGTAAGTAGGTCAAGGACAGTGGCTCCTCAACATCCGGATCTCAGCATTGATAATGTTTCTTTAACTTTGTATGACTTCTAAAATTTTAGGTGTGATTCTCGACAGCAAATTTACTTTTGAGAAATTTATTAGGTCTGTGTCTTCTTCAATTACATAAAAAATTGGCTTATTGAGAAAGTCTAAAGATTTTTGGTGATCAATCTATTCTAAAGAAGTGTTTTAATTCTTTCATTTTACCTTGTTTCGAGTATTGTTCTCCTGTCTGGTCTTCAGCTGCCAATTCTCATCTTAATTTGTTGGACAGAAACTTAAAATATATTAAGTTTCTTATTCCTGATCTAAATATTAATCTCTGGCACCATTGTTCAATTAGTTCATTAAGCATGTTGCATAAGATTTTTTACAATTTTGACCATCCTTTACATTCAGATCTTTCAGGACAGTTCCATCCTGTTCGTAATAGTATGTACAGTATGTAGTTAATTCTAATAGTCAGGCCTTCTCCATCATAAGGCTCAATACTACATAGTACTCTAGAAGTTTTATTCCAACTGGGACCAAGTTGTTGAATAATCTTCCTAATTGGGTAGTTGAATCAGTAGAACTTCAAAACTTCAAACTCGCAGCAAATGTTTTTATGTTGAAATGGCTTTCATAGGTCCTTTTATAGTTTATATATCAAATATGTTTTAATGTTGTTAATGTTTTTAAAATATTTAATTTTAATTTTTCATTACTTATATCGTTTATTTATTTCCTTATTTCCTTTCCTCACTGGGTTATTTTTCTCTGTTGGAGCCCTTGGGCTTATAGCCTCTTGCTTTTCCAACTAGGATTGTAGCTTGGCTAGTAATAATGATAATAATAATAATAATAATAATAATAATAATAATAATGATCTATAATAGTGGTTCCCAATGTTTTTCCAGTGGTAACCCCATTTTAGCTTCACCATACTTTCTCCAACCCCAGTAAAATATCAAGGCTATATTCTTTTTTTCTCAAAATAGAATATATAATTGATTAAGGTATACTGTTTATCGTGGAATAGAAAAAACAAAAACATGCATTTATATATAATATATAATTTCTTTACATAACACACACTGCATAATAGAATGTTATTGAAATGAGTAACACAAGCTTTATTTTGATAATAAACAATGCTGTTCTTAATATGATGGTTGGATCTGTTTTTCCATCACCAATTTCTCAATCCGCAGTGATTTTTGCGATAGAGCATAATGTAGTTCATATTCAGCATTAAGTTGAGTTCTCAGCTTTGACCCTATTTAAAAGAAGAAAAAGGAAAAGGTCACTTCACACACATATGTCGATAAAAAAAGGCAAGAGAATTTTAAGCATACCTTCAGCTAGATTTGGGTATAGAAGTACAGTAAGTGCTTTATACAAAACTGATTCACTGTTGGAGAATCAAAGCCAGTTTTGGCACTGTCAGATATAATAAGATCAATAAATTCTTCTTGATATTTTTCAGGAACATTTTCCATTGTTGCATCAAACGGTTTATTTTAAGTAGGGTACAGTATAACTGAGTCTTATCTGGAAAATATTCGCTAAATTCATCTTTTAAGATCTCCAGAATGTTGGATCAGTAAACTTTGAAAAGTGTTTTTGAATTGAGTATTAATATAATTTTCTTCAAAAAATGTATTTGATGTGGGAAACATGTACAAATTTCTCTTTCATACTTGACTCCCAAAGATCCAGCTTTATTTGGAAGCCATTTAGTTTTTCTGTAATATCAAGAATGCTGGAATTTTCTCCCTGATGTGAAATATTAAGGGAATTCAATATTGTGACAGAATTTATCAAGTATGCAATTTCTGCAAAATTATTCATATCTCATAAGAAATGTGAAAGTTTTGTTCTTCCATGCTAAGATAAGAATTCTCTCACCTCAGTATTCAAATAAGAAAATCTCTGCAAAACATTTTCTTTTGACGGCTGCCTTACCTCAGTTTGCAATAGAACTTCATGCTTAGAATTCATTTTTGGGCACACTTTAGCAAGAAAGTGGTTGTTCAATTCATTTAGCTGTTTAAAATTAACTGGTTCAACAACTGATTGCATAACAGTTTTTAAATCTCTTGGCAATGTTTTTTAAGCCAATGCTTGATGATGTATCATGCAATGAATTTCAACAGCTTGTGGAGAAATATTCTTTACCATCTTTCAAAACTCAAAACTTCAATCCTTGTTTTTAAGAAATTATACTATTTTTTCCAATGTCAATTATTTAGTTGTTTCTCATAGTCTACTAACAAGAAATTCATCCTTAAAATCACCATTACTGTATTTATATATTGTATATATAGAGGTCCCCTTTTTGTTTTGTTTCATTGTTGATGTCGGCTACCCCCCAAAATTGGGGGAAGTGCCTTTGGTATATGTATGTATGTATAAACTAATAACTGAGGAAAATTGCATATATCTGTTGATTCATGAACTTGTAATGTGAAGAAATCAACTAGAGATGTCTTTAATTTTCCTCTGTACAGTATTATTAGAAAGCAATACTATTTCCAAAAATTGGACTCCCTTATGTGTGATCATGTGATGGAACGATGTCTTTTGCACATGTTGAAATTAATTCCTCACCAGTGACATGCTGTGTTTTTTGCTTTAGCAATTCTCAGAAACACGATATAAGACGCTAGTAAAGCAGATTTACTTTGTCTTTGGGAAGTACCATCACAGTCAGGACAAGATATTTTTTTTTAGATTCACAGACTGATTCTTGATAAACTCTGGGTTTTCTTTACTGAACTTTGAATGTTTTGATTCAAAATGACGTCTTGAATTATCCTGCTTCATACATTCTTTTGAGAACACTTCACACCACACATCAAAGTTTTTTTCTTCATGAGATAATGCAAGTATTACCGAAGTTAATGTAGTCCTCCATATATTTCCACTTTCTTTTGTTGTTAGTATTACCATTCTTGAAACAACCCATTGTAAAATCAAATGAAAGAGAGAAATTAAAATAAGTCAATTAACCCTTTTACCCCCAGGCTTTTTGGAAATTTCCAACCCTTAACCCCCAAGGGGTTACTTTTTTTCCAGCACATTTTGGTGTATATTTCTTTTAAATTGCTCTAACAGCCTTAATTTTTGTCATAGAGAGGTCAGGTTGGTCTCATTCTCTTGGAAAATGTCTGAATTTTCTCAAAAAATTATCAAAAATATGAAAAAAATTATTTTTATAGCATTTTTTTGCAAGGACGTACCGGTACGTCCATGGGGGTAAAGGGATGGCTTTTGTGAAACGTACCAGTACGTCCTTTGGGGGTAAAAGGGTTAAGACTTGCCAATGATAATTATGATAATGGCAGTGAAAATTATATGAAAACATAATTTTAGATATAAATATTTTTCTGTATGTGTTATTTATATATGTATGTAGTGTACACACGGGTGCATATACGCAGACACATACATATACTGTACACACTTCTCCCCTCCTTTCTCTTTCATTTTTTTTTTTCCTACAGAATTTGAGACTATCATATTTATCTGCATTTAAGTATTCACCAACAACTTCTTTGTCATTCCTTACTTATATATATGCATACCTTACTGCAGCTTAGGTTTGTAAACATCAATATTTTTGGCATATATGACTTTATACTAAGGTTTCTAATTTACAGTTAAAATACCATTTCTGGGCGCCACCTGTGCCGCTCCGTGAAATGCTCCTTTTGCATCATTTCAAAGGTATATAACTGCTATGAATTACCAGAGAAAAAAGTTGCATAGGAATGTCAGGGTTGAACCCAGCTCGCTCACCTATATAAGGTGTCGGTATAATACTGGGGCGTGATAAATCACAACCAGAGGTCTCTCGCCATTTAGATATCTCCTCCTCAATATCCCTGTTACAGCGAGGTGCCGTTCAACACCCACCAGTGAATGCTACTACCACCATCTCAACCCACGCCATCTATGTCACTCCTTTCATAGCATCATAGCTCTCCGCTGTTGTGAATTTTTCGTGTGTTTTTTCGGTGTTTTTTCTCCACTCCAGTGCAAGATGTCGGATTCCCAAGTCTCCCCATCTAAGTTAAGTACTAGATCTATGAGTTTTGAGCTTTTGGGGGTAGCATTGCCCTTATTTTTACTTTTATTAAAGTTTTTGTTTTTTCCTCTTTCGATGGCCCCGCTCCGCAGCAGCCATGTTGGCTTGCTACCTCCTTCGCTCGTTTTTAACGCCTTACAATTAGTCTTCTATACTAATTGTTTTTCGTTTTGAACCTTTTACACTGGAGTTTCTCACCGATCAACACTTTGCTATTATGATATTATGCTACAGTACATATCATAGCTTTTGAACTTTAGGTTGGCTTGCTTGCTTGCCTTCGAGGCGAGTTCCTGGATGGTTTTTGATACCGCGTTATGGTGTTTTTATCTAGTTTTTATTACATATTACCACCTAGTTATGATTAACGCTTATGATTAACGCTTTAGTTCGATTGGGACTCTCGCTTGGCAGTTTTTATTTTAGTTTTGTTTTCCTACCGATCGGCATCTACCCGAATTAGAGTTATGTTGGCTCCCCTGTCCAGCTCGGTACCTACCTGCGCTGGAGGGCTCGGCTTGTTATTTCTTTTTCCCTGCCATTCCCCTGCGTCCCTCTCTTACTATTTTATTTTAGCTTGCGCAGGCCTTATAACCTAGTTCGATATGTTATATTATTTTACATTAATTTTATTATCCGTATATGATCATTCCGTTTGTTATTTCGTGGTTCCATCGGTCAGGTTGGTACTCCTGTCCTCCCTCGGTCCCACGTGATCGCCTCGAGCCCACCATTGGCTAGTTCTCGCTGGCTCCTCCCTCTCCCCCTATCGGTGTATAGCACCCCATACCCTCATCCCCCTCCAGGGATACCTCACGTCTCTCAGAGACTTAGGAGTCAGCTGTTTTGCTTTACGGGTTGAGTCCTCTCGTTCCCCAGCCTCCCCCCTCCCATCCCATCCCTCTCCCGGGATACCTAATGACTCCTTCCCCATAGTCGGAGCCGAGAACAACTGTCGAGGTTTTAGTCTAGTAAGCTCATTTTCTTGCCTTGTCGTAGCCATTTTTCCTCCTCTGCTCTGATTGGCCATCGGTCGGCTGGGGAGATCTCGGTTGTGTATTGGGTTATTTAGTGTGATTCCCTCCGTTACGTACAGTAGGGTCCCGAATTAAGCGTGTTCGAATTACACGATTCCCCTTTTCCACGATCGCTATTTTTCAAAAATAAATTTTCTGTATCCACGAGGCTGTTCAAAGTTCGCGAGTCAAGCACTACAAAATGTATCAAATCTATAGTCTTTTTAAGTATATTGGTAGCCCTAAATACGGTGATTTATAATAAATGTTACAAAACAATATTAACATTACATTTCATTAACATAATTTTAATGATGAATAGCCTATTTAAGGATAAAATTCCACAACAATGAAATCAACTGTTAACTGTGCGAGTCCAGCTGACAAAATGTAAACAGAAATGTGGTTACGTTCTCGGCAATCTTTATCTTTCTCCAACCTTACGATAATTGTAATGGTAGTGTTAATGATGGTATATTAAAGCATTATTTTTGTTTAGTACAGTATATTTAAAAGCCTTATTTTTCCCTCTGGGCGTTCAAGGTTTTCACGAGTAGACTGGGTTCGTTTATCGGCAGTGAATAGCCTAAACTTCGGTAACGAGTCGTCAATATTTTGTCATATTTTAAACAGTAGGCTATACATTTGATTTGCAAACATTGGTTTTGTAGAGTAGACGGTAAAATAAAATCTAGAGAGAGAGAGAGAGAGAGAGAGAGAGAGAGAGAGAGAGAGAGAGAGAGAGAGAGAGAGAGAGAGATTTGATGGCAGAAATCTCTCTCTCTCTCTCTCTCTCTCTCTCTCTCTCTCTCTCTCTCTCTCTCTCTCTCTCTCTCTCTCTCTAGATTTTATTTTTCCGTCTACTCTTCAAAACCAATGTTTGCAAATCAAATGTATACTGTTTAAAATATGACAAAATATTGACGACTCGTTACCGAAGTTTAGGCTATTCACTGCCGATAAACGATAACAAACCCTTTAATGCAAACTAACTGTATCCTTTGATATTCCTCTATATTTATCACGAATTCCTTCTATACCTCCTCAGACACTCTTATTTCAAATATCTAAATTATTCTTATCACAACTAACACCATCTAGTCATTTTCATTCCATTATATCTATTATTCATCTGAATCTTATTCCCTTTCCTTATTCTGTTTATTCGATGGGATTCGTTTTTCCCTTTACCGTCTTTCAGAATCTATTTTTAGCCACTGGCAACCAAATCCCCCCTTCCCCCGTCTCCTACCGTCTCCCCTGGCAGTCCACCCAGCCTATCTCATCACTTCCCCCCACCTTCATCCTCCCCTGTTCTAGGTCTGTAACCTTCTGCGTCATAATATCTCTCTCTCTCTCTCTCTCTCTCTCTCTCTCTCTCTCTCTCTCTCGTTATACAATACTTACAAATAGATGAAGAAACCAAAATCGGTTTTCTTGAAGTGTCAATTAAATACAAAACGAAAAAATTATACCGTGTATACATCCATTTCAATCATAGCTTAAAATACGGTAACCGATTTCGTCAGCAAACCACTATTTTTTAGGAAACACCATTCTATTCCAGAAAATTTTTACTCTTTAAATGTCAATTGCGCTATAATAAAACATGTACTTATGTTGTAAAATTTCGGGTGTGTTTTAAAAATCGAGTATTGCTAACTTATTTTTGTTTTACTTTTGGCTGTGATCACATCAGCTGATGTCTAGCTTCCGCGCGAATACAATAACAAAGAATTGTTTACACCATTTCTTAACTTATTCAAACCATCTATACAGTTAATATTACATAAACACCAATGTGTTATAACCTATCATATTTATTGTTTAGTACTTTAAAACCATCTCTCTCTCTCTCTCTCTCTCTCTCTCTCTCTCTCTCTCTCTCTCTCTCTCTCTCTCTCTCTCTCTCTCTCTCTCTCATCGAACGTTAAAGCGGTAACCTAATTGTTCGGTGACTTTAAAAATAGGCCTAGTACTTTCTTCTTTACCTTTTTTGCATATGGATCCATAATTGAGGTGGGTACAAGTTGACTTATAACTGAAGTTAGGAAAAGTATTTTGGATATGGAAAGGACAATTATCTTTCGTAACAGTTTAGAATTATCGTAAGTTATCACTCTGTCATTAGCGGCAGTTTGCTATTGTGGATTAAACGCATAAGGAAAAAAAATTTCCAGCTTTGCTACGAATTTAGGAATTTATATGGATACGGTAAGTAAAATATTTGTAATAACAATGTTTACTAAATGTTTGTAATATCATTAGTTATGACTTAGATCATGTGTGTTTAATACATTCGTTTGTTTATTATGATCGAAGATGGAGCGTAAACAAATGGAAGGTTTCCGTTTCAGGCGGCATCATAAAGAAAAACATTTCATAAATGGCATTCATTTCATTTATTTGAAAGTTCTAATAAAAAATAATTAGAACATTGGTAATAACAAATTCAACATATAATCTATACTTGGTAAAATTGCTGTCAATTCAAAAACACAGATGTATAAATGCGTCTGTTTCTTCGTTGTGATCAGAGTTAAACGTAAACAAAACATTGGTTGTCGTTTTCTATTCTGCTTTTTAGCGTGTTTAGGAAACGCATGATATAAAATCGCCTTTATTTTGATAATTCTGGATTTTCAATCATACAACAAGCTAGTCTATAGAGTGATGGTTTTGCTATTCACCAGTTGTATTATACAATAGATATGACAAACATTAAAATTTGTCTGTATTTTGGGTTGTGTTGTAACGGGAAATATATGGTGTTTACACCTATCCTGGTTATAATTTTAACCATTTTTCAAGTTATTAGAACTTTAAAGTATATAAAATGTTTTATTTATTTACAAAAACAATTTGATATTATAAAGAAATACAGTATAGTACAAAGAAAGTATTGGAAATGGGTAGTAAACACATTTGAATAGGCAAATTGCTGGTTGCCATGGCCACAATGGAATTATTTCTGTTAGTTGTGTTTCGAAATTCGCGATTTTCCATTTACACGAGGTCATTAATCGACCAAATTCTCGCATAATTCGGGACCCTACTGTACCATACCCTACGAAGCCTCTACGATTGTAGCCCCTTTTTCCTTAGCGGGGAATCACGCTAGAGCAGGGGTTCTCAACCTTCTTGGCCCATGCACCCCTTTCACCATTTGCAATGATGTCATTCCCCCCCCCCACCCCACCCCACTTCCCGTCTTTTCCAAAAGTTGTCTCAAAAATTGCATGGTATATAATATGCAAATATCACTAAAAATCCTTTTATTTTATTTTTTTTTTCAAACTTTGTTGTTGGGGTATTAAAGCCAACACTTGTTGTCGGCACGGGCCTTTCCCTTGGTTGGCCCGTAGGCACAAACTGAATTGTAAGTTTACAGCTTTACATGGATTATTTGTATAATGGAATATTACAAATTATATGCAAATTGAAAATATCGATGGATATATAAAACTTGAATGAAAGTAAAATAGTTTTTTTTAAAATTTATAAGAACTACTTAACAGGCCAAACTGAAGCTGATGCAATTATTTTTATTCAGAAGATTACATTTCATCGATTGACGAAACCTGTGATTGTTTTTTTTTAGCCAATTCTGGGATACCCGGATGAGTGCTTGAAAGGCCACAACGCAGGTAATTTTCTACCTCTAATCTACTACGATGCTTCGTTTTAATTTGTAACAGAGTTGAAAAGCCTGACTCACAAAGATATGTCGATACAAACGGAAGCAATACACGGATAGCCATTTCTGCCACTTTTGGGTAGGAATCGCACACCAGAGGCCAAAATTCTGTTATTGATTTATCATCGAACATATCTCTTACACCCAAATCACTTTTTAACTCCAAAAACTCATCTTAACAATCATCAGGAACTTTTTCAACCGACAGTTTGAATGGATTTCTCACTAAATCCAACTAATCACTAACTTCGTGAAAATATCGTCTGAAATAATTTTCCAGTGCTGTCAAATGCTACAAAATTTAATTTTTTGCAAATTGTGGAAGTACCTTGTCTTCACCACAAACATCAATAATGGATGACAGTTTCTCAAACATGGCTACATTTTCTGCATTTACCATTTTCTTCTAATTTTCATGCTTGCTCATGAAAGCTTCCAAGGCATAGGCATCTACGAATTCTATAATGTCTGTATTCCTTCCTTGCATCTGAAGATTCAGTTTATTCAGTTGCTCAATTATATCAACCAAATAGGCAAGACGCATGATCCATTCCTCATCACACAGCCAGGCAGGAAATTCTGTTTTAACTTGCACTTCAAAAAACAATTTGAGCTCATCTCTAAGCTGAAATACTTGCTCAGTTACATTTCCTCTTGAACGCCAACGAACATTTGTGTGAAAAAGAAGCGAATGATGGGTTGCATCCATATCAGTACATAACTGCTTGAAAAGTCGTGAGTTGAGAGCCCCTCCTTTGACGAAATTTACAATTTTAATTGTTTGATCCAAAACCTAATCTAGCGGAGCAGGAAGTGCTTTTGAGGCTAGTGTCTGACGATGGCTCATACAATAAATGCCTTTCACTTTTGGAGGTCGCTTTTTCACACATACTTGGAATTCTGATTTTGTCCCTAACATAGCTGGTGCTCCATCTGTACAACACCCACTGATATTATCCCACGAAAGATTTTCTTATTAAAAAAAAGATGAAACCTTCTCCAAAATATCAGAGACCTTGGTAGAACAAAAGAGAACTCCTCTTTAAATGAACTTGAGTGAACATACTTTGCAAACACCATCAACTGGGAACATGATGCCACATCAGTTGATTCATCAAGTTGAATTAAAAATAAGCTAAATGCTGAAGACTTTATCTCCTGCACAACTTGATCCATGATATTAGCTTCTCAGTTATTTATAGTCCAGGAGTTCCCAACCTTGGAGTTGCCAAGCAATTTTCTTGGGACCTACTTAATTCCCTAGCCATCTGTCTCTTCCTCAGTACCTTTTCCAATCCTAGGATTAACTTGGGTGGTCACTTGTATATTACTGTCTAATCCATTTTTCCTGGGCCAGCACATGATATAATCCCAGCCCACGTGACAGGTCAGTTACGCCAAAGCCTATAATTGCTCTCCTCGACCATAAACTTACTTCTGTCACAATTCACCCCCTGAAAGCCCAAAATTCACCCCTGGGGGTGAATTTCACCCCCATTGAGAACCTCTGCGCTAGAGCTTTAATTTATTGAGTTTTATTTATTACATTTATTGTCTCTGTTCGTTAAGGTCCTTGTAGCTGGCGGGGAGTCATTGGCTCCCCCCTCCCTCCCTTTTCGACTCGCTTACCCCGGTAGGCTGGTTGTGACCCCCGGGTCTACCTCAGTTGTCTCCCCGGAGCCAACGGTATAAAACTATCAGTATTATTATAATTTATTCTATACTTCCCCGGTACCGACAGGATAGTATATCTCCCCACATTCTTGACAATACTCTTATTGAATGATCATAACTAAATACGGATTTGTCTTAACTTTTCATTATGCCTATGCTAAAGTTTTTTCCACCCCGATTATTATACCGGTTCGGAATGTTATTCTTAGTCTTTATCCCGGTTTTATACCAGTTTAATTTTAGTACCTGGAGCACCCGGGTTCCCTTTGGGATACTAACCTACTATGGGATACTCATGTATCTTTATTATTACAGGTCGTCCGCTGTCAGATGACAGCTTGCGCGGCCGTGCTCCAGCAAGCGTGCGGCCACGAGGTTTGCAGGTCGCATGCTCACTGCGCTGTCCAGGTGGACGAACTGATCGTCTGGCATCCAGACAACTGCGTGGTCTGCTACGGGCTGGTCTCCACGCTTACCTCGGATTCGGTAGGTGTCCCTGTCGTTACTATCTAGATTTACTTCTGATTTAATCTCTGGATTTTCCTTGTTATTTCCATTGTAATCTCTGATCGAATTAATCTTTTAATCTCGGCCTACATGTTTTTTACACTTCCTCCGACGAAGTTACTTTGTCAATAGTAATGGTTTATTTTCTTTCAGAGCTCTCAGTCTTCTAAGACCTCTGCCTTGGCGACCCTTAAGGTCTGGGTCAGCGGGTTCGCCCGCAATGTCAAGGCCAAGAAACCATATGTCTTATCCGAGGAAATGTGTACCTTGATACAGTATACCCCAACGCCAAGACCTCGGCTGCGGTCCCCAAGGACGTGGCGTACCCCATCATCACCAAGATTCAATGAAGCTCTGCTCCTGTCTGAGGACCAAGAAGTGATGGGGGAAGCAATCGTGGAGGATGTCGCGGCTATCAACCTCGACATCGAGCCCATGGCTCTCGACGAGCCAGAGCTAGGTAGGGAGGTAGGTGAGGCAGGTGGGTCCCGGGCTAAGATTCCTCTCCTTAGTCCGTCTTTTTCTACCTCTTCCGCTAATTCTTCTTTTCAGGGGTTCTCGGGGAAACACATGGCTGATATCAGGCCACGTCCTGTTACCCCTAGGGTTAAGTCTCTACGTAGACCCTTACTGAAGACCCGCAAGTCTTCCAAATCCCTGAAGTCAGTCAAGACTTCGTCTTCCAGAGTCCCCAAAGACTTAGCTGTTGCTTCTTCTTCCTCTCTTGGGTCGAGAGCAAAGACAGGCCCCAAAACCAAGACCCCGGAGGCTTCCTTTGACCCGTACGCCTTTTCCAGCAAACTACTGGATCAGATCGGTTCCCTGATGACGTCCCTCACTGAGATGGTACAAAACCAGGAGAATCTCATTGAGAGCCTCATGCGTTCAGGACTGCTGCAACAACAATATGTCATCTCGGATGCCTCTAAGCTCCCGGAGTTCATCAAGAGTAACCCGTGGAGAATGGCCTTGCACTCCCCTTTCAAAGATGGCATGTTGACCATCGAGGGATGTGGCACCCGGCCGGTCGAGGACTTCGAATTCTACCCGCCGGGTCTCCAGTTCCCCTTCCCCGGTTTTGCCCGTCTAACCGAGGAGGCTCTTGTAAGACTGGATAAAGTTCCCAAGGAAACAGTGATCTATCCGAAGGAACAGGCCCAGTCTACCTGGGTTCGGACCCTGAACGAGTGGGAGTGTGTGAATACCATGCTCACACCCCATAAAAGCTCCTACACGATGTTCGTGGTAGACGAGCAAACCCCCACTCTGTGTGTCACCAAGATGATGGACCTCGCCCATCAGGCTATCAACGAGGACAAGCCGTTACCGCAACTGCGGGAAACGGACCTGACTTCCCTCCTGTTCCCGGGAGATCACGAGTGCTGGCTTAACACCCCAGCCACGTTCACAGCAGGCAAACTGAGTGCTGACTGTGCTTCCACACAGTTTAGCGAACGTCTTCCCAGGCTTCCGGAGTCCTTGATCCGCCTTGAGTTTGAAGCCCGGGCCTGGCTAAGTAGGTCAATTAACTCAGCTACAATGGCTGAAATGACCTCCTTAATGTACGAGGAGGAACCCCTTTTTAAGGTTCTGACAAAGTCCTTGCTTCAGACCTTGCTGACTGATGCCTACGGCTTCCTTGCAGCCAGACGTCGCTGCTGTAGACACGTCTTGTCTGAGGCCACCATCAGACATGAGCCTAATAAGCTCATTAAAGCCCCGATCTGGGGTCCTGACTTATTCCCGGAGGATCTCGTTAATAACGTCCTCAGCGAGGCTGCCAGAGTCAACCAGAGCTTCAAGGTTCGGTGGGGCCTAGTCCCCAAACGTAAGTTCGAATCAACCAGCAACCAATCTCGGGGTAGGAAGAGGTTAAGGCCTTTCCAATCCTCCCAAAACCGACAGCCACTTCAAATTGTCCAGACCATCCCGGTATCGCAGGGGAGTCAACCATCCACTTCAAAGGGACAAACCCAACAGCAGTATGTGTTGGTCCCTCAGTCTCAGGTAGCTACTACCTCGTATGCTACTTCCCCCGCCTTTAACCCCAACTATGAAACCCAAGGTGCGTTCCAAGGTTACCAACGCGCCAGAGGCTCGGGTGTGAGAGGTACTTTTCGCAACAGAGGTGGCGGAAGGACTTTCTCCCGAGGCAGAGGATTCCGCGGAGGCTGAGGAGGCAAAACCGCAGCGAACCATTGAGAGTCCTCGGGTAGGGGGAAGACTCTACATCTTTCGGAACCATTGGAAGTTCAGCAATTGGGCTTTCAGCATAATTTCCAAAGGTCTGGGGTGGAGTTGGATAGAAGGGCCCCCTCCACCAACCAGTTTCCATCAACTTCCAACGAAGGAGCTAGCCTTATACGCAAACAATCTATTGCAAAAGAACGCAATCAAAGAGGTAAATCACTTGAAATTTCAAGGTCGCTTGTTCAGCGTGCCAAAGAAAGACTCAGAGAAGCGAAGAGTAATCCTGGACCTGTCCCTTCTGAATTCTTACATTCGATGCGACAAGTTCCACATGCTAACCGTCTCTCAGGTGCGGACCTTATTTCCCCGTGGGGCCGTCACCACCTCTATAGATCTTACAGATGCCTACTATCAAGTTCCGATAGCTAGGCATTTTCGTCCTTTTTTAGGCTTCAAACTAGGCAACCAAGCTTATGTATTCAAAGTAATGCCATTCGGACTCAACATGGCACCCAGGATATTCACCAAACCGGCAGAGACGGTAATCCAAGAATTGCGAACCCAAGGAATTCAAATAGTAGCTTACCTAGACGACTGGCTTATCTGGTCAGACAGCGTCGAGACCTGCCTCGCGGCAACAAACAGAGTAATAAAATTCCTATAACAGTTGGGGCTCCAGATCAATTTCGAGAAATCTCGCCTAGTCCCGGAGACCAAGTTTCAATGGCTGGGATTACAATGGGATCTACGTTCCCATACGCTATGTCTCCCAAAAGCCAAGAGGACGGAAATAGCAAAGAACACGAAACGTTTTCTCAAGGACAAATTAACGTCCAGGAGAAACCAAGAGAGAATCCTGGGTGCCCTGTAGTTTGCCTCAGTAACAGATATTGTACTGAAGGCCAGACTGAAAGACATAAACCGAGTAAGGCGCTCCAGGGCAAACTAGAAATATCGAGACAAAAGAGCTCGACTTCCGCCAATTCTGAGGAAGAGACTGCAGCCATGGACAAAGGTCAAAAGTCTGGCAAAATCAGTTCCTTTACAATACCCTCCTCCAAGACTCGTCATTCACACAGACGCCTCTTTAACGGGCTGGGGGGGATACTCCAAGTACAGAAAAGTCCAAGGACTATGGTCGACAGTATTCCGCCAACTTCATATCAATGTCTTAGAGGCCATGGCAGTATTCCTAACTCTTAAACGACTGGCCCCAGCCAAGAACCAACATATAAGATTGGCTCTAGACAGCGAAGTCATAGTCCACTGCATAAACAGAGGAGGCTCCAAGTCAGGCCACATAAACCATGTGATGTTAGCAATATTTTCCATGGCAGCATCGAACCAGTAGCATCTGTCAGCAGTCCATCTAGCGGCAGTACGGAATGTAGTGGCGGACGCACTTTCAAGGACAACTCCGCTGGAGTCGGAGTGGTCACTGGACCTAAAATCATTCAAATGGATTCTATCTCAGGTTCTGGGTCTTCAGATAGACCTGTTTGCAACAGAGTCCAACCACAAACTAGAGTGTTACGTAGCCCCCAACCTGGACCCTCAGGCTTATGCCACAGACGCAATGTCGTTGGACTGGAACATTTGGGAGAAAATTTACTTATTCCCTCCAATAAATCTGTTGATGAAGGTGTTAGACAAACTCAGAACTTTCAAAGGCCAGGTCGCTCTAGTAGCCCCCAACTGGCCCAAGAGCAATTGGTTTCCCCTACTGGTGGAACTGGGTCTCCACCCTCGACAGATACCCAATCCAATACTAACACAAGTAGTGCAAACTCGCAATGTGTTAGCTTCCTCAAAAATTCAGAGTGCCCTAACTTTATGGACTTCATGAAATTTGCAGCTCAAAGAGGTGCAGATATTGACCCTCAAAATACCCTATTTTAGAATCAGATACTGTAAAAGGGAATCCACCCTTCGACAGTATGATTCGGCTGTTAAGAAATTTGCAAAGTCTTTAAGGGACTCAAAGGTTGAGATGATGACTATAAATCTGACAGTAACCTTCTTTAGAATTTCATTTGAATCAGGACTAGCTCCCAGTACTATTACTACAATCAAATCAGCCATGAAAAAGATTTCCCATATTGGTTTTAATATTGACCTTACAGATTCATACATCTCATCAATCCCGAGAGCATGCGCCAGATTGAAACCATCAACTCACCCTAGCTCAGTATCCTGGTTTCTTAATGATGTACTTAAGTTGGCTTCTGACACTCTTAACGATTCTTGTAATTACATTCCTTTATTAAGGAAAACCTTGTTCCTAATGAGCCTAGCTTCTGGCGCCAGAATATCAGAACTTTCAGCCTTGACTAGAGATCCAGGTCATATTGAATTTCTCTTGTCACGGGAAGTCCTTCTTTCCCCTGACAAAAGGTTCTTAGCCAAAAATGAGGACCCCCAGAACAGATGGTCCCCCTGGAAGATTGTTCCACTTCCTCAGGATCCATCGTTATGTCCAGTAAACACTCTGAAAGCCTATTTAAATAGAACTTCCATCAAGTCCTCAGGGCCCTTATTCATTAGAGAAAATGGAGGAACTATCACCCTGAAAGGAATCAGACAACAGATTCTATATTTTATTAAACAGGCTAACCCTGAATCATTCCCTCACGTTCATGATATACGAGCTGTAGCTACTTCAATTAATTACTTTCACCACGTGAACTTTGATGAACTTACGAAATATACAGGTTGGAAGTCTCCGACAGTTTTTAAACGCCACTATTTAAAACCTTTGGAAGCCCTAAAATTTGCTACAGTGGCAGCAGGGAATGTGGTTCCTCCTGAAGGTAATGATTCTTAATCACAATGTCTTGCTCTATCCTCCTTCCTCCTACCTGCCTTACTTATTGTCCCTACTTTAGTTTTGGTTTAGTTTTTACCTGAGCTACACCTTTATGGTGCATTTTTATTTTATCATGCCTGTTAATAGCCTTTCTTGCCCACGAGTTGATCTTTGTTGTTTTTACCCTCAGGATTGTAAATTAGTAATTGATCTTGCAGTTTGTTATTTTACCTTGCATTCACTTTGTCATTCCATAGTTTGGAATTTTTTGCTGAATTTGTTACTTACCAATCTATCCTTTATGTTAAGGAAGTATTCATTCACTGGATTCCTAGTATGTCCTATTTCTTTTGAATTAAACCATGTTTTTTGTTATTTTGACTTTAATTTACTTTCCCTTCAGGTATTAGTTCCGAGTTTTGGGACCATTTCTCTTGTACTATTTCATGGAGCAGCACAGGTGGAGCCCAGAAAAGGGATTTTGACAAAGGAAAAATCTATTTCTGGGCGAGAGACCTGTGCCGCCCAGTGAACCCTCCCTCTACTTCCCTCCCAGAATGGGCCCAAACTTGGGTGCTATGAGAAGTGACGTAGATGGCGAGGATTGAAATGGTGGTAGTAGCATTCACTGGTGGGTGTTGAACGGCACCTCGCTGTAACAGGGATATTGAGGAGGAGATATCTAAATGGCGAGAGACCTCTGGTTGTGATTTATCACACCCCAGTATTATACCGACACCTTATATAGGTGAGCGAGCTGGGTTCAACCCTGGCATTCCTATGCAACTTTTTTCTCTGGTAATTCATAGCAGTTATATACCCTAGAAATGTTGCAAAAGGAGCATTTAACTGGGCGGCACAGGTCTCTCGCCCAGAAATAGATTTTTCCTTCGTCAAAATCCCTTTTCTAATAGATATCATAATTAATAGATAGTTCAAACATCAAAAACTTTCTATTACATGCACACAATCAAAAAACACCAGCTATAAACTTGAGTAATGAAATTTACAACAATCTTGAATATAACAACACTCCATACATACAACTTTCCAAATACAAATTCAGTGTTAGTTCAAACATACTGGTAGCACAGTGACACAAACATGCTAGATGCAAACTCTTTAATTGGCAAAAATTACCAGAGACAGGTATTTATATATCCAAAACACTTTGGATGGGGCCAATTATAAAACACAGATTTGCCAGATCTACAGGTAAGGCGCTATAAATATTTCCCACAGAGATAATCATCCTTATTAAACCTTTTCAGTACAAAATGTTCTGGAAAGAGCAAATAGACAGCAATGTACTGTACACGGGACCAACCGGTCCAGTTAATCATAAGATTAAAAAAGATGCAAAGGGTAACAATTCAGTTTGAGTATGGTCATTCTATCCTTTATTCTTAAGATTTATATATCATATAAATCACTAATCTTTATGAGTGATATGAGATTTAAGACATGACTTGGTACTGAGACTATTGAAACTACAGTAGATTACCAAAATATTCTTTAAACAAAATACTGACAATATAATTATAAAATAATTACAAATCCAATAAAATGTAAATTCCATCTTGCATCCATGTTGATTTACTTCAGTTTGAGAATGCACAGTAAGATGAAATATCTTGAAATAATTCATCATGGTAACAAGATCGATACCTGGGCTAGAATTGTTGTATCTTTAGTCATGTTTCAGAATTATTTAATTTGTAATCACCTTGTTGAATTAAAACAAATCCAAATTAAGATCAAATTATGAAAATTTCCTAAAAACTTTGTAAATGAGATAGTTTCAGATAAATTTATCTTAAATTCTCTTGTATTCAAAGAATTTCATTTGTTTACATTTGCTAATGTCAAAGAAATATGACAAATATTTAAAGTAATTTGTATTTTTCCTAGGTATACAAACTTGAGTCCTTTAATTAGGGATATTTCTTTGGCACCAGTTGGAATTGGTTGGTAAAAATGAACAATGAGTACTTATCTGACTGTTTAAGGTGTAGGACAGCAAGTCCCTCCCCCTTATGGAACCAAAACTGGAAGGTTCTTATTCTTCCCTCTTAGTGTTCAATGCTTCACCTGCGCAGAACCGAAAGGAAAACCACTAACACCCCTTAACTGTTTTAAAAACTGATAGTCCTCAGGTTGTACAATAACAATTGCAGCCTTCCTCAAAGGGAACATGAATTTGAATCGGTTACTAAATACATTATTAATGAGTTGGTATAAGATTCACCATCCCCCTGCTCCCACTTCTAGTTTAGAGAGCTGTTTAGCTATTGCATAGTTTTAACTTTAGATCAGTATCATTATTCATATGAGTTTTGTATATTTGAAGCCTTTCTAATTCAAAGCATATTTTAGAATTTATCCTCTCATGTTAGTGAATTTCCTCACCATGTTATTTATTTTCAGGCACTTGACTTAGCTGCACAAGCAACTCAGGCAGAGAGTTTCAAGGACTGGTGGTGGAAGGTACAACTAGGACGCTGCTATCATAGACTTGGACTTTTTAGAGATGCTGAAAAGCAATTCAAAGTTAGTATTACATTAATTTGTTCATACATTGATCAAATTTCTTTATTCTACAGACATACTATATGTATGTCACCCAATGCTAAATATTTCAGCTGAGAGATATTGTTATTCTTGAAAACAAGAAAGCCCCACTTCCTTTCCAAGATGCAACCCCTACTAATGAACCATTCTAAGGTTCAGAAGAAGCTAGCAGCGTCAAAAACTTAAATTTGAATCATTTGGGAGTGAAAATCTGAAGTGAAAGCCTTATTATATGAGGTCCTGGTGTGATTTTGTTTTTAGTTCAATATCACTGGAGTTATATAATCACTATGACAATTCTGCAGTATCAACCGTAAGTTATTTTCTTTAAAGATGATACTCCAAAACTTGACAAATTTCCCATGAGATTTGATAAAGATGTCAGTATTATAGATTTTCTTAGGGTTGTAGGCCATGATGAAAGTATAGTAGGTACCAGCCTTTCTGGGCTCCACCTGTGCCGCTCCGTGAAATGCTCCTTTTGCATCATTTCTAAGGTATATAACTGCTATGTATTACCAGTGAAAAAAGTTGCATAGGAATGCCAGGGTTGAACCCAGCTAGCTCACCTAATTAGGTGTCGGTATAATACTGGGGCGTGTAAAACCACAACCAGAGGTCTCGTGCCATTTAGATATCTCCTCTTCAACATCCCTGTAACAGCGAGGTGCCGTTCAACACCCACCACTGAAAACTACTATCACCATCTCAACCCACGCCATCTACGTCACTCCTTTTCATAGCATCACCACGTCCGTTTGTTGTGCTTTCTAGCTCTGTGTTTTCGGTGGTTTACTCCTGTTTCTAGTGCAAGATGTCGGATATCCAAGATTCCTCATCCAAGTTAAGTACTAGATCTATGGTTTTTGAGCTTCTGGAGGTAGCATTGCCCTTATTTTTATTTCTGGGGCGACCTGTGACGGCCGGTGAAAGAAGTCCTTTACACTTTTCTAATATAAATCTTCCAAATATACTAAAGAAAGATAAAAGCATGGAATGCAGAGGTTACTACCCTCGCGCGATCACCTTGTGGGTGTCGTGTATACAACAGGGGCGTGTGAAAACCACTATTCACAGGCTGTCTTCCATTTAGATAATCCCTTCATCAAAGGGGAGGGCTGTGACAGGCCCTAGCGAACACAGTTGGACTTCCCCACCGACACCTACCACGCGCGCCCTCCAGGTCATCCTTCTGTTTTGGACTTGCCCGCTAAGTCGTAATTTGTTTTGCTCGGTGTTTTCGCAAGTGATTGTTGTTAATTCAACATGACTGACGCTGCTACTTCACCTTTACCAATGTTAAGTACCATAGTTTGTTTTCACAGTTTATTTCAGTACCGGGCATTTGTTCTTTTTCCAGTAATGTGGATTTTAGTTTGGGAAGCGGCTTGGCCTGCCTCGGTATCGGCAGCCATTTTGGTTTTGTTCGCTTCGGTAGTTTTTCAAGTTAATATTGCCCATCTGGTACTCTGTCATCTAGGTTATATCACTTACTTTTTATGACCAATTTTATTATCATTATTTTATTATTGTTTTTACTATGGTAATTATTTGCTAGCAAGTCCAATTTGGACCAAGAAGAATAATGTTCTGGTCTTTGTTATAGTTTATGTACACGCCTCAGGAAGGTTCTCGTTTTAGACTATATCTTTATGTTTATATGTTACGTTGTCGTTATTCTTCGTTCTTGGTTATTACAATTTTATCATTATTCTTATCATATTATTGTGTGATTTTGGTTCTTTATTATGTAACCATGAGAGCGTGAGCATAGAGTGCTCGTTTTCTGTTACTACAGTTACGAGTTACCCTTTCTCTCGTTTTCTTTCTTAAGCTCGAGTAGGAGAGGTGGATTTCCCGTTTTCCGTTTTATACGATCACAAGTTATTCCTGCCTCCTCTTCTTCTCCGGGTTGATGATATTACGTTTGATGATATTCACGTTTTATTGATGTGGTTACTGTTGATATAGCTAGCACTATTAATAGGTTCCGTTAGTGTATGAGTCATTATTTTGGGATCGCTTTATGCCGACACCCGTAGCTCCACCTTGAGTTATACTCCGCTATACAGTAATGGGTACTCATTGGGTGAGAACTAGTCAGATATTTGGAGTGCAACGGTGAAACCCGGCACTCAGACTCCGGCTTTGGCCTTTTGCACACGAACCTTTGTCATGATTAATCACAATTTCATTATTACGGTCCTTTTTTCATCGAATCTCCGGCTTCACTGGAGATAACACAGACGTTCAGCATTGAGGTTAATATTATCATACCGCTGAGGTTCACGATTTCACGATGACGGACCTATGTCACCGGATCTCCGGTGCAAACAGAGATCAATCAGACGATCAGAACCGGGGTTAACATTATTTTACCGATGAGGTTTATAGTTACATGTTACGTGGTTACTGGTTGTTAGCTAACATATTAATCACACATAATTAAATTTTTTGTTTCTGTTGATTCATCTGTTCACTGACCAGAGTCTCAAGGAACATCCAGACTTATGTCTTCTTTCTTTTACAGAAAGTCCGCTGCGCTGCCAAGGGCTGCTCCGCTGCTTTTACTGATCCCCTGGGCCATGATCTATGCCGGTCCCATGCACATTGCGCCATATCCTTCTCTCGGGAACCGGGACAAGCCCCTACATGGTATGGTTCCCAGAGTCATGCACGCTCTGCTACGAGCTGTCATCCCTATTCCTGAGCGAGGATGTAAGTTGGTTCTAGTTTGTTCCTGTTAATATCCTTTGCGATGAACTAATTGCTCTTTATATATTTACATCGGTTATTGCTTCATCATTAATCCCCTCACCTCTTTCAGGCTGATGATGAATCTCTACGGGAGGCAAGAGCTACTCTCCGTCCGAGGGTGTCAGGTTTTGGGAGGAATGCGCCGTCTGGCGCACCCTATCTCCTTGATGGAGACATGGCTTCTCTCCTATTCCCGGGCTTTTCTACTGCAGCAGTTCCACCGGTGACAGTGGCCCCGTTAATTGAGGCGGTTAGAGCAACCATTCCAACGGAGGAAGAAGTTTTATTGACGGAGGACGCGTCCTTTCTAGATCTGGACGACGAACCCATGGATGAGCAGGTAGGTGGTGATGAGTTGGTGGACCCCCTTTCATCCCTCACTCCTTCCTCTACTGCTTCCTTTCACGGCTTTGATAAGCCTACGGCTTCTCCTCGGGATCCCTCCGTTCCTGTACGACCCAAGGTGAAGCCACTACGTATCTTTAAGGCTTCAGCTTTGCCATTATCAGTGTCACCTGTCCCAGGACCCTCAAAGGATCCTGATGTTCATATTACTTTACCTAAAACCGTGACTACTAAAAAGACGAAGTCCGCTAAGTCCAGGGCTTCGTCAGCGGACCGGGCTCGGGAGCCCGCCTTATCCGCCACCATGGTCAGGGATATTGTGAAAGAGCAGATACAACAGCATCTACAACAACATTCTAGGGCAAACCAAGGAGCTATGACGGAGCTCAAAGATATGGTGGCGAATCTGATCCGTTCAGGAACTCAGATGCCTCCTCCTTCAGCCCCAGACGCATTGAAGTTACCCCCCTTTCGATAAAAACAACCCTTGGAGGTTTGCCTTACATGCTCCATATATAGATGGTGCCATAACTCTGGAGGGCATAGGCACCCGCCCTCTAGAGGACCTAGAATTTTACCCTCCGGGACTAGAATTCCCATTCAACGGCTTCATCCGTTTGAAAGAACATGCCTTGGTTAGGTTAGACAAGGTACCGAAGGAAACAGTAATATTTCCTAAAGAGCAGCCCCAAGCTCTCTGGGCCAGGACGTTGTCGGACTGGGGGTGCACTAATTCCAAGCTCACCCCACACAAAGGAGCCTACTGTACACCATATTTACAGCTGCTTCCGTTATTACCTTACCAATTACGGATAAAGTGGCAGGTCTTACTTTTCAAGCTATCAAAGAAGGTTCTGCCATGCCGGCTCTTAAGGAGATGGACCCCACCTCCATGCTCATCCCGAGTACCGCTACTATCTGGGACGATGCCCCCCCCTACTTTCACAGTAGGGAAGTTAGACCCAGACTGCGCCTCTAATCTGTTTTCCGAGAAGCTTCCCAAATTACCGGAAAATCTTCTCAAGACTGAGTTTGAGGCACGGAATAGGTTAGCTAGGTCTCTCCACTCCATTACCTCCGTGGAGTCTCTAGCCTCACTTTATCCGACTGAGACCTTGTTTCGGGTATTCACGAAGAACCTGTCTCTGTCCTTCCAAATCGACCTACACAAGTTTTGTTCGGCTCGGGTTAGTTGCAGGAAATACGTTCTATCTGAGGCCTCAATCAGACATGAACTGAACAGGCTGATAGCTTCCCCCTGCTGGGGTAAGAACCTTTTTCCTCAGGAGGAGGTGAACAAGGTTCTACAAGACGTTGCGAGAGCAAACCAAAATTTGCAAGCGAGGTGGGGCCTCACTGCCAAAAGGAAGGTCGAAGCCCAAAAGCAAACCTTCTTCAAGAAGAAACAGAGATTTGCCCCTTACAAGACGAACGGAGGTCACTACCATCAATCGTCTGTTACCCACTCGTCATCACAGTCTCCCGCTGCTTCGTCGACTCTACAACCGAATCCCCTCAACAGATGGTCTACCTCACTGCTCCCCCAGGTACACAACCCAACCCCGTTTGGATGCCCTCACCCGCATACAACCCTAGCTACGAACCCTCAGGTCCTTTCGTGGACACCAGAGAGGTAGCTACAGGGGTAGAGGACAGTTCCGTCAACGAGGCGGACCTAGGACAAGGGGTGCTCGAGGAGGGAAAGGACCTAGATTCACTCCCTCGCAATGATATAGTCCCGGTAGTGGGGAGACTTTACCACTTTCGAGACCATTGGACCTTCAGTCCGTGGGCTCACAGCATAGTCTCCAAAGGTTTGAGGTGGAAATGGTCACAAGGTTCTCCTCCTCCACCAATGGCCTTCTTCCAGAAACCCACTACCATACTGAGAGAGTACACCGCAGAGTTACTCAAGAAAAAAGCAATCAAACGGGTTCGATCGCTGAAGTTCCAAGGCCGCCTGTTCACAGTTCCGAAGAAAGGCTCGTCGGCATTGAGAGTGGTCCTGGACTTGTCAAAGCTGAATTCTTACATCCTCTGTGACAGGTTCCGGATGTTGACTATATCTCGGGTACGGACCTTACTTCCCCGTGGGGCCGTCACCACCTCTATCGATCTTACCGACGCCTATTATCACGTACCAATAGCTCGAAACTTCTCTCCTTACCTAGGTTTCCATCTTGGCAGGAAAGCCTTTGCGTTCAAAGTCATGCCCTTCGGCCTCAACATTGCACCCAGGATATTCACGAAACTGGGAGAGACAGTGTTAGAACAACTCAGGAACCAAGGGATTCAGATCGTTGCTTATCTGGACGATTGGCTCATTTGGGCTCGGTCGGCCCAGGAATGCAACAGAGCTACGATGAAAGTACTTCGTTTTCTTGCCAACCTGGGATTTCGGGTCAATCTCCAAAAATCCCGCCTACTACCATCAGACCACTTCGAATGGTTAGGCATTCAGTGGGACCTTTCAAAGCACAAGCTGTCTCTACCTCCCAAAAAGGTAAGAGAAATAGCTTCCAAGATCAAGAATTTTCTCAAACACAAACAGATGTCCAGAAGAGCCTTAGAAAGAATCCTCGGCCTTCTTCAATTCGCTTCAGTAACAGATCAACTATTGAAAGCCAAACTCAAAGACATCAATCGACTTTGGAGAAAGAGAGCTACAGTACCTTTAAGAGACAAGGTCTCGAAGATCCCCTCTGTCTTGAAAATGAGGCTACAGCCATGGTCCGAACCGAAGAACCTCTCCAAATCGGTTCCTCTTCAATTCCCCCCTCCACAAGTGACAATTCATACAGACGCGTCTCTGAGTGGATGGGGGGGTTACTACGAACATCAGATGTTTCAGGGCTCTTGGTCACCCGCCATGAAACACTTCCATATCAATGTTCTCGAAGCCATGGCAGTGTTCTTGACCCTGAAGAGACACTCTCCTCCGAGGTCGACCCACATCAGAGTAGTGTCAGACAGCACAGCCGTAGTACACTGCATCAACAGAGGAGGATCCAAGTCGCCCAACCTGAATCAGATCCTGGTCACTATCTTCGCCTTGGCAACAGAAAAGAACTGGTTCCTGTCAGCAACTCACCTAGCGGGAGTCCAGTATGTGATAGCGGACTCACTATCCAGGACGAAACCACTGGAATCAGAATGGTCTCTGGACATAATTTCCTTCCGGAGGATACTCAGACTGGGTCCGGGCCTCCAGGTAGATCTATTCGCAACTCAGATGAATCACAAACTTCCTTGTTATGTGACACCAAACATGGACCCTCAGGCTTATGCCATAGACGCATTAACCCTGGATTGGAACCATTGGAGGAAGATTTACCTATTTCCACCAGTGAATCTTCTAATGAAAGTATTGCACAAACTACGCTCCTTCCGGGGGGCAGTGGCTTTAGTAGCACCTCACTGGCCAAAGAGCAGTTGATTTCCTCTCCTCCTCTAGTTGAAACTCCGACCCTTCCGGATTCCATTCCCCAAACTGACCCAAGTAATCCAAACACAGACTGTGTCAGATTCCTCTAGGATAGCCAAAACCCTAACTTTGTGGACTTCATGAAGTTTGCAGCTTGTAAAGACGCAAACATTGACCAGGAAAACATTCTCTTCATCGAAGTGAACAAAAGGGACTCGACAATTCGTCAATATGATTCGGCTGTTAAGAAATTAGCAGATTTCCTAAAGAATTCAGACCATACTCGTATGTCTCCGAATTTAGCCATCTCGTTCTTTAGGTTCCTATTTGACAAGGGCCTGGCAGCTAGCACTATAACCACCATCAAGTCAGCTTTGAAGAAGATCTTCCTTGTTGGGTTTAACATTAACCTGGCGGATTCCTATTTCTCATCTATTCCAAAAGCGTGTGCTAGGCTTCGACCTTTGTATCGGCCACAAAAAGTCTCTTGGTCTCTGAACGATTTCCTCAAACTTACGTCAGACACGGACAATGAGTCCTGCTCTTATATCACTCTGCTTAGGAAGACTCTATTTCTAACAGCTATGGCCTTAGGTGCTAGAATCTCAGAACTAGCAGCTCTCTCATGTAACCCGGAAAACATAGATTTCCTCCCTACAGGCGAAGTACTACTTTCTCCAGACAGAGCTTTCCTAGCTAAAAATGAGGACCCACAAAATAGGTGGTCCCCTTGGAAGATTATCTCTCTTCCCCAGGATCCTTTGCTGTGTCCAGTCACTACTCTCAGGGCCCTTTTTAGCTAGATCTGCCACCCGCTCGTCTGGCCCCTTATTTATCAGGGAACAAGGGGGTACTATGACCATTCAAGGTATCAGGCAACAAATCCTCTACTTCGTTAAACATGCTAACCCAGAATCATTTCCCCATGCTCATGATATACGGTCAGTAGCTACCTCCATCAATTACTTCCAGAACATGGACTTTGATGACCTTAAAAAAATATACGGGTTGGAAATCTCCTATGGTTTTCAAACGCCACTATCTAAAGAACTTACAGGCCCTTAAATACCCTACGGTTGCAGCGGGGAGTCTTATCTCTCCCCATTAATCTCTGATTATTCCTTTATTCCATCTCTTCTCTCCTCCCTCCTACCCGCCACTCACACCACGTCGCCACTCTCCTGGGTGGTTCGTTAGCCCTAAGTTATTTACCATGTTTAATTCCTATGATTTAACTGTTATTGTATTTACCTTTCCTTTAATGTTTAGATATGCTTAGACATGTAAGATTGATACCTTTTGCGTCTGGACACTCAGATGATTCCTGGTCTTCATAATTATTTTAGCCTTACGTCCCCTATGTCCTTTGGCTAGTTTTTAATTTTATGTTTACTTACAGTATTATATTATTGGCTTACATGGTGTTTGTATTCTCCTTATTATGATTCTTTTGTATTGGGCTTGGAAGGCATTCTCTGGTACATTTTCACCGGCCGTCACAGGTCGCCCCAGAAAAGGGATTTTGACGAAGGAAAAATCTATTTCTGGGAAGAGACCTGTGACGCCCGGTGAAACCCTTCCCGGTTATTTTGTACGGACCCACCCCTTTTTCCATGCCAAGCCATATGTTCTTGTAGAAGGATGACCTGGAGGGCATGCGTGGTAGGTGTTGGTGGGGTAGTCCAACTGTGTTCGCTAGGGCCTGTCACGGCCCTCCCCTTTGATGAAGGGATTATCTAAATGGAAGACAGCCTGTGAATAGTGGTTTTCACACGACCCTGTTGTATACACGACACCCACAACACCCACAAGGTGATCGCGCGAGGGTAGTAACCTCTGCATTCCATGCTTTTATCTTTCTCTAGTATATTTGGAAGATTTATATTAGAAAAGTGTAAAGAAGGACTTCTTTCACCGGGCGTCACAGGTCTCTTCCCAGAAATAGATTTTTCCTTTGTCAAAATCCCTTTATTATTTGAGATTTCATGTTTTCTCAGTCTCGATGGCCCCGCTACGTGGTGGCCATGTTGGCCTTGCTACCTCCTTGGCTCGTTCTTAACGCCTTGCAATTAGTCTTCTATACTAATTGTTTTTCGTTTTGAACCTGTTGCGCTGGAGTTCTTTACCGATTAACACATTGCTATTCTGATATTATTCCACGTATCATAGCTATTTGAACTTTACTGTAGGTTTTAGCTTGCTTGCTACCCTTCGAGGCCGAGTACCTGGAAGGTTTTTGTTATCGCGTTATGGTGTTTTTAATCTAGGATTTATTTCTCATTACACCTAGTTAGAATTACGCTTTTAGTTCGAGTGGGACTCTCGCTTGGCAGTTTTTTACTCTAGTTTTTTGTTATCCTACCGATCGGCATCATACCCGATCTAGACGTTGTGTTGGTCCCCCTGTCCAGCTCGGTACCTACCCGCGCTGGAGGGCTCGGCCTTGTTATTTATTCTTTCCTGCCATTACCTGCGTCCCTCTCTTACTACCTTAATTTAACTTCGCATGCCTTATAACCTAGTTCTACATGTTACATTATTTTACATTATTCTATTTCCGTATATGATCATTCCATTTTTGTTTATCTCTGGTTCTGTTCGGTCAGGTTGGTACTCCTGTCCGCTCTCGGCCCCACGTGATCGCCTCGAGCCCCACCATTGGCTAGTTCTCGCTGGCTCCTCCCCTCCCCTATTGGTGTATGCCACCCCATACCCTCATCCCCCTCCAGGGATACCTCACGTCTCTCAGAGACTTTGGAGTCAGCTGTTTTGTTTTACGGGTCGAGTCCTCTCGTTCCCCAGCCACCCCCCCCCCCCCTTACTCATCCCTCCCCCAGGATACCTACTGACTCCTCCCCTTAGTCTGAGCCGAGAACAGCTGTCGAGGTTATAGTCAAGTACGCTCTCTTTACATGCCTTGTCGTAGCCGGGTTTTTCCCCTGCCGC
The DNA here is from genome assembly GCF_036898095.1 of Palaemon carinicauda. Lineage (NCBI taxonomy): Eukaryota > Metazoa > Arthropoda > Malacostraca > Decapoda > Palaemonidae > Palaemon > Palaemon carinicauda. The sequence goes on from NC_090729.1 coordinate 140,893,321, forward strand.
CCTGATTGGCCATCGGTCGGCCCGGGAGATTTCGGTTGTGTATTGGGTATTCTTTCAGCGTGTTTCCCTTCGTTACATACTGTGTCATGCTTGGGTCTTCTATCCTTCCTTATAAGGAATGGCTGCTATTACGTAGACCTTTTGTTCGTGGGGTAATCACGCTAGAGCTTTTATTTAATGGTTTTATTGTATGTTATTTATTGTCTCTGTTCGTTAAGGTCCTTGTGGCTGGCGGGGAGTCATTGAACTCCCCCCTCCCTCCCTTTTCGACTCCCCTACCCCGGTAGGCTGGTTGTGACCCCCCCCCCCCCCCCCCCGGGTCTCCCCAGAGCCAACAGAAAGCATGTCACTATAACAATTTTACTCTATACTTCCCCGGTACCGATGGGATAGTATATCTACCTCTATGACAATATTATTGAATGATCATAACTAAATTACGGATTTGTTTTAATATTATCAAGTAATTACTGCTTATGCTAAGTTTTTTCCTCCCCGATTTCTATACCGGTTCGGAATGTTATTCTTAGTATTTTATCCCGGTTTTATACCGGTTTAATTTTAGTTCCCGGAGCACCTGGGTCCCCCCTGGGGATACTAACCTACTATGGAATACTTATGTATCTTTATTATTACAGGTGGTCCACTGTCAGATGACAGCCTGCGCGGCCGTGCTTCAGCAAGCGTGCAGCCACGACGTTTGCAGATCTCATGCCCACTGCGCTGTCCAGGTTGATGATCTGAATGTTTGGCATCTAGACAACTGCGTGGTCTGTTACGGGCTTGTCTCCACGCTTACTGCGGATTCGGTAGGTGTCCCTGTCGTTACTATCTATATTTACTTCGGATTTAATCTCTGGATTTTTCCTTGTTATTTCCATTGTAATCTTTGATCGAATTAAAGGGATTTTGACGAAGGAAAAATCTATTTCTGGGAAGAGGCCTGTGACGGCCGGTGAGAAAGGTGAGAAAGGTCCTTCTTTGTACCTTTCCTAATATAAATCTTCCAAATATACTAGAGAAAGATAAAAGCATGGAATGCAGAGGTTACAACCCTCGCGCGAACACCTTGTAGGTGTCGTGTATTAAACAAAGGCGAGCGAAAAACCACTATTCACAGGTTGTCTTCCATTTAGATAATCCCTTCATCAATGGGGAGGGCTGTGACAGGCCCTAGAGAACATACTTGAACTACCCCACTGACACCTACCACGCACGCCCTCTAGGACATCCTTCTGTTTTTGGACTTGCGAGCAAGTTGAGTTTGTTTGGGCACAGTGTTTTTTCGAAGAGTTTCTCGTTATTTCAACATGACTGACGTTGCTACTTCACCCTTACCAGTGTTAAGTACGATAGTTGGTTTTGGCAGCTTATTACAGTACCGGGCATTTGTTCTGTTTCCAATATGGTGGTTTTTAGTTTTGGAAGCGATTGTCCTGCCGAGGTATCGGCAGCCATTTTGGGTTATGTTCGCTTCGGTAAATTTTCTAGTTATTATTGCCCATCTGGTACTCTGTCATCTAGGTTATATCACTTACGTTTTATGGCCATTTGTGTTATCATTAATTATTATTAGTTTTTACTATGGTATTTATTTGCTTGCAAGTCCAATTTGGACCTACGAAGAATAGCGATTTAAAGAATAGCGATTTAAAGTATAGCGATTTAGTCTGTTAGTTTGTACTCGCCTCAGGAAGGCTCGATTTAGACTATATCCTTGTTTATTTGTTACGTTGTCGTTATTCTTCGTTCTTGGTTATTACAATTACTAAGAAAAAAGCAATAAATTTTATTAATTTTCTTATATTATTGTGTGATGTTAGTTTTTATTATGTAACCTTGAGAGCGAGAGCATAGAGTGCTCGTTTCCTGTTCTACAGATATGAGTTATCCCTTCTCTCGTTTTCTTTATTAGCTCGAGTAAGAGAGGTGAATTTCCCGTTCTCCGTTTTTATATGATCACGAGTTATTCAGGCCTCCTCTTATTATCAGAGTTGATGATAGTACGTTGAATTAAAACATTTAATCTCGGTCTACATGTTTTTACACTTCCTTCGGCGAAGTTACTTTGTTATTAGTAACGATTTATTCTTTTTCAGAGCTCTCAGTCTTCTAAGACTTCTGCCTTAGCAACCCTTAAGATCTGGGTCGGCGGGTTCGCCCGAAATGTCAAGGCGAAGAAAACCTACGTCCTGTCGGAAGAAATGTGTTCCCTCATTTACCCTAACGCTAAGACCTCGGCGAGGCTCTACTCCTGTCTGAAGACCACGAGGTGATGGGGGAGACGATCTTGGAGGACGTCGCGGCTATCAACCTTGACGTCGAACCTATGGCTCTAGACGAGCCAGAGCTAGGTAGGGAGGTAGGTGAGGCAGGTGGGTCCCGGGCTAAGATTCCTCTCTTTAGCCCGACTTTTTCTACCTCTTCTGCTAATTCTTCCTTTCAGGGGTTCTCATGGAAGCGCGGGGCTGATGTCAGGCCACGTCCTGTTGTCCCTAAGGTTAAGTCTCTCTGTAGACCCCTAATGAAGACTCGCAGGTCTTCCAAATCCCCTAAACCTGTTAAGACTTCGTCTTCCAGAGTCCCCAAAGAATCAGCCATAGCTTCTTCTTCCTCTCTTGGGTCGAGAGTGAAGACCGGCTCGAAAACTAAGACCCCGGAGGCTCCCTTCGATCCGGCAGCCTTCTCGAGCCAGTTATTGGACCAAATTGGTTCCCTGGTGACGTCCCTCACTGAGAGGGTGCAAAACCAGGAGAGTGTCGTTGAGAGCCTCATGCGTTCGGGACTGCCTCAGCAACAGCAGTGTGTTATCCCGGATGCCTCTAAGCTCCCGGAGTTTGTTAAAAGCAACCCGTGGAGAATGGCCTTGCACTCCCCCTTCAAGGATGGTATGTTGACCATCGAAGGATGTGGCACCCGGCCTATTGAAGATTTTGAATTCTACCCGCCGAGTCTCCAGTTCCCCTTCCCTGGTTTCGCTCGCCTAACCGAGGAGGCTCTTGTTCGGTTGGATAAAGTCCCCAAAGAGACCGTGATCTACCCGAAGGAACAGGCTCAGTCCACCTGGGTCCGAACCCTGAACGAGTGGGAGTGTGTTAACACTATGCTCACACCCCATAAAAGCTCCTACACGATGTTCGTGGTAGACAAGCAAACCCCCTCCCCCCCCCTGTGTCACAAAGATGATGGACATCGCCCATCAAGCTATTAACGAGGACAAACCGTTACCACAACTGCGGGAAACGGATCTAACTTCCCTCCTGTTCCCGGAAGATCACGAGTGCTGGACCGACGCCCCAGCGACCTTCACAGCCGGTAAGCTTAGCGCTGACTGTGCCTCCACACAGTTCAGTGAGCGACTACCCAGGCTTCCAGAGTCCTTAATACGTCTCGAGTTTGAAGCCCGTACGCGATTGAGCAGATCGATCAACTCAGCTACAATGGCTAAAATTACCTCTTTGATGTACGAAGAGGAACCCCTCTTTAAGGTTCTGACAAAGTCATTGCTTCAGACCTTGCTGTCTGATGCCTACGACTTCCTTGCGGCCAGACGTCGTTGCCGTAAACACGTCCTGTCTGAGGCCACTATCAGACATGAGCCTAACAAGCTCATTAAAGCCCCAATCTGGGGCCCTGACTTATTCCCGGAGGATCTAGTCAATAATGTCCTCAGCGAGGCTGCCAGAGTCAATCAGAGCCTCAAGGTTCGGTGGGGCCTAGTCCCCAAACGCAAGTTCGAACCTGCCAGCAACCAATCCCGAGGTAGGAAGAGGCTGAGACCTTTCCAATCCTTCCAAAACCGGCAGTCACAACAATTAGTTCAGACTATCCTGGTAACGCAAGGGATTCAACCCTCCACTTCAAAAGTACAACCCCAACAGCAATATGTGTTGTTTCCTCAGGTCCAGGTAGCAACTACCTCTTATGCTACTTTCCCTGCCTTTAACCCCAACTATGAAACCCAGGGTGCGTTCCAGGGTTACCAACGCGCCAGAGGCTCTGGTGCGAGAGGAACTTTTCGCAACAGAGGTAGCGGAAGGACCCTTTCTCGAGGCCGAGGATTCCGCTGAGGCCGAGGAGGTAAATCCGCAGGGAATCATTGAGAATTCTCGGGTAGGAGGAAGACTCTACACCTTTCGAAACCATTGGAAGTTCAGCAATTGGGCTTTCAGCATAATTTCCAAAGGTCTGGGGTGGAGTTGGATAGATGGGCCCCCTTCATCATCAACTTCCAACAGAGGAGCTAGTCTTATATGCAAACTATCTACTGTATTACAAAAGAATGCAATCAAAGAGGTAAAACACTTGAAATTTCAAGGTCACTTGTTCAGCGTGCCAAAGAAAGACTCAGACAAGCAAAGAGTAATCTTGGATCTGTCTCATCTGAACTCTTACATTCGATGCGACAAGTTCCACATGCTAACCGTCTCTCAGGTGCAGACCTTACTTCCCCGTGGGGCCGTCACCACCTCTATAGATCTTACTGATGCTTACTATCACGTTCCGATAGCAAGGCATTTTCGTCCGTTTCTAGGCTTCAAACTAGGCAATCAAGCTTATGCATTCAAAGTAATGCCATTCGGACTTAACACAGCACCCAGGATATTCACCAAACTAGCAGAGACGGTAATCCAAGAATTACGAACCCAAGGAATTCAGATAGTAGCTTACCTAGACGACTGGCTCATTTGGTCAAACAGCGTCGTGAACTGCCTCTCGTCAACAAACAAACTGATAAAATTCCTACAACAGTTGGGGTTCCAGATCAACTTCGAGAAATCTCGCCTAGTCCTAAAGACCAAGTTTCAATGGCTGGGATTACAATGGGATCTGCGTTCCCACAATCTACGTCTCCCAACAGCCAAGAGGACAGAAATAGCAAAGAACACAAGACGTTTTCTCAAGGACAAATTGACATCCAGGAGAAATCAAGAGAGAATCCTGGGTGCCCTCCAGTTTGCCTCGGTAACAGATATAGTACTGAAGGCCAGACTGAAAGATATAAACAGAGTATGGCGCTCCAGGGCAAACGAGAAATATCGAGACAAAAGAGCTCGACTTCCGCCAATTCTGAGGAAAAGACTTCAGCCATGGACAAAGGTAAAAAATCTGGCAAAATCCGTTCCTTTACAATATCCACCTCCAAAACTGGTCATTCACACAGACGCCTCCTTAACAGGCTGGGGGGATACTCCCAGTACAGGAAAGTCCAAGGACTATGGTCGACAGTATTCCGCCAACTCCATATCAATGTCTTAGAGGCCATGGCGGTATTCCTAACCCTAAAACGACTGGCTCCAGCCAGGAACCAACATATCAGATTGGTTCTAGACAGCGAAGTCATTGTCCACTGCATAAACAGAGGGGGTTCCAAGTCAAGTCACATCAACCATGTGATGTTAGCAATATTTTCCATGGCAGCATCGAACCAGTGGCATCTGTCAGCAGTCCATCTAGCGGGAGTACGAAATGTAGTGGCGGACTCACTTTCGAGGACGACTTTGCTGGAGTCGGAGTGGTCACTGGACCGGAAATCATTCAAATGGATCCTGTCTCAGGTCCTGGGTCTCCAGATAGACCTGTTTGCAACAGAGTCCAACCACAAACTAGAGTGCTACGTAGCCCCCACCCTGGACCCTCGGGCTTACGCCACAGATGCAATGTCATTGGACTGGAACACTTGGGAGAGAATTTATTTATTCCCACCAATAAATCTGTTGATGAAAGTGTTAGACAAACTCAGAACTTTCAAGGGCCGGGTTGCTCTAGTAGCCCCCAACTGGCCCAAGAACAACTGGTTTCCCCTGCTGGTGGAACTGGGTCGCCACCCTTGGCAGATACCCAATCCAATACTAATACAAGTAGTACAAACTCGCAATGTGTTAGCTTCCTAAAAAATTCAGAGTGCCCTAACTTTATGGACTTCATGAAATTTGCAGCTCAGAGAGGTGCAGATATTGATCCTCAAAATACCCTATTTTTAGAATCGGATAAAAGGGAATCCACCCTTCGACAGTATGATTCGGCTGTTAAGAAACTTGCAAAGTTTTTAAGGGACTCAAAGGTTGAGATGATGACTATGAATCTGACAGTAACCTTCTTTAGAATTCTATTTGAATCAGGCCTAGCGGCCAGTACTATTACTACAATCAAATCAGCCTTGAAAAAGATTTTCCAAATTGGTTTTAATATTGACCTTACAGATTAATACTTCTCATCAATCCCGAGAGCCTGCGCCAGATTGAAACCATCAACTCGCCCTAGCTCAGTTTCCTGGTTTCTGAATGATGTCCTTAAGTTGGCTTCTGACACTCTTAACGAGTCTTGTAATTACATTCCTTTATTAAGGAAAACCTTGTTCCTAATGAGCCTAGCTTCTGGCGCCAGAATATCAGAACTTTCAGCCTTGACTAGAGATCCAGGTCATATTGAATTTCTCTCGTTAGGGGAAGTCCTACTTTCCCCTGACAAAAGGTTCTTAGCCCAAAATGAGGACCCCCAGAACAGATGGTCCTCCTGGAAGATTGTTCCACTTCCTCAGGATCCATCGTTATGTCCAGTAATCACTCTGAAAGCCTATTTAAATAGAACTTCCATCAAGTCCTCAGGGCCCTTATTCATTAGAGAAAATGGAGGAACCATCACCCTGAAAGGAATCAGACAGCAGATTCTGTATTTCATTAAACAGGCTAACCCTGAATCATTCCCTCACGTTCATGATATACGAGCCGTAGCTACATCTATTAATTACTTTCACCACATGAACTTTGATGAACTTACGAAATATACAGGCTGGAAGTCTCTAACAGTTTTTAAATGCCACTACTTAAAACTTTTGGAAGCCCTAAAATTTGCTACAGTGGCAGCAGGGAATGTGGTTCCTCCTGAAAGTAATGATTCATAATCAGGTCTTGCTCTATCCTCCTTCCTTCTACCTGCCTTACTTATTGTCCCTGCTTTAGTTTTGGTTTTGTTTTACACCTGAGCTGCACCCTTATGGTGCACTCTTATTTTATCATGTCTGTAAATAGCCTTACTCTCCCACGAAATGAATTTTGTTTGTATTTACATTTAGGATTGTAAATTACCATTTGATCTCACAGCTTATTATTGTACATTGCATTTTCTTTATCCTTCCATAGTTTGGAAGTTTTTGCTGTAATTATCTTATCCCTCTATCCTTCCTTATAAGGAATGGTTCATTCACTGGATTTCAGTATCCCTATTTACTTTTTGTATTAAACCATGTTTTTTTTTATATTTTGTCTTTAATTTACTTTCCCCTCAGGTGTTAGTTCCAAGTTTTGGGACCATTTCTCTTGTACTATTTCATGGAGCGGCACAGGTGGAGCCCAGAAAAGGGATTTTGACGAAGGAAAAATCTATTTCTGGGTGAGAGACCTGTGCCGCCCAGTGAACCCTCCCTCTACTTCCCTCCCAGAATGGGCCCAAACTTGGGTGCTATGAGGAGTGACATAGATGGCGTGGGTTGAGATGGTCAAGAATATGTCCTCTGATTATATACGATACCCTTGAGAGTAATCTTAAGGGTACTCCCGCCAGAAGTTAGAATTCTGTGAAACCTTTGGTTTGATTCTCTGGGAATATCACTGTAGTCATATATACCCTTGGGAAGCTACTAAAGGAACCTTCCATCAGGATGTCATGGCCATCTCACCCAAAAATAGATTTTTTGCTTCGCTCAAAATCCGTTAATTTTCCTCTCTTTACAGGAGGATCAACTGAAGTGCCAAGTAATCTCCTGCTATGTCAGGAGCAAAGACTTCTGTGGCCATGTAGAGTGCAGAGCTCATGCCTCCTGCACCACTTCCAAGGGACCTCTTCGGTACTGGGACCCCCAGGATTGCAACATTTGCAAGGCCTTGGTTACCAAGGCTTTTGATGACCCCAAGTCAGCGGAGTCAAGGGATGCAGCACGAGAGAAGCTGCGCAGATGGGTTCGTGGCTTTCAGAAGAACGCCACAGGACCGTACCTTCTGAACGAACGGATGCGCATCTTGCTGTTCCCAAAAGCAGGTATGGAAGCTGTCATACCCCTGCCACGACCGGAGATCCCTTGCGTCCAGATTGCCGTAGAGACGGACGTCACCGACGCAATGCAAGGCATGGACATCCATCAAGAGGAGAGGATGTCTGAGGTGTCTTTGGACACCGAGAAGGACCTTCTAGCGGAAGGTCTCGAAGAGGAGTCCACCTTGACTCCTAAAGAAGATGATGAGGTTGAATCGGAGTCCCTTCTGTCAGTTTTGGCTCGATAGCCATTACCTTCGACATCTTCTGCCCCTCCATCAGATGACGTGAGACAGGCACTGGCCAATCTCACGGCGTTGATGGAGAGTCTTCACAAACAAGGCGAAGAAAGGGAGGCGAAATTGGAGAGACAAATTGCCCAACTCGCATCCCATGGGTCTCACAAGAGACTCAGGGTTCAAGATCTCCCAACTTGCTCTGACATTAATCTCTGGAGGTATGCAGAGTACATGCCTATTACTTATGGCAAGATCTTTATCTCAGAGAAGTTGGGGACCATTCCTATTGAAGATGTTGAGATCTGGCCCAGTTTTAAATCCTACCCAGACTGCTTCGTCCGTCTGAAGCTGGGACCAGCATCGAAGGGAGAGACGGAACCTAAGGAGGTCATAGTATTTGACCATGATAAGGCTCAGGCTCTTTTGTCAAGTAGCCTCAAGCAGATGGGCTACACTAACTCTAAAGTGTCTGCCCTTAGCAAGAAGCATCCCACCTTTCTTGCTCCAGCTTCGATAGCCTTTCCATTTACGTCAAAGGCTTTTAAAGCTGTTGTTAAGGCAATAGAGGCAGGCATACCTTGCCCTACATTCGACGAGTGTAGGCCATTATCACTAGCCCTGCCCATGGAAGATAAGGACTGGAAGGAAGTCCACCTTACCTTCTCAGTTAGGAAGTTGGTGGCAGATATCGCTGGACGTCAGTTCAGGGAAAATATCCCTAAGCTGTCTGACTTTCTCTTGCGTAGGGAGCAAGAGACAAAAGAAAGACTGGCTGCATCTCTATCTCAGCAGAACTGTCTAGAGATGATGGCAGGCATTAACAAAACCCCGGATATGAACATGGTCATGGACAAGATGCATTTGGCTACCTTGGTCAAGGACCTGTATGGCTTTATCAAAGCCAGAAGAGCATGTAGGGAGTTCGTGTTTGCTTCCGCAGTAGTAAAGCACGAACCCAGAAAGCTGATAGCTTCCAATATCTGGGGTAAGGACTTCTTCCCAAGTGAAGCGGTCAAGTTGTGGACAAGGCTGCCACGGAAAATAGAAACCATTGGAACTTGAAGTCACACTGTCTCTCCATTCTCCCAGGGAAGAGGAGAGAGATAGCAGGATCTGTCAAGAGACTACTGAAATCCGACAGGATCTCAAGACGCCAACAGGAAAGAGAACTGGGCTCTCTCCAGTTTGCATCAGTGACAGACCCAGTGCTAAGAGCACAGCTAAAAGATGCGTCAGGAGTCTGGAGATGATACGCATCAAACGCTCGAAGAGATCTAAGAAGACCGATACCGACCCTACTACGATCACTTCTCAAGCCATGGTCGAAGGCTTAGAACCTAAAGAGGACCGTGCCCTTGCAATCACCTCCACCATCAGTCACCATCCACATGGATGCCTCGAAGGAAGGATGGGGAGGTCACTCCCATCAACGGAAAGTCCAAGGGACCTGGTCTTCTCTATTCAAGACCTTTCACATCAACATTTTGGAGGCCATGGCAGTCTTTTTGACGCTGAAGAATCTCTCCCCTCGCAGATCAGCCCATATTAGACTGATCCTGGACAGCGAGTTGATAATGAGATGTCTGAATCGTCAAGGCTCGAGATCGCTCCAAATCAACCAAGTGATTTTGCCCATCTTCCGCCTGGCGGAGAAGAAGAGATGGCATTTGTCAGCAGTTCACCTTCAAGGGTTCCGCAATGTGACGGCGGACGCTCTATCCAGGCTCACGCCGATAGAGTCAGAATGGTCCCTAGACGCAGACTCATTCTCCTTCATCTTACATCAAGTCCCGGAACTGTAGATCGACCTCTTTGCGACGAGCGACAACAAGAAGCTACCTCGTTATGTGGCCCCACACGAGGACCCTCTAGCACCATGCCCCTCGACTGGAACAGATGGAATCGGATCTACCTGTTCCCTCTGACCAATCTCTTAATGAAGCTCCTCAACAAGCTGAGACCCTATCGGGGAACGGCAGCTCTAGTGGCTCCCAAGTGGCCAAAGAGCAACTGGTTCCCTCTGGTATTGGAACTGAAGCTTAGGCTGAGGCTGGTCCCTCTGCCGGACCCAGCACTGTCTCAACGTGTCCAGAAGTTGACTGTCTTCGCTTCTTCACAGAGAACCCAAAACCTTCATCTCATGATTTTCTCTCCTTAGCAGTAAAGAAAAGATTTGGGATCTCAAAAGGCAGTACAGTATAGACTTGTTAGAAGAGTATGTCTAAGTCAACCAGAAGACAATATGAATCATCTTGGAAAAAGTGGGTTGCTTTTGTCAAAGCAAAAGGACCAAAAGAAATCTCAATAGACTACTGTCTGTCCTTCTTTATCCACCTTCATAGACAAGGTCTGGCAGCCAACACGATAACTACGTGTAAGTCGGCTCTGACTAGACCTCTACTATATGCCTTCCAAGTAGACCTGTCGAACAAGATCCCTAAGGCATGTGCTAGACTTAGGCCTGCAGCCCCTCCGAAGCCCATTTCATGGTCCTTGGACAAGATCCTACACTATTCTTCAACAGTGAACAATGAAGATTGCTCCCTGAAGGACTTGACTCAAAAAATAATTTTCCTGTTTGCTATAGCCTCGGGGGCCAGAGTTGGTGAAATAGTGGCCCTATCAAGAGATGAGGGCCATATTCAGTTCACAGAAGCGGGAGAACTGAATCTTTTTCCTGATCCAACGTTTCTCGCTAAGAACGAGCTACCCACCAAGAGATGGGGTCCCTGGAGAATCTGCCCTCTGAAGGAAGATGTCTCGCTGTGTCTAGTGGAGTGTCTAAAGGTCTATCTTCGAAGAACTTCAGACTTCAGGGGAGGACAGCTCTTTAAAGGAGAAACTTCAGGATCAAACTTATCCCTAAAACAACTGAGGAGGAAGATCACCTATTTTATTCGCAGAGCGGATCCTGACAGTACACCCGCAGGTCATGATCCAAGGAAAATTGCTTCATCACTGAACTTTTTTCAGTATATGGACTTTGAGCGTCTTCGCTCATACACTGGATGGAAGTCATCCAGAGTGTTCTACAAGCATTATGCGAATCAAGTGCATGAACTCAAGCATTACGTGGTGGCGGCAGGTAGTGTACTAAAACCTGTCGTCTAGTGCTGCGATGAACTGTGAATTGATTGGGACGATCAATATTTCGGGTGGTGTTGACACCTATCGGTGCAATACTTGTGAAGTGAGTGTCACCATGGTGACACTAAGGACTGTTCAAATTATTTGAGGTGAAGAAACATATAGATAACACTTGTGCCATGTGTACTTACACAGTGTGAATAAATATTCAACATCACAGAAATTCATATTAGAAAATTTATCAAATTTTCAAATTTATGTGTTCCATTAATAAAATTTTCCCTTTCAGGTGAAAACAAAAATTTTCTGGGCTATGATTGACTGGTATGTTTCTCATTACATATATTAACATTTATGTCATACATGTTACTTTATTTTGGTCATTTATTGCCAATAAACAACTATCAATGTATATTTGCATCTTATTTTGCCCTACAATTGATTTTAATAAAAAATATAAGCCAGCGTTTTCTTACCCTAAATGAAACTGCATATGTTTACTTATGAACAATATGTATAGCTGATACCTTTGTTCCTACACGAGATACAAACATTATCTAGTAATGTTATGTTCCAATACGTTATTCGAACAGTGAGACTCTTGTATAACTATCTAATACTATAGCTCAACACAATATACAAGTCGCGAGACTCCTGTATGTAGTTGATGCTATGTTTGTTCATACATTATATACAAACCTTGAGACTCCTTTCCTACGTCTAGTATGAGTCTTCCTTGCAGGGGGCAGGAAGCAATAACATTGTTTATGATTAGCAGTAATGACGTATAACGGTAACGTCATATGTCTCAATGGTCTGGATGACCATAGGAAAATTTGTCCCATGGTTGAGGCACTTTAAAAAATCCACAGATACAGTACGTACTTTCTAGTAATTTTCTGGTAAGCTTCCATCAGGATTTTGAACGGAGCGAAAGATCTATTTTTGGGTGAGATGGCCATGTCGTCCTGATGGACCCGCCCTCCTTTTCTATGGAAAAGGCCTTGGCAGTATCCCTCCCGAAATTACTATATCTGTAGCACCATGCTCAACGCTACAAGGAATAAGCGCCATCTTGGATATAGCGCCATCTAGATACTCAATAGTAGTACGGGAGGAAGGGTACCTTGATAACGGCTCCCCTTCTATTTTTGCCACTTTCCCCCTCGAAGCGAAAACGCTATTCGAGTTGAAGATTGCTATGTCGTATCAAGATATACGTCCCCTGATTTATGCGATATCCTTGAGAGAAATTTTAAGGATATTTGCGCCTTGAGTTAGAATTCTGGAGACCTAAAGGTAAATTCTCTGGAAATATCACTGTAGCCAAATATCCCTTAGAAAGCTACTTATAGGAACCTTCCATCAGGACGACATGGCCATCTCACCCAAAAATAGATTTTTCGCTTCGCTCAAAATCCGCTTTGTCATGTCCTTATATGTGCAGTCTTTATTTCCAAGCCCGTGAAATACCCAAAGCAGGAATGATTCAGTTCATAGTAGCAGTCATACGCAAGGTGGAATGACAGACGAACGAATAAACTTTATGTCTAATGAACTAAATTTGTATTACCTCCCTCTCTCTCTCTCTCTCTCTCTCTCTCTCTCTCTCTCTCTCTCTCTCTCTCTCTCTCTCTCTCTCTCTCTCTCTCTCTCATAGATCAGACAGAACAAATAGGAATTAAGGGGGAACTGCAATAGATCAGACAGAACAAATAGGAATTAAGGGGGAACTGCAATATATGGAAGAGACATAAATCAAGGAAAAGTCTGTGAAAAATACAGCAACACAGAATGTGAATTGATTGCGGTAGAATTTGAATTTGAAAAACTAGTGAATATTGTAGTTTACAGACCCCCAAATACTAAGGAGTTTGACATAATAATAGAAAAAATAGATGTTATATGTAGAAACCATAAAGACTGGAATTATACTCCTATCCGGAGATTTTAACTTTCCTTTCGTGGATTGGAAAGAACTGATAGAAGAAAGTGGTTGTATGTATACATATAAAAAAGAGAGTAATAGTAGCGCAGAAGATAAGAAGCAATTTGAAAAGCTTCAAGATATGCTATTAGAACATAATATGCAACAAATAAACCACATTCCAACAAGAAAGGAAAATGTCTTAGATCTAGTATTTGTGATTGAGGTGAATTATGTTAAAGAAATATTAGTGTATAACACAGGAATTTCAGACCACAATGTCATAGAGTTAAATCCATTCCAAAGCAAGTGATCACAGAATTAATCAAAGCACAAAACGTTGGGAAGGATATGGAAAATATAATTTTTATAGTAAGAATATAAAATGGTCAGAAATAAATGAAGAACTGAACAAAGAATGGAAAAATGTATTTGTAAGTGATAATATACAGGTAAATTCAGACATACTGTACCAAATACTGGAGAAAATTGTTGAAAAATATGTACTGAAAAAAAACAATAAACAAAAGACATGCATACCAAGAGACAGAAGAATCTTATTTCAGAAAATTAGAAAGTGGAAGAAAAATCTTGCAAAAGAAAAAAATATGTGGAAAATGATGGAAATAAAATGTAAGATAGAAAATGCAGAACAAAAGACTATACAGTCGAAGGACACTTCAAAATATAAAAAAAAACCCAAAGCACTTTACTCCTATGCAAAAAAAGATGAATAAAGGGAGATTAGAAATAGGCCCTCTAAGAATTGAAGGACGGCTAACGAATTAAAAAAAGGAAATATGCAACATATTAGCAGAAAAATATAAGAGTGAGTTCACGCCAAGAATTGCGAATGAGAAGAATGAAACAGAAATGAGAGAAGAAAATGTTGAATATCTAATGGATATAGATATTAATGAAGCAGATATTGTCAAGGCTATAAATGAAATTAAAAATGGACCGGACCAGATGGAGTTCCAGCGATTTTGTTAAAAAAAACTGCAAACACTATCGCGAAGCCGCTTGCAATACTGCTAAGACAAAGTGTAGATATAAGTGAGATATATGTTAAACATGAATTACCTAATATAACCCCTATCTTCAAAAGTGGATCAAGACTAGAAGCAAGCAATTATAGACCTGTTAGTCTAACATCACATATTATGAAAGTGTATGAGAGGGTAATAAAAAAGGGATTTTGACGTAGGAAAAATCAATTTCTGGGCTCGAACCTGTGCCGCCCAGTGAATAAGCTCCATTTAGCACTTATTCTTAGGTAATTTACTGCTAAATATACCAGAGAAAAAATGTAAAGGAGTGCTAGGTTAACTAGCTCGCTCACCTATTGGTGTCGGTATAAAATTGGGCGTATATTCCAGAGGTCCCGCACTATTTAGATTAATCCACGACAGAGAACCCCAATAGAGGAGAGCCGTTCAACCTCACTCGGTACTACTACAATGCATCCGCTCAGAACCCAACTCCTTAGCACCCAAAGTTTGGGGACTCCAAGGGAGAGGAGCTGGGAGGGTTCACTGGGCGGCACAGGTCCTTCGCCCAGAAATAGATTTTTCCTACGTCAAAATCCCTTTTCTGGGCTCGAACCTGTGCCGCCCAGTGAATCTATACAAGAGAAAAATGTCACCAAACTTGCAAAATAAAGGAAAAAACATAAGCGTAAGAGAAAAACAGGATGCTTTAATCAGAGATGAGTACCAAAAAACAATTATAAGGGTATCTTAAATATGAACATAAATCCAATAAGGTAGGTATAATAATGCCGTGAGTGATAATATATACAGATACTCAGGAGCATAAAATTTACAAATATAATAACAGTATTCAGGTGCGCGACCAACGAATACAATAGGGTATAAATGAGGCAGGTAAGAGGGAGAGATAAAGAGTCAAGGCATTAACCTGTGAGTTACTCGTGAGTAACTACGCTCCCTGCGGCTACTGTAGAAAATTTTAGGGCTTCCAAATGTTTAAGGTAGTGTTTCTTGAACACTGACAGTGATTTCCACCCTGTATACCTGGAAAGGTCTGTAAAATTCATGTGGTGAAAGAAGTTCACCGAGGTGGCAACCGCCCTGATATCATATGCAAGAGGAAAAGAGTCAGGGTTAGCTTGTTTAATAAAATACAAAATTTGTTGCCTGATCCCTTTAATAGTAATGGTACCGCCTTGTTCTCTAACGAATAGAGGCCCCGAGGAGTTAGAGGAGGTCCGGGATAGATAAGACCTAAGAGTAGTGACAGGGCACAGCGACGGATCTTGCGTGAGGGGAACAATTTTCCTGGAGGTCCATCTGTTTTGAGGGTCTTCATTCTTAGCCAAAAAGAATTTGTTAGGAGAAAGAAGGACCTCTCCTGAAGGCAGAAAGTCAATATGACCCGGGTCTCTCGACAAGGCTGCCAATTCAGAAATTCTTGCCCCGGAAGCCAAGCTCACTAGGAAAAGTGTTTTCCTGAGAAGGGGCATGTAACCACAAGAACTGTTAATGGTATCAGAAGCCAATTTGAGTACGTCATTAAGGAACCAGGTCACCGGGGTAGGACGAGTAACCGGTTTCAGTCTGGCACAAGCTTTCGGAATTGAAGCTAACAAAGAGTCGGTTAAGTCTATGTTAAAACCCACTAGGAAGATCTTTTTCAGAGCCGATTTAATAGTGGTGATAGTATTGGCTGCCAGACCTGATTCTAATAAAGATCTAAAGAAAGTGACTGTAAGGTTCAAGTTCATACAGTTCACGTCTGAGTCTATTAAAAATTTTGCCAACTTTTTAACTGCAGAGTCATACTGACGGATGGTGGAATCCCGTTTATCCGATTCTAGGAACAAGGTGTTTTGAGGATCAGTATTGGCACCATGCATAGCCGCAAACTTCATAAAGTCCATAAAGTTAGGGCGCTCTGAATGTTTGAGAAAGCGTACACAACGTGTGTTTGTACTATCTGAGACAGAACCGGATTGGGTATCGGGCGAGGGTATAATCTCAACTCCCGCAGGAGAGGATACCAGTTGCTCTTGGGCCAGTTGGGTGCGACCAAGGCTACTTGTCCCTTGAAGGATCTCAGTTTGTCTAGAACTTTCAGCAAAAGATTCACCGGGGGAAAGAGATAAATCTTTTCCCAGTTGTCCCAATTCTGTGACATGGCGTCTGTGGCGTAAGCCTGAGGGTCTAGATTGGGAGCCACATATACTCTCAATTTGTGGTTGGATTCCGTGGCGAAGAGGTCCACTTGGAGACCGGGAACCTGAGAGAGAATCCACCGAAATGACTTTAGATCGAGTGACCATTCCGATTCTAGAGGGGAGGTCCGGGACAGGGCGTCTGCCACTACATTCCGGACTCCCGCCAGGTGGACAGCTGAAAGATGCCAACGGTTCGAGGCTGCTAGGGAGAATATGGCTACTAGAACATGGTTCAGAGGCCCTGACTTTGACCCGCCTCTGTTGAGGCAGCGGACCACCACTTCGCTGTCGAGGACCAGACGAAGGTGTTGTTTCTTGGGAAGAGCGAGACGTTTCAGGGTTAGAAGAACTGCCATGGCCTCTAGCACATTGATGTGAAAATGGCGGAACAAGGGAGTCCAAAGACCTTGAACTTTCTTGAGCTGAGAATAGCCACCCCAACCTGATAGGGATGCGTCTGTGTGAATGATTAATTCCGGAGGCGGAAATCGAAGGGGAACTGACTTTGACAGACTGTTTGCTCTTGTCCAAGGAAGAAGTCTTTCCCGTAGAATGGGAGGAAGGCGGACTTTCCTGTCCCGGAGCTTCCGGTTCGCCCTCGAACGCCAGACACGATTGATATCTTTCAATTTTGCCTTCAGAAGAAGATCCGTCACTGAGGCAAACTGAAGGGACCCCAGAATCTTCTCTTGGAGTCGTCTGGAACTTACTTTGTCTTTGAGAAAGCGTTTGGTGTTCCTTGCAATCTCTAACCTCTTGGGTCTGGGAAGACACAGAGTATGAGATATAAGATCCCATTGCAGGCCGAGCCATTGGAACTTCGATTTTGGAAGAAGACGGGACTTCTTGAAGTTGATCTGGAAGCCTAGAGATTGAAGATAATGGATGACTTTGTGAGTGGCTTTTAGGCAATTTTGGGAGGTGTCTGACTAAATGAGCCAGTCGTCCAGATAGGCTACTACTTGAATCCCTTGATTCCTGAGTTCCTGAACAGCGACTTCTGCTAGCTTTGTGAAGATCCTTGGGGCAATGTTGAGCCCGAAAGGCATCACCTTGAAGGAGTAACTTTTGTCCCCTAAGCGAAAGCCTAGGTACGGACGGAAGTGTCTCGCTATCGGGACGTGATAGTAGGCGTCTGTAAGATCGATAGAGGTGGTGACGGCCCCACGGGGAAGTAAGGTCCGCACCTGCGAGACGGTAAGCATTCGAAACTTGTCGCATTGAATGGACAAGTTGAGAAGGGATAGATCTAGAATCACTCTTCTCTTGTCTGAATCCTTCTTCGGGACACTGAACAGCCGACCTTGAAACTTCAGATGTTTCGTTTCTTGTATGGCGTTCTTTTGTAAAAGATCCTGGACAAATTCGACCAGGTCCGGAGTGGAATGTTGACGAAATTTGTTCGGAGGAGGAGGTCCTTGAATCCAACTCCACCCTAGTCCCTTGGAGATGATACTGAACGCCCAGGGACTGAACCTCCATTTGTTGCGGAAGGCATAGAGCCTCCCCCCTACCTGCTGTACCTCAGTATTGGTTTGAGGAGTTGCCTCCACGTCCGCCTCGGAAGTTCTTTCCTCTGCGAAAGGCTCTTCCCCTGCCTTTGTTCTGGTTAGAGCCACGGTGGTAGCCTCTACCTCTACCATAACTCTGGGAAGAGCTATGAGCCTCGTAGGACTGGTTAAAGGCAGGGGAAGTGGCGGAGGCACCAGAAAGCTGGCTCTTAGGTAGCAGAACGGTGACATAGTCATCCGAAGGAGCCCGAGAGGTGGAAGGCTGTGCAGGGGCAACAGAAGATGGAGGAAGAGGCAGCCGGAAGTTGGATGAAGCACTCTGTTGTTGCCTGAACTGGGTGGAGGTATATGGTCTAAGCTTCTTCCTACCCCGGGCTTGATAATTTGCGGGGTCATACTTGCGTTTAGGGGTCAAACCCCAACGGGCTTTAAGGCTCTGATTAACCCTAGTGGCCTCCGCCAAGACTTCCTCTACGAGATCCTCGGGGAAGAGATTTGAACCCCAACAGGAGGACCGGATGAGTTTATTAGGTTCATGCCTAATCGTCGCCTCAGCTAGAACATGCTTGCGACATCTGCGTTTAGCAGTAGCGAAGTCATACAAGTCATAATACAAAGACTGTAACGTAGCCTTGTTGAGAGACTTAAAAATACTCTCCGTATCGTAAGTCAAGGCTATCGACTCCGTGGATGTGGCCAGGTTTAGAGTACGGCCCACACGTAGGCGGGAATCATATTCCTGTTTAATGAGGGATTCCGGGAGACGGGGAAGCTTCTCACTAAACAAGACTGAGGCACAGTCTGCTGCAAGCTTGCCGGAGGTAAAGGTGGTATGGACGTTGTCCCAACACTCAATACCTGAGGGAAGAAGGAGGGAGATTGGATCCACCTCTCGGATGGGAGGCAAGGGCTTCTCCTCCAGAGCATATTGAAAGGCAAGCTCTGCCACCTTATTGACGCATGGAGTCAAGGTGGTCTTGTCCATTAAGAACATCGTAAAGGAGCTTTTATAAGGCGTCAGCATGGTGTTAGTGCAGCCGATGTCATTCAAAAATCTGGCCCAAACAGATTGGGCTTGCTCCTTCGGGAAGATGACCGTCTCTTTGGGGACCTTGTCTAATCGGACTAAAGCTTCCTCGGTAAGTCTGGCATAACCATGAAATGGAAATGCCAGACCCGGAGGAAAGAATTCAAAGTCCTCTAGAGGACGAGTGCCAAGGCCCTCCAGAGTCAACATTCCGTCTGAGAACGGGGAATGAAGAGCCATCCGCCAGGGGTTGTTCTTGGCAAACGGCGGGAGCTTAGAGGCATCCGGTATGAGAGAGCTTTGGACTCTCTCCGGAGCTCCTTGCTCTAAAGCCCCAATTCTCTGACCGAAGTTAGAGAACATCGTGTCCATCCTCGACTGCATCTCCGAAACCAACTTTGCCTGCATCTCCGACACGATGCGAAGCATAGCTGATTCGGAAAGGCCCGGGCTAGCAGCAGGAGGGGCGGAAGGAACTCCCGGGTCGTGAGACTTAGAGGAGGAACCAGAGGTCTTTGAAGACGGGTTCGTACCATGTTTAGAGCCATGAGAAGTCTTGTGAGGCTTGCGAGCTTTGGGTAAGGTCCTTGAAGTAGACTTATCCTTAGGGGGAACCGGGTATGAACGTTGAGACGAATCACGGTCCCCAGAAAATCCAAGAAAGGAAGAGCGATCAGAAGAAGAAGAAAGAGCGGGGCTGAGGATAGGAATCTCAGCGCCGGACACTCCTGCCTCACTTACCACCCTACCTGTATCCAGCTCGTCTAGCAACATTGGTTC
Source organism: Palaemon carinicauda (assembly GCF_036898095.1). NCBI lineage: Eukaryota > Metazoa > Arthropoda > Malacostraca > Decapoda > Palaemonidae > Palaemon > Palaemon carinicauda. Next base: position 140,913,122 of record NC_090729.1, read on the forward strand.
GACGTCCAGGTTCATGGAGGCAACATTGTCCTCCAGACCTCCGGGGGCGTCCGATGGATCTTGCTCTGGGTCGATGAGACCCGTTATAGTGGCATCAATGTGGGCAATGATGGGAGCTGCCACATGCCTAGCCACAGCAGCTGAAGACTTGGCGTTGGGGTAAACCATGGTGCAGTAGTCCTCAGATAGGACGTACGGCCGCTTAGACTTTACATTCCGGGCAAACCCACCAACCCACACCTTCAGTGTGGCCCGAGCCGCAGACTTTTGCTCCGGGGATGCCTGAAATAATAGTGGGAATTATAAAAGGGAGACTCCCAATGGTCCTTCAAGACCATAGATATCTTACTAATAGTAAATAAAATAAGAAGGCAATATAGCCAACGGGACTCACCGAGTCAGATCCAAGGGTAGTGATGAGGTCGAAGCAAATCACACAGTTATCCGGGTGCCATACCACAACGTCTTCCAGTTGAACCCCACAAGGGGCGTGAGATCGGCAGACGGAGTGGCCACAAGGCTGGTGCAGAACAGCTGCACAGGCCGGCGTCAGACAATGCACCATCTGTAAAAAGAATAGTATATGAGAAACTGTAATTCTCTTAAGTAGGGGCGGGTCTGGAGGACCCGGGCCTAACATAGGTCTAACACAAGATTAGAGCTTAACTGTACTATTCTTTAAGTGGCCTAACATAGGTCTAACACAAGAATAGAGCTTAACTGTACTATTCTTTTAAGTAGGGGCGGGTCCGGAGGACCCGGGCCTAACATAGGTCTAACACAAGATTAGAGCTTAACTGTACTAGTCTTTAAGTAGGGGCGGGTCCGGAGGACCCGGGCCTAACATAGGTCTAACACAAGATTAGAGCTTAACTGTACTTTTTTTTTTTTTTTTTTAATTAAATTTTTTTTTTTTTTTTTTTTTTTTTTTTTTTTTTTTTTTTTTTTAAATAGGGGCGGGTCCGGAGGACCCGGGCCTAACATAGGTCTAACGCAAGGTTAGAGCTTAACTGTAATAGTCTTACATAGGGGCGGGACCGGAGGTCCCGGGCCTAAACATAAGTCTAACTTGAAACTAAAGTATAGCCATCCATTCCGGTCAAGCCGGGAGCATAAAAAAGGATGCAATAACAAGGAATTAAGACACATAGTGTCTGATTTCCCGGGGTGGGGTAGACCCCGGGCCGGGAAATAAAGGTATATTCAATACCAATTCCTTTAGGGACTCCGGGGTAGTGATCTGTCATATATAATCATCATAGGAAATGTTATAAAATAATAGGGGGGCGGAACTGTAACTAAGAACTGCCAATCGAACCCGGAGGGTTTCGTATAACATAAGCCAGAATGAAAAGTGAATATAAAATAGGGTACACCGGGATCCAACTCTGTAGACCGGTGGCCAACCAGACTAGACAGAGACTAAACCGCCGGGCCACCCGGAGGACAAAGTCCATAAACACTTAACTACCCCCTCTAAAAGGAGGGAAGGCAACGGTCCCTTAGTGGAGGGGGGAGAAGCCTAGCCTCCCACCTAGCTAGAGGGGGAGCGTGGGGGAGGATCACGTGATACGAGGCAGCAGGGCTACCAACTGACGATCCCCAACCAGACAGATCAAACGGAGTAATGGCACAAATATTCATTATAATAATAATAATAGCGTTAAATATATGAATAAACACATAGAAAATTTTTGGGCAAGGCATGCAACATAAATAATTAAATCACAAAAGACACACCTGATGGCTAAAATAACATTGCCGCCTTAGCACGGTCGGCAGCCATAGCGATACGTAAATGATATCGGCCCAAAAATTGAACCACGAGGATTCTAAACGCTAAATAATGAATATTCACAATAACAAATAATATTTGATAATAAAAATAATACACATAGTAACACCGCAAGTGAAAATTAAAAGCTCTCAAAAACAAGAGTACCAACTGTAGTGAAATCAAGCAAGATCGGTATGAACGAAGAGAATAACTCCTATAATATAAATATTAAACGATCTAGGTTGCTCAAAACACAGTAAAATCCAGCTTGGTACTTAACTTAGACGGTGTCTCCTGGGAAACCGACGAAGAAGCCATAATTCACTAGAAAATATCCAAAATCGAGAGCACCAGAAAAAATGCGGGTTACTTTGATCGTTGTGCTAAAAGGAGTTGGGTTCTGAGCGGATGCATTGTAGTAGTACCGAGTGAGGTTGAACGGCTCTCCTCTATTGGGGTTCTCTGTCGTGGATTAATCTAAATAGTGCGGGACCTCTGGAATATACGCCCAATTTTATACCGACACCAATAGGTGAGCGAGCTAGTTAACCTAGCACTCCTTTACATTTTTTCTCTGGTATATTTAGCAGTAAATTACCTAAGAATAAGTGCTAAATGGAGCTTATTCACTGGGCGGCACAGGTTCGAGCCCAGAAAAGAAAATAATGAATCATTTGGTTAAAAATAATTTGTTTAATATAGGTCAACACGGTTTTGTGCCCGGAAAAAGTACACAAACCCAACTGATAGCACACTATGAAAACATATACAAAAGTATGATAAATGAAAAAGACAAATGTGATCTATCTAGATTTTGCAAAAGCCTTTGACAAGGTAGACCATAATATATTAGAGAAAAAAATGAGAAAGCATAATATTGTGGGAAAGATAGGAAAATCGGTAAAAGAATTCCTGCAAAACAGAAAACAGATAGTGGTTGCAAATGACGAGAAATCAGATGAAGCTCGGGTAATATCTGGCGTGCCACAAGGTACGGTATTAGCTGCACTGCTGTTTGTTATTATGATCTCAGACATAGACTGTGATGTTGAAAACTCTGTAGTGAGAAGCTTTGCCGATGACACAAGAATAAGTAGAGAAATTACTTGTGATGAAGATAGGAACTCACTACAAAGAGATCTGAACAAAATATATGAATGGGTGAAAAAATATATAAAAATATATGAATGGGTGGAGATAAATATGATGGTATTTAACTCCAAGAAATTTGAATCAATAAATTATGGAAACAGAGAAGGAATGGTATATGCATACAAGGGACATAATAACGAGACAATCACAAACAAGGAAGCAATTGAAGACCTTGGTGTAATGTTAAATAGGAATATGTTATGCAACGACCAAATAGCAACACTGTTGGCTAAATGTAAAGCAAAAATGGGAATGTTATTCAGACACTTTAAAACAAGAAAAGCTGAACACATGATTATGCTTTACAAAACTTATGTACGTAGTACACTCGAGTATTGCAATGTGATATGGTACTCACACTACCAAAAGGATATTGCACAAATAGAGAGTGTACAAAGGTCCTATACTGCTAGAATAGAAGAAGTTAAGGACCTTGACTATTGGGAAAGACTGCAATTTTTAAAACTATACAGTCTAGAAAGGAGAAGAGAACGCTACATGATAATACAAGCATGGAAGCAAATAGAAGGAATTACTGAAAACATCATGGAGCTAAAAATATCAGAAAGAGCAAGCCGAGGTAGATTAAGTGCCAAAAAATATACCAGGAAAACTAAGGAAGGCGCACAGGACATTAATCCACTACGCACCAGCATCGATAATGCAGCGACTATTTAATGTGCTGCCAGCTCATCTAAGAAACATATCAGGAGTGAGCGTAGATGTGTTTAAGAATAAGCTCGATAAATACCTAAGATGCATCCCAGACCATCCAAGACTGGAAGATGCAAAATACACCGGAAGATGCATTAGCAATTCTCTGGTGGATATACGAGGTGCCACACACTGTGGGACCTGGGGGAACCCAAACAAAAAACAAGGCAATAAGGTAAGGTAAGGCTCTCTCTCTGGGCCAGAAACACGTTTCTTTGTCATCAGTTTTTTTTTTATCATATACTGTACCTTATAAATTATGCAATATAGAATAATTCTTGTGTCATAGGAAACAAATGAATATTTTCATTACATTTCTGTACAATGTAAAGTCCATTATCTCAGACGAGTAGTTTAATATCTTACGACGGCTATTTATCATGGAATAATGGAATACAGTAACATAGTCACTTCAATTAATATTAAGTTTTTTGCACATAAAATTGCATTGCCTTACCATGGTTTTAGAGAAAGTTATATAAAACAAATTATTTTATAATCACTTCATAAAAAATGGAAAAAATATTTAGGTTGTTTAGAGTGAAATACAATGGAAAATAAAGCAATCTTTTTTAAAGAATTTTTTCTGTAATCAGCAGTAAAGCAAATAAACATGGAAATGTAGATTATTATAGTGTAAATTACCAAGTATACCCAATGGTGACAAATCTCGTATATAGCTTGAGTAGCGGATCCACAGCCTCGTAGTGAAGGGGCTAGGAATGTGGCATTTTCTGTGCGTGAAGCCATTCTATCTCTTTTACCAGCTTTTATGCCTAAAAATTATGTTAAGATCAAGATTCTTTGTTATCATTTTCCTTCTCTTGCACAGATATTGGATAGGAATTCAGAAAATATATACTGTATTTATGAGTTTTAAAGATTTAAAAAAATAATAGGGATAACGACTATGTGTGTTCAATCTACTGGAATCCAGACATAGATGATTCTTTCTTGGATTGTCTTCTTACCATTATGGCTAAGATACAAAGAGATGATAGAAAGGCCTCTTTTGTATTTGTTGATGATTTTAATGCTACCCATAGGTAGTTGTTAAATTCTGTTTCTCCTACTGATCACCATGGCTTAGAGCTTTGGATTTTACTTCTGAATTAGGCTTTGAGCAAATTGTAAGTGAACCTACTCACAGATCTGGTAACTGCTTGGACCTTGTATACAGTGCACTGACTCCCCTGGCATTATAGCAAGTAAGGTTGGTTCTGCAGTTGGGACATCTGATCATACCTTAATTTCATTATTTGTTAAGACTGAGCAGCCTGTTCCTATGTGTCATAGTCATGTAAGATTTGTATGAAATCGCAAGCAGACTGGAATGGCATTTTGAGTGATCTTTTAAACTTGTATTAGTCACAGTTGTATTATCATTATTATTATTATTATTATTATTATTACTTGCTAAGCTACAACCCTAATTGGAAAAGCAGGATGCTATAAGCCCAGGGGCTCCAACAGGGAAAATAGCTTTGTGCGGAAAGGAAACAAAGAAAAATAAAATAATTTAAGAAGAGCAACGGGATTAAAATATATATCTTCTATATAAACTATAAAAACTTTAACAAAATAAGAGGAAGAGAAATAAGATGGAATAGTGTGCCCGAGTGTACCCTCAAGCAAGAGAACTCAAACCCAAGACAGTGGAAGACCATGGTACAGAGGCTATGGCGCTATCCAAGATAAGAGAACAATGGTTTGATTTTGGAGTGTCCTTCTCTTAGAAGAGCTGCTTACCATAGCTAAAGAGTCTCATATACCCTTACAAAGAGGAAAGGGGCCACTGAACAATTACAGTGCAGTAAGAAGAATTGTTTGGTAATCTGTGTTGTCAGGTGTATGAGGACAGAAGAGGACGTGTAAGGAATAGGCCAGACTATTCGGTGTATGTGTTAGGCAAAGGGAAAATGAACCGTAACCAGAGAGAAGGATCCAATGTACTACTGTCTGGCCAGTCAAAAGACCTCATAACTCTAGCGGTAGTATCTCAACGGGTGGCTGGTGCCCTGGCCAACCTACCACCTACTAATAGGGTTGAACCTGTTGTTCTTTTGAATGAGAATCTGGTCAACATAAATGATAAGGGTATTCCTTCCCGTGTGCTAAAGTAGCAAGTGAAATACAAACCCTGGTTCAATGATGATTGCAGACATGCTTATTTGGAGAAGCAGGAGGCCTAACATTCTAGGAAGGTTAACAGATCAGATTTGACTTGGAATAACTATACTCAGTTAAGAGCTTTTGCTCAGAGAGTTTTGCTTCAACTGAAAAGGAATACAATTTAACCATAAGAGAAACCTTTTCTGGTACAACCCAGGAAAAAGATCCTCCTTTACTTAAACCAGATGGCTCTGTCACTCACTGTCAAAAGGAAAAGGCAACCCTTTTGGTTTATATGTTGGACTAAGTAAAGTAATGAGAAATATGATCTTCCTCATTCATATTTTCTTGAGGCTAACTAACAAGTTTAGCTTTTCGGTCTTATAAAATTGAAGCTCTCTTGATGTACCTTGATTCTTATGGAGATATAGACCCAAATGGTATTTTTTCCTTTGTTTTTTTTTTTTTTTTTGTAAAGAATGCAGATTTCTTAGATCCTAAGTTATCTGTTATTTTCTGCAAGTTACCAAGAAAAGGTTCTTTTTGCACCTATTGGAGAAATAGTAATATTATTCCACTATGTAAATGTGTTTGTGGTAGCTCAAGTCCAGATGATTACTGCCCAATTTCCATAACTCCCATATTATCTAAAGTTTTTGAACATCTTTTGGCAAAACAACTAATTTTGCTTGCTAAAATTAATCATATGTTCCCTAGTTTGTAATTTGGCTTTCATAAAGGTCTTGGAGCATGTGATATGCCTTTGACCTTGTTAATCATGAGGTCTTAGTTTTTAAACTCTAACAATTAGGAGTAGGTGGGTCTTTTCATTGTATCATTATTGAATTTTCAAGTAATAGATCGGAAAGAGTTCTTGTTAATGGGTTCCATAGTGAGTATAGAAATGTGATACAGTATCTGGTGTTCCTCAGGGTAGTGTTCTTGGCCCTTTACTTTTCATACTATATTCACATGATATATGGTTTGACCTAGAAAACAAGCTCGTTGTATTTGCGGATGAGGCTACTCTCTTTGCGTTAATTCCATCTCCTGAATATAGATCTGGGGTTGCTGAATTCCTAAGTAGGTAAAGGATATTGGCTCCTCTACATCTGGATCTCAGCATTGATAATGTTTTTTTAACTGTTTGACTCTTTAAAGTTTTAGTTGATTCATGATAGCAAATTTATTTTTAAGAAACACATTCGGTCGGTCTGTCTCTTCTTCAATTGCGCAAAAATTTTACATCTGGCTCTCAGCTGCTGAATCTCATCGTAAGTTGTTAGACAGGAACTAATGTTCTATTAAATTTCTTATTCCTGACCTAGAAATAAATTTCTGGCACTGTCCTTCAGTTAGTTCGTTATGCATGTTGCATAGGATTGTTTATAATTCTGACCATCTTTTGCATTCAGATCTTCTCGGACAGTACTATCTTGTTCATAACGTTAGGTATGCAGGTAATTCTAATAGTCATGGTCATGCCTTCTCCATCCTAAGGCTCAGTACTACACAGTATTCTAGAAGTTTTCTTCCAGCTGTGACCAAGTTATGGAGTGATCTTCTGAATCAGGTAGTTAAATTGATGGAACTTCAAAAGTTCAAACTTGTAGCGAATGTTTTTATTTTGAACAGGCTGACATAACGGATTTTGAGCAAAGCGAAAAATCTATTTTTGGGTGATATGGCCATGTCGTCCTGATGGAAGGTTCCTTTAGGCAGCTTTCTAAGGGATATTTGGCTACAATGATACTCCCAGAGAATTAACCACAGGTTCCCAGAATTCTAACTCCTGGCGCGAGTATCCTTAATGTAACTTTTAAGGATATCGCATAATATCAGGGGACGTATTTCTTGATACGACACATGGCAATCTTCACCCCGAATAGATTTTACGCTTTGAGGGAGAAGAGTGGCAAAAATGAAGGGGAGCCATTATCAAGGTTACCTGGTGGATCCCCTCCCAATTCTACTATGGCGTATTATTCCTTGTTGCATTTAAGTCTGGATAGCCACAGATAGAGTAGTTTTGGGTGGGGTCTTTCGTTACGTGGCTGTATACTTATTTTTGAAAGAAAAAAGGGTCCATCAGGACGACATGGCCATATTACCCAAAAATAGATTACGTTTTTTGGGCTCAGCCATGTCGTCCTGATGGAAGTTTACCAGAGAATTACTTGAAAGTACTATATCTGTGGGTTTGAATAAGTGCCTTTACTTTGACTGAGTTCCTTATGTGGTCTCCCAGACCTTACATATATGACATTACCGTTATTTGTCATATCCACTAAGTTTGGAACTAACTCGGAGCTTCGTGCCCCCTGCAGGGAAATTGTCGATATCGACTATAAGGCGGCAAAGTTTGTCATTCTGTCGGAACAATGGGGAACTTGTAAAGATTACCAGGTTGTTCTTTCAGAGGTTTTACTCTCAAGAATATTATTTTAGGAAAAATAAAAGGCTCTGGATAGTTTTATTCGTATTCATTACTAGGTTGTTCTTTCAGAGGTTTTACTCTCAAGAATATCCTTTTAGGAAAAATAAAAGGCTCTGGATAGTTTTATTCGTATTCATAAAGGGCAAATAAGAAGCAGATACATTTAGATGTCTTTTTATTTTTATACACAAAATATAAAAATGCAAAAAGAAAATGTATCAATAGAAAGAATCTTTGTCACATATCTACATCTCTGGGTATATATATTTTTAACCTGTAAGGGAAGAAAATACATATATATTAGTTCATTCGTAAATGCCACTCACTATTGTGAAATTAATTTATTTATTTCACTTAGATGTTGGATATGTTTCAACACTGTGTACAAATGTTCACACGGCACTGGTGTTATTGGTTAGATTCTACACCTATATAGAACAGTCCGAAAATCACCATAGCGATTTTCATTAAAAGGTATTACACTCGAAGGTACTAATACCTGTTCACCCAATACACTGTTAAGTCCCAAAACAGTCCACTGTTCATTGCAGCACTAGACGACAGGTTTTATAACACTACCTGCCGCCACCACAAAGTGTTTCATTTCATGCACTTGCTTCGCCTAATGTTTATAGAAGACTCTAGATGATTTCCATCCCGTATATGAGCGGAGTCTATCAAAGTCCATATGTTGAAAGAAGTTCAATGAGGAAGCAACTTTTCTAGGATCGTGACCGGCGGGTGTACTGTCAGGATCCGCTCTGCGAATAAAGTAGATGAGTTTTGCTCTCAGTTGTTTTAGGGATAAGTTTGATCCTGAGGTTCCGCCTAGGAAGAGCTGTCCCTCCTTGAAGTCTGAAGTTCTTCGAAGATAGACCTTAAGACACTCTACTGGACATAGAGAGACATCCCTCCTTCAGAGGGCAGATTCTCCTAGGACCCCACCTTTTGGTGGGCAGCTTATTTTTGGCGAGAAAGGTAGGGTCGGGGAAAAGATTCAGTTCTCCCTCTTCTGTGAACTGAATATAGCCTTCATTTCTAGATAGGGCCACTATTTCACTAACTATAGCCCCTGAGGCTATAGCGTACAAGAATACCACTTTCTGTGTTAGATCCTTTAGGGTACAATCTTCATTGTTCAAATTCAAAGCATAGTGCAAGACTTTGTCCAAGGACCATGATAATGGCTTTGGAGGGGTTGCTGGTTTGAGTCTAGCGCATGCTTTCGGAATCATGTTGAAGATTTCGTTTGACAGGTCCACCTGGAAGGCGTAAAGAAGAGGTCTAGTCAAAGCTGACTTACACGTAGTTATTGTGGTGGAAGCCAGGCCTTGTTCATGAAGGTAGATGAAGAAGGAAAGGCAAAAGTTCTATCGAGATTTCTGCCAGTCTCATTGTTATCACAAAGGAAACCCACTTCTTCCAAGACGATTCGTATTGTCTTCTAGTTGACTTTGACTTGTATTCTTCTATAAAGTCGATGTTGTCTTTTGAGATCCCAAACCTTTTCTTGGCTGCTAAGGCGAGAAAATCATGAGATGAAGGTTTTGGGTTCTCAATGATGAAGCGTAGACAGTCGACTTCTGAACCAGCTGGGATAGAGCTCGATTCGGTAGAGGAAACAGCTTCAGTTTCAGTTCTATAACTAGAGGGAACAAATTGCTCCTGGGCCATTTGGGGGCCACTACTGCTGCTGTTCCCCTGAAGGATCTCAGCTTGTTGAGGACCTTCAGCAGGAGATTTGTTGGTGGGAACAGATAGATATGATTCCATCTGTTCCAATCGAGGGACATGGCGTCTGTTGCTTCTGCCCGAGAGTCCTCGTAAGGGGCCACATATCGAGGTAGTTTCTTGTTGTCGCTCGTTGCGAAGAGGTTGATCCGCAGTTCCGGGACTTTTTCCAAGATAAAGGAGAATGAGTCTGCATCCAGGGACCATTCTGTCTCTATCGGCTTTTGCCTGGATAGAGCGTCCGCCGTCACATTGCGGAACCCTTGCAGGTGAACTGCTGATAAGTGCCATCTTTTCTTCCTTGCCAAGCGAAAGATGGCTAACATCACGTGATTGATGTAAGATGATCTCGAGCCTTGTCGGTTCAGACATTTCACTATTACTTCGCTGTGCAAGACCAACCTGATGTGAGCTGATCTGTGACGGGATAGTTTCTTCAACGTCAGGAAGACTATGGCTTCCAGAATGTTGATGTGAAAAGTCTTGAACTGGTGTGACCAGTTCCCTTGCGCTTTCCTTTAATGGGAATGGCCTCCCCATCCTTCCGGTGAGGCATCTGTGTGGATGACCACTGAAGGTTGAGGTAGTTGTAAGGGAATTGTCCTTGTCAGGCTCTTCACCTTTGACCACGGCCTTAGAAGCGATCGCAGTAGGGTCGGTGTCAATCTCTGTTGATCTCTTCGAGCGTGATGCGTATCTTCTCCAGACTCCTGACGCATCTTTTAGTTGTGCTTTTAGCCCTGGGTCTGTCACTGCTGCAAACTGCAGAGAGCCCAGTACTCTTTCTTGTTGGCATCTTGAACTCTTGTTGAATTTCAGTAGTCTCCTGAAAGATCCCGCAATCTCTCTCCTCTTCTTCAGTGGAATGGAGAGGCGGTGTGACTGCAAGTTCCAATTGATTCCTAACCATTGAAACTCCTGAGCTGGAGAGAGGGGGGACTTCGTGTAGTTGATCTTGAAGGCCAGGTGATCCAGGAACTGAATCACCTTCGTGGCTGCCTGCAAACAAGCTGTCGTGGATGCTGCCCACACCAGCCAGTCGTCCAGGTATGCCGCCACCTGAATGCCTTCTAAGCGTAGCTGTTGGACGACTGTGTCCACGAGTTTTGTGAATATCTTTGGGGCTATGTTTAGTCCGAAGGGCATGGCTGTGAAGACATAGTTTGTCTTCTGTAGCCTGAATCCTCGGTAGGAGGAGAGGGGGCAGCTGACTGGTAGGTGCCAATAAGCATCTGCCAGGTCTATTGAGACTGTGTACGTCCCTTTTGGTAACAGGGTCCTTATGTGTTGTAGGGTTAACATCCGGAACTTGATGTTCTCGATGAACTTGTTGAGTGGAGACAAGTCTAGAATGACTCTGGGTTTGTCCGAGTCCTTCTTGGGAACAAAAAACAGCCTTCCCTAGAATTTGATGGACTTCGTTTTCCTTATTACCTTTTTGCTCAAGAGTTCTAAGGTATATTCTTCCAATAAGGGAGTGGAGTGTTGGAAGAATTGAGGAAAAGGGGAAAAGGGGGTGGAGTTTTGTTCCATTTCCACCCGAGTCCATTCTTGATTAGGCTGTGGGCCCAGGGATCGAAGGTCCAACAATCCCAAAAGTGGAAGAGTCTTCCTCCTACCTGGAGCATCTCATTGCTGAGATGTTCCAGAGGATTTGTTACATTGACCACGTCCTCCTCTACCCCTTGAGGGATTTCTTGAGGAGCCTATTCTAGAGCCTCTGCCTCTAGGGCGAAAGGTAGTGGTGTGCCTCTCAAAGCCTGGATTAAATACCGGCGACTGAGCTACCAGCTGCTGGGGCACCATTTGGAAGGTGGATTGCGGCTGGGCAACTATTTTGGGCACTCTGGTCATGGTTACAGTTGGATGTTGTGCTGGTCTGTGAGACACACGTGGCTTCTTTGTCTTCCTGTTCTTGGGTTGGGGACCAGCGTCAGAAGATGATTTTCTCTTGGAAGACATGCCCCACTTCTGAAGAAGGTTCCTATTCTCCGTGGCGGCTTTAGCAATGACCTCCTGGACCACTTCTTTTGGGATGAGGTCCTTGCCCCAGATGCTTAAAGTGATCAACTTCCTGGGCTCGTGTTTGACCGTTGCATTGGCAAACACATCTCTCTACAGGCCCTCCTGGCCTTTACGAAAGCGTACATGTCCTTAACAAGGGTAGCCATGTGAGTCTTGGCTAGGACCATGTACATATCTGGGGTATTTGAAAGGCCTGCACACATCTCCATACAGTTCTGGAGAGACAAAGAGGCAGCTAGTCTCTCTTTTGTCTCTTGTTCCCTTCTCAGATGTTCCGACAGCTTTGGAAGGTTCTCGTTAAACTTTTGTCCTGCTATCTCTGGATCCAATTACAAGACTGAGAAGGTTAGATGAACCTCGTTCCATTCCTTCTCGCAGGTAGGCAGAGCTAGAGACAATGGTCTGCACTCCTCTAGCGTAGGGCATGGTTTGCCCGCGTCAACTGCTTTCAGCACGCAGTTGAGAGCTTTGGCCGAAAAGGGGAAAGCTCTGAAGGAAGGAGCAAGGAAGGTAGGGTGCTTCTAGCTCAAAGCTGAAACCTTCGAGTTGGTATAGCCGGCTTTCTTTAAGGTAATTGTCAAAAGAGCCTGCGCCTTGTCATGTTCAAAGATCATGACCTCTTTAGGTTCCGTCTCCTCACGAGATGCTCTTTCATCTCGCAATCTCACGTAACATTCTGAGTAAGCCAAAATGTTAGGAGATCTTCGAGGGGTTTGGCCCCCATCTTCTCGGAGATGTACAATTTCACATTCATCATGGGCATATACTCCGCATACCTCCAGGGCTTGGTTTCGGAGCGTTGAGATAAGTCATAGACTTTGATAGGCTTGTGAGAGCCTCTGAGAACGCCCGAGCGTTTCGCTTCTCTAAGTTCCCTCCTCATCTCTTGTTGTTCCTTGCGGAACGATTCCATCATTTGTTGAAGCTGTTCTAGGAGCGCCTTGGCCTTGGTTATCAGCGGATCCAAATGAGGAGTTGGGGGCGAAGAAGTTGACGTCACACGTTGATATACCGTCACAGAAAACTGAGCTCTTCTGTTATCGTTGATACGGATCCTTCTTCCTCCATGGGTGGCTGGGCCACCTCTTCTTCAGGATTTTCTTGCAGAAGAAGATCCTTTTCGGTGTCTGATGACACCTCCGACATCCGCTCTTGATGGATGTCCATGCCTTCAAGTGCCTTGTTGATGTCACCCTCTATCGTCAGCTGGATCAAGGAAGGCTTGACCTGTGCCTGAGGTACAACCGCGTCGGATTGGGCCTTAGGTAACAGAAGGCATCTTAGAGCTTCGTTGGGCAGGTAAGGTCCCGGAGAGTTCTTTTGGAACCCTCTTACCCACTTCCGAAGGCTTTCCCTCGCTGTATCCCTTGACTCCGTCGTCTCAGGGATGTCTTCACCGAATCCTTCGGTTATCAAGGCCAAGCAGATGGTGCAATCCTTCGGATCCCAATACCTCAGGGTTTCAGTTGCGATGGAGCAGGGGGCATGAGACCTGCACATCTTGTGGCCACAAAAGTCCCTACTTTTGTGGTTGCAGAACAGGATTGCACACTTCACCTTAGCCCCCTCCTGTAAGGAAAGAAAGAGTGAAATGAATATGGGGTAATTTATCTCACTGATAAATTTTCACATGCATAAAATAGTATACATTACTATTATTATCATAGCTTAGGATAGTAAGCTAGAAAAGAAATAGGAAAGACACCTATTTATGTTTCCCCACCAGGTAATTGCTGTGACCCCCTACAATATTGATATTTTTAATTTCCTTATTAGAGAAAATACAGAGTGGAATAACTCTCGTACGTAGAGCTGGAGTCAATGGATACTAACTCTAACTCCACCACTTGTAGAATATTAATACTGTAAGGTAATCATTGGTGTTCCAATGATCTAGGATACATCAGAATGTTGAAGGAATACTTCACCTCAACATTTTCTAATCGGTCTCAACAATGGACTGTGAAAGGATACACAGAGTATGTTGGAAATTTCATACTACTGTATTATTATATACTGTAGTTTTCTAACTGCTGTATTGTTATACTGTAGGAATACTGGCTACTGTATAGTCTTATACTGTAGTTTTGCCGGTATTCTACCGGGTTAGGCAAGTACCTGGCGGCACAAGCCGACAGAGAGAGAGAAAGAATGGAAAGAAGGACTACCTCATTATTATAGTTTAATACAATAATTGGGGTTGTAGGGACTACTGTCTCTACTGCCTTCTTTTCAGAATGAGGATTCAAATGGAAGGGGAGGAATCCATCCAGCCAGAATTTCTGTTGCCGGCTGTACTGCCGGTTACAGGGTTTGTGGATGGCAGTCCAAGGGAGGACTGAAGAATACTCAAAAGTGTAATGGGTTTCCCACCAGCAGCCGTCAGGGCCGGCTCAACCTTTACCGGAGCTTTGTTTCCGTTAGGGAGATGGTTGAAGCGGCAACCTAACTGCCTTTGTAGGAGCCCAACTGGTAACCCAGTCAGCCCAACAAGTGGGGTGATTGTAGAATACCGGCCACAGGAATCGTACAGAAGGGGAAGGGAAAGGGTCTTATATTTTACTAAAAATATGGCGGCAGGTATGCCTCCTACTTTCGGCTGCAAATAAAGGAAACATACTTTCCTATACCGGTGCCGACTTGGGCGGCAGAGGAATAACGATTCTCTAGCCTGAGACATTGCTGGATATAAGACATGTCATCTAGTCCACAAGGGAGAAAGGTGGCGGCAATTATACTACCCACTTTCGGTTGTGGACTAGAGAAGCCGAACTTCCTATGTCGACAACGGTGTAACCGGCAGGGGAATGACTATTCCCCCAGCGGTAGCGTTGTCAGCATCAAGACAGAATACCCTGAGTTACTGTCGTATTTCAAAGCCGGGATACTCACCGGCAAAGAAGATCGACAGAAAACACTATCCCAGTCAAGCCCGAGTACACTTCTTGATGGCAATGACAGAAGATAGGGTTGTCGCCTGGGTTGGCGGCATTCAGGGCGAAGGAAGGGTTTATCCTCATTTCTCTAAAAGAGAAGAGTATCGAATTATGCTAGTAATTCTAGGAGATATCTATATTTCCAACCGAATTAATAAAAACGATACTAGAGGTTAAACAGGGGATAATGTTACTAAAGTACAGTATACTAAAACGTGTTAGGCTAGCCTAACTCGAGTCGGGATCTCAGCTACGCTAGTACCACCGAGGCCCTATCGTATACGATCGAAACGTTTATTTGGAAGAGGGAATATTACATATGTAGATCTCATCTTCACTAGTATAATTTTGCCTAACTAGCTAGAATTTCTTTATAGCTAAATACCGGGAACGTCGTACTACTAACTAAATAAAGCATTGATGGCGTACGACAGCGGTCCTAAAATGGCCGCCTTTGGGGGATGGCAATGCTTCGCTTAACACACCTAAATTATGTTAATTTAACTGTGAGAAGGGAGCCAAAAATTATACACAGGAAAGATTAAATACTCAACTTTCCGGAGGATGAAGATGCTGAAGATGCATGGTAATATTCCTTCAAAACAGTAACTACACCGAGAGCAACGTGGGAGAGCACCGTGCTTAAATGGCTACGTTAAAAGGAATGATGCACCGTAGTAGTACTGGGAGGGGATCCACCGGGTAACCTTGATAACGGCTCCCCTTCATTTTCACCACTCTTCCCCTTCAAAGCGTAAAATCTATTCGGGGTGAAGATTGCCATGTGTCGTATCAAGAAATACGTCCCCTGATTTTATGTGATATCCTTAAAAGTTATATTAAGGATACTTGCGCCAGGAGTTAGAATTCTGGGAACCTGTGGTTAATTCTCTGGGAGTATCACTGTAGCCAAATATCACTTAGAAAGCTGCCTAAAGGAACCTTCCATCAGGACAACATGGCTGAGCCCAAAAAAGGCTTTGTATTGTTTATATATGACCATATATAAAGATATGTTTTAATGTTGTTACTGTTTTAAAGTGTTTTATTTTGATTATTAATTACTTATCTTGTAATTTATTTTTTTCCTTATTACCTTTCCTCAGTGGGCTATTTTTCCATATTGGAGCCCTTGGGCTTATAGCATCCAGCTTTTCCAACTAGGGTTGTAGTTTAGCTAATAATAATAATAATAATAATAATAATATAGTGTAAGGGGGAGTGTATCTAATTTTCTTTGTGGAGTTAGGTTTCTAATTGTCCCTTATTTGATTTTTTCTTATCTAGTCTTATTACTAAGGCACATGCCGAATTAGATAAAGAACCAAATAGGAAATACTATCCTTGTAGATCTTCCCTTCATTCATATGGTGTTGAATTCTTTTTGGAAATGTAGAAGGACACTAATTCTTGGTTGGGGGATGTGCTTTCACGATTCCAAGTATCTTTTATTTCTATTACTAGCCCATCATCATTTTGATGCATGTTCTAGGCAGAGGGACACTGACCTTTTCTGTATATATGTACAGTAAGTCTGCTATACTATGTCTTTCCTGGCCATTATATGCAAAGGAAATCACTAAGACTGTCATCATGCTCAATGGTTGCAAGCAGTAGTGTGACAGATGCAGTATTACAGGGAAAAAGCATTCCACAAAATTATTTCATTAGTAACCTGAAATCCTACAGCTTAATTGAACAAGATGTTATTAGCAATTTGCACAAGTAAGAAATGTGTCTTACAATGTACATGCTGCGAATGAAGATCTACTTTTGCTGACAGGAGATTATTTAGTTCACATTTTACATAAAATCTAGGTCTCACTGCTATGGAAAACATATCTCTATTAATCCTAACTATAAAATGAGCATTATTCACCTAAGTCTGTACAAATATGTAGCAAACTCAGTTGTGCCAAGCTGCAGTAGCCTGAAGAAAAATTAAGTGTAAGAGTTACAGAAGCTGGGAGATGACATTGTTTACTTACTAGTCTGATTCACTAGCACTTTCCATTGAGGACAAAGG